>NC_051074.1:5677024-5987516 GCF_004664715.2 Peromyscus leucopus
GTAGGTTAAGATGCAGCCACTGTGCTGGGCAGTGGTGGCGCACGCCTTTAATCCCAGCACTTGGGAGGCAGAGCCAGGCGGATCTCTGTGAGTTTGAGGCCAGCCTGGGCTACCAAGTGAGTTCCAGGAAAGGCGCAAAGCTATACAGAGAAACCCTGTCTGGGAAAACCAAAAAAAAAAGATGCAGCCACTGCGCCGAGTTAAAACAACAACACCCCCCCCCCAAGCACTCTCTCTTCATCCTCACCTCCTGCCATGCTTATATCTGGGTTTTCAACTCAGTTTTCTTTGCCCCTTCCTCTGCTCAGACTCTTCTTGTACAGACAAGCATCAGCTTATTGACAAGCGTCATTATGATGTGTCATGCACTATCTAGTCCCTTTCAAAGACAGTCACCTCGTGGACCTGAGCTCAGGCAGGCTGGGCTGGGCCAGTGCTCCACGGTCACCATCTTGCTTCCTCACAACTCCACAGTAACAGGGGCTCCATCCAGAGAGCAGGACTTTCGAAGAACCACACTCTCATATCCTCGCCCGCCGAACGTCAGGGACTTTGCACACACTCTGCACCGTGCACTGGCATTTCTACCCAGAGAAGACCGAGGACTCTGCCTGCACGGCTCCGGCAGAGGATACACTTCCCACTTGATGGCTGTTGGAGGAAATCCAGCCACGGATCTGTGGAAGTGTTTCCAGGCAGTTTGCCTCAAACATGGTATTGGCAGCAGAGCTGGGACTCATCAGTATGCAAAAAGATGTCTTCAGCATCTCAGGTGCCTGATAAAGTGGTTGGAGGATGGGGGGGAGACGGGGGCTCTGTGATCAAGCAGTGGCTGATGGCTAACACTTCCGCTCTCTTTGGGAGCTTCCTCTTTTGAGTGCTGGAGGTTTTATGGCTATTGTTGTTTGGCTTTGATTTACAATATTCCTTAGTGTATACACCAACTCGCTGTCTCACTTTTCAAACATTTATTAGATAGCCGTAGGGATCTGAGGACCCTCTCCCAGAGGTGCTTTTAATTGTCAAGGTAAATACAGACGGTTCAAAACCAAGTTTTTCTTTTTTATGAAATTTGGGGCTGGGGGAGTCATTTACTGCTCACCATTTTGATTATTTTTCAAAATAATCTTCCTTTCGGGCTTTGAAGATCATTAAAAGGAAATGTGAGTGCTTGTGAGTTCTGTTCTGCCTGCTTTTCTAGGAGAAACGGCTCAGGCAGGCTGGAATGCAGTTCATGGGTGGAGTGGGAGGCAATGAGAGGTCCTATCTACTATGGAGAGGGAGAGTGAGGGAGAGAGGGGGGCATGGGAGGGGGAAGCAGGACACTCAATGTCCTCCTTTGACCTCATGTGCACACACCATACATAGTATATCACCCATGTGCGCGCGCGCGCGCGCGCGCACACACACACACACACACACACACACACGTGACTTATGAAGGGAGAAGTACACTGTAGTGAGCAAATGAAATTTTGAGGAGATTGTAGGTGTGCAGTTGGCTGAGAACTGGGACACAGAGTAAAGGCTTTGTTTTCCCTCGAATGAAAATACATTCCAGATGTGTCCAAAACTCCAATACATAGAACAAAGCCATAAAAATGAGAGCCAAAAGTATGAGTGAGAAGCCTACATGACAGCAGGGAACAGGACCTTCTACTGAAGAGAGTCACTGTGTCAGGTGGTTTTGACTGGGGCACTGTTGAGTCCAAGAACAGGGATGATGCGGCCGCTCATATGTGCATGAATTTCAAACAGTCCCAAGTAAAGCTAGAGGACTGTTAAATGTTTCACCCTTCTATGCATTGTAATAAAGACAAAAACAAAGACACATAAAGCTACTGATAGAAAATTTTGAGTGAAGGTTAACAAAATATCAAAGGTTCCAGTAGAGAGCCATTGTACAGTGATACTGCTGAGTCAGCGATATTTGGGAAGGGCATTAAAAAATATAAACATAAAAGAAAGAAAATGTTTTGCCCATGAGCCTTCTTTCCTTGGCGTCACTTCATATCACTTTAACTTTTTCCATGTAAGTTTATTTCATGGACACATTGCATTTGTTTGTTTGTTTTTTGAGACAGGGTTTCTCTGTGTAGCCCTCCCTGGCTGTCCTAGAACTCTCTCTGTAGTCTAGGCTGGCCTCAGACTCACAGAGATCCACCTGCTTCTGCCTCCCGAGTGCTGGGATTAAAAGTGTGTGCCACCATGCCCAACAGACACATTGAACTTTTATTAAATTTATTTGTTTGTTTGTTTGTTTTTTGAGAGAGAGAGAATGGGGGGTAGGTGTGGATGTGTGTGTGTGTGTGTGTGTGTGTGTGTGTGTGTGTGTGTGGTGGGGGCTGGATAGGTGTGGATATGGGGGGGGGTGGGGTGGTGGGGGGTAGATAGGTGTGGATATGGTGTGTGTGTGTGTGTGTGTGTGTGTGTGTGTGTGTGTGTGTGTGGTGTGTTGAGGGGTGGTGTGTGTGTGTGTGTGTGTGGTGTGTTGAGGGGTGTGTGTGTGTGTGTGTGTATACCAGATGACAACTTGCAAGAGCCACTTTCTGCCCTATGGAATTCTAAGTGTATAAATTTTGATTTTTTTTTCAAAAATACAAATATAATTAAACTTAAAAATATAACATCATTCATGTATTTTCCAAACATATTTTTCTTCTAAAATATCCCAACATGATCCATCAAAATTAAAAGACATATTTTTAATGAGTGAATATCAGAATTTCAAATCTCTGCATTCAGGAAGCTGAGACAGGAGGATGACAAGGCTCACTGTGGAGTGAGACCCTGCCTCAGAAAATGAGAGTGAAAGAGGGGGGGAAGAATGAAAGAAGGAATGGGAGTAAAGGAATTTAAAGTTAAAAATTACTTCTCCAGAAGTGAAATTGTAAAGCGGTGTTCAATAATTAAATCATATAAACTATTTTAATAAAAATAGTATTATCTCAAAGCCACTGTCCCTATCATTGACATAAAGCAATGGAAATGTGCTTCACACCCATGAAGCTGAGGGGCGTGCATGCGTGCATGTGTGTGCACATGTGTGCACACATATGTAAAATGCTACATACAGTATATTAAAATGATAGCATTCCCAGAGAGAGTAATGCGTGTATGTGTGTATAAAGCTCTGTACATGTACAGAAATAATTTTAATCTTACAAAGAGAATAGCATCTACACATAAAATATTATATATACAGAAGTTACGCTAAGCCTTCTAGAGAGGAGGCGCACACCTACATATGGGAGAAGATTTTATCCACAGTGCAACACGTTCCTTGCTTGCCAAGTACAATCATGAATGTCATCAATCTGGAAAACTCTCCAGATTCAAGAATTTCAACAGAAAAAGAAGCCAAAAACGTCGGGGAGGCACTCTACCCAACCAAGAAATCATGCTTCCCATGCCAGACCTATTGAATTCCTATGGGGGTGGGGGTGGGGGGCGGGGGTGGGGGCAGGGCTTCCCATCAAAGCCCTTCCACTCCTAAGGCTCTGCAGACAGGTTCTCTTCAGCATCAGCAGCAACAAGACACCATCCTGGTGTTCAGACAAGGTCTCCTTTAGTGTCAAGGACAGGAGACCAGAGGTAAGAGATCTTTTCCAGAAACCTAAGTGGTGTTATTTAGGGTGTGTGCCCCAATGTATTCATACTTGAAGAAGGCATTGACTTTGACAGCATTTAAAATCTTGTTATCTTTTTCTTCTTTTGAAACAGGGTCTTACTCTGTAGCCCAGGCTAGCCTAGCCATAGTGGCCTCAAACTAATCACCCTTCTGCCTCAGATATCCATACTGAGTAATACTGACTGGTATTATAGATGTGTGTCACCATACCCAGCTCAAAAATCACTGCTTAATAAGAACAAACAACCAAAAATCATAAATAAAATAAGAATAGACCGGAAAATATATTTGTAAAATCTATGACAAAAGGAGATACAAACCCCAAGACCATTGCCGTGGTTATTGTTTGTTTGTTTGTTGTTGGTTTTTTGTTTGTTGGTTGGTTTTTGGGTCTTTCAAGACAGGGTTCCATTGTGTAACTTTAGACCCTATCCTGAAACTCACTCTATAGACCAGGCTGGCCTCAAACTCACAGAAATCCACCAGCCTCTGCCTCCCAAGTGCTGGGATTAAAGGTGTGTGCCACCATGGTTCCGCTGTTTTTGTTTTTTAAGACTTTAATGTCCAGAACCTGGAAACAACCTAGATGCCCATCAACTGAAGAATGGATAAAGAAAATGTGGTACATATACACAATGGAGTATTACTCAGCAGAGAAAAACAATGACATCATGAGGTTTGTAGGCAAATGGATGGGACTAGAAAATATGATCCTGAGTGAGGTAACTCAGACTCAGGACAAACATGGTATGTACTCACTCATAAGTGGATACTAGATGTAAAGCAAAGGATAACCAGATTGCAACCCACAACTCCTGGGAAGCTAGCTAGTAAGGAAGGACCCTAGGAAAGACACAGGAATCACCCAGTGGAGAGGAAATAGATGAGATCTACATGAGTAAACTGGGGGGCAAGGGGGGCAGTAATGGAGGGCAAGGGACAGGGGAATGAGTACATAGGGGAACAGGAGGTTCAAGCTGGTACAGGGACAGAGTGGGAGAGCAAGGAAAGAGATACCACAATAAATGAAGACACCATGGGACTAGGGAGAAACAGAGTGCTAGGGAAGTTCCCAGGAATCCACAAGGATGACCCCACCTTAGACTACGGGCAATAGTAGAGAGGGGGCCTGAACTGGCCTACTCTGGTGACCGGATGGCTGAATACACTATCATTATAGAGCCCTCATCCAGTGACTGATGGAAACAGATGCAGAGATCCACGGATAGGTGCCAGGCCAAGCTCCAGGAGTCCAATCAATGAGAGAGAGGAGGGATTCTATGAGCAAGGGATATCAAGACCATGATGGGAAAAAGTACAGAGACAACTAGCCAAACTAGTGGAAATGCATGAACTGTGGACCAATAGCTGAGGAGCCCCCGTGGTACTGGATGAAGCCCTCTGGATAGGAGAGACAGTTGTTTAGCTTGAACTGTTTAGGGGGCCCCTAGATAGTGGGATCAGAACCCATCCCTGGTGCATGAGCCGGCTTTTTTGGAGCCTCGTACCTATGGTGGGACACTTTGCACAGCCTTAGTGCAGGGTGAGAGGCTTGGACCTGCCTCAACTGAATGTACCAGGCTCTGCTGACTCCCCATGGGAGACCTTGCCTTGGAGGAGGTGGGAATGGGGCATTGTTTGGGGGGAAGGTTGGGGACCAGGAAGAGGGAGGACAGGGGAATCTGTGGTTGGTATGTAAAATTAATAGAAAATCTCTTAGTAATAATAAAAAAGAGAAATTGTTTAAAAAAAAAAAACAAACTTTAAAAATTGCCCCCCAAAAGCTTCTTGGTATTTTGGCTAAAATCAAGTGTAAAAGTGTCCTGAGGGAGATGCCAAATGCTCACAGCAAATAGTAAACACACACACACACACACACACACACACACACACACACACACACAACTATTCAAACACATTCACACCCTGGCCCTCCACAGGAAAGGGCTCCTGGCAGACATCCTGGGTGCATTAAGGGCCCAGTGTTGTCCAGTTCAGGACACCGACTTATGGAAGACACAGGAAGGAAGCCCGCAGGAAGAATGTTCTGTGAAGCCCCTAGTCTGAGGACACAAGGTTCGGGGAGTCACTGTCTCTGTACCCCCACTGTGCGAGGGAGCATTCTCATACACCTTTGAAGTCAGGAGAGGAAGAGCAGGTCAAGGATGATAACAGAGGATGACCAAACATGGCTGCTCTAAGGAAGAGTGTGGGACAGGCTGGCTCCTGCGCCCGAGCCTAGCAGGTTTCTGCACTTTCTCAGGGGAAAAGCCAGCTCCGTGAAACAGCACCTTGACTAAACACAGCTCCCTTAATTGACCTTACCCTTCCCCCCAGCACATAAAACCAACGCCAATTAAACTCACATCTAAGACATCATCTCTTCTCTTATGTAACATGCCGGTTAAAAGTTTTTCTCTGAACCATTATTAACTTTAGGCAGTGATAAATACAGAACTAACATTTCAGGACAAATAGCCAATGAGCCTAAAAATAATTTATTTTTATTCCCCATTAACTGTGTTAAGCACCTTTCTATTTAATGAAAGACTTTATAAATCACCATAAAAGAGAAATATTTCTGGAGCCAACCTTCAGAAAAGATACCATCCGTCACAATACTGTAGATTTCCAGTCACTCCTCAGAACCCTCAGGGGATTGGATCCCGGCCTCCTGTGATGGTTCATCTTCACGGTCGGCCTAATTGAATTTAGAATCACCTAAAGACAGTAGCACACAGCTCTGGGTGTGTCTGGGAGGATGTTTCTAGAGAGGGAACAATTCACGCTGAAACGGGGTGACATTTTGCTGCAGGCTGAAGGCCTGGATGAAATAAAAGGGGACACAAGGAGAAAGGCCTCCCTTCTACCCCCTGCCCAGGCAGGAAGTAGACAGCTTTTTCCACCAACCACGGCCATTGAAATGTCCTGCCCAAACACATGGGAGCAAAGGACCACAGGTGGAGCCCTCCGAACTGTGAGCCAAGACAGATCTCTCCTCCCTTCAGCTATAGCAGGCATTTTAGTCTTAGCAATGAGATAAAATAACTAGCTACCCCACCCCTGAGTCCTGCCTTACCAAAATCCTGAGTGCCTCTTCAGTCTTCAAGGTATTTCCCTCTCAGCTCTGCAAGAGGAAAACTGATGCTGATATGGGTGACTTCTGTACACAGAAATGCAAATAGTCGGAGGGAAGAGGAACAAAGGCTGGTGTATAAAATGATTAAATAAATAAATGAATGAAAAGAAAGAGATGCAAATATTTAGAGGGAGGAGAAACGGGTTGCTGTGTAAAATCATTAAATAAAAAAATGAATGAATGAAGAAAGAAAGAAAGAAAGAAAGAAAGAAAGAAAGAAAGAAAGAAAGAAAGAACGAACGAGCTCCAAATAGTTGTATCTGGCTGAAGGCAGTTGGTTGCCGATCCCTTTACAGATTTGTTCCTGCATCCTAGGTCTGACTTTATGGACACTGGGACACCCTAGTGGTGTCCTTGTCAGCCAAGAGTTAATAATAAAATCTTTGACATGTTCACTTTTTGTCACCAGGAGAATCATGACTGAGCTTTCTTCAAGGATTCCTTTGGCATCACAGGAGGACTATGACTGCTCAGCCAATCAGAAGCTACAAAGCCAAGCCTCCATGTCCTAGAGCAGTACGAAACTTGCAAGAGGCGGCATTTGTGACAGGGTCACGAACTGGTCATCAGAAGACTGCGCTACTGTTTGAGAGTTGCCACTGGCTGTGAAGCTCCATGTCCCACTCTCAGACTCAGTTTCCCCTCTCTGAAGCAATGACGGTGATCCCTAACATCTCTGCTTTCGATGCTTCTACACTGTCAAACTCATCTGGCTCTGCCTTTGAACAAAGGACTCAGGATGAAACACTGATGTAAAGCTCTGTCCTATCAAAACGCACAGCACAGGCCCACAGCATCCAAACTGGAGTTAAGACACAGCTTGCAAAAATAAAAATAAAAATCTTGGGGCTGGAGAGATCACTCCGTGGTCAAGAGAACTGGTTATTCTTCCAGAGGTCCTGAGTTCAATTCCCAGCAACCACATGGTGGCTCACAAACATCTGTAATGAGACCTGGTGCCCTCTTCTGGCCTGCAGTCATACACGCTGTGTACATAATAAATAAATAAATCTTTTTAAATAATCTCTGCGGACCCATCCCACCCTGTGAACGCAGGATGGCAGTATGCTCCTGACAGTCAGACTCTAGACTTTGTGAGAAAGGCCTACCACACAGCTCAAGATTGCAGGGAAGAGCAGGACTTGAGGCTCTTAAAAGGGATGCTGGGTCAGTGATGCAGGGAGACTGTGTGAGCAATGCCTACAAGGCCAGGCTGGCCGCAACTACTGTCAGAGGCAGTGGAGCTTCCAAGGGGGGTTACAGGAAATTATCCTACAATGGAAACTACCATGCCACCCCCAAATGACCACTAATTAATCAAACACTGTAGTGAATAAATATGGTAAACCTTGTCAATTTGCATTTTTCAAAGGAAAAAGAAATACCTGAATTGATACACTGAAGTCCATGAGTTCTGCATAAGTACATACATATATATCCAGAATATGCATATTCTTCCTTTTAACTGCCAACAGTGAAAATCTCACCAAATAGTAAGAAACTTCAGGATGTTGTTCATTTGCAAGCTTTGTTGGCCTAAGTTTACCTGGCAGGGAGGGCAACAGGTGAAATGGCTCCACTCTCTGGCCACAGCTTTGGAACAAGCTCATTGCTCATGCCATGGGATATCATGAAGGATGCTCTAAGAAGTGTCTGCAGAGCAGACATGGGGAAGAATGGATGCTCTTAGATTCCACCTTATGATGGTTCATCTCAACTGTCAACTGGATTTAGAATCAGCCTTGAAGACACAGAGCTGTGTCTGTAAGGACCTTTCCAGAGAGACTTGCCCTCAACGTGGGCAGCACCTTCCAATTGATGTTTGAACCATTAATCTTGACTGTCACCTTGATGGGATCTAGAATCACCATGAAAACAAGTCTCTGGGTACACCTGTGAGAGATTTAGGCTCAGTGAGGTGGGACAACCCATCATAAGGGTGGGTGACACCATCCCTTTGTCTGGGGTCCTGGACCAAATAAAACAGAGACTCTGAGATGAGCACCAGCATTTGTCTCTCTCTGTTTCTTGGCTACAGATGCAAGGTGACCAGATCCCTCACATCCTGCCGCCATGCCTTCCCTGAAAAGGGAGATGTACGGTCAAACCATGGGCCAGTTATCCCATCCTTAAGTTGCTCTTCACAGGGATTTTGTCACAGCAATGAGAGAAGTGACTATTTATGGTCCAAAGAAAAAGCAGGGACCACTTGTCTGCTCTAGTGAGTACATCTGTCGGGGCTGCTACCAGCTCCCCCTGATGTCCAACTTTAGCTTCATCAGCTTCCCAGTGGAGATTAAATGTCAGTGGTTCTCTAGCTTCCGGGCTTGCAGCACCTGATTGGGACTTCTGAGGCATCTCCAGCAGGTAGATAATCATGGTTGGACTGTCCAACCGGCAACAGGTAGGCCAATCCAATAAGACCCCTTTTATGAAATACATACTTTCTACCGGTTCTGCAGTGTGGCTGTGCCATGGGATGCTGCTGGATCCTGCTCCTTCAGGTGATCCCTAAGGTGACAGAGGAGGAGTCACTTGGGTCCTCCCATTGCAGGGGCCACACTGCCCAGAAAGCATGGAAGTGGCTGCACGCAGATGAGTCCCAGCGATCTTTATGCACACGTTCATCCTGGCTTCACTCTGTCTTCCATTTCTGTTTCCCTAGAGGACAATGTCCAGTCATTTGCATAATCATTATTCAAACTCCATGTTTCTTACTTCTTTTACTTCACACTATCAATCACCATGAACTACGTTCGAAACAACTCCTTTCTGGAGGCCACGTTTTTTGCATCGCCACTAACCAAAGCAAAACCACATTTTATCTAGGAAAGTTCACTGTCGTAGTTTAAGTTGTCCCTGGAACCATTAAACCCCTGGTCCTAGAAGCTGTATATATTTTATGACGCACTTCCTGTTAACAGGCCCTAAATCCTCTGCGAAGAAGTGGTCATTAGCCAGAGGAATGCTTTCCAGTCATTGGGCCTTTTTCTCAGTCTTACAGAGCACATGTCTCTTTGGGGACTGACACATTCAGCTCTCTGTTCCAGCTGTCAGCAGGAGCTTCCAGCTAGGCCAGGAGAACCTGTGCTCAACTTCATTTCCTCCCGGCAGCCACGACTTCCTACTTCTTCCATGTGGGTTCATTCTGTTATTTAGATGTCACATATCTTGTCTTTCACTCAAAACACATGTTGGAAACCAAAGGACAGCTTCCTAGAACATGTTCGTTTCCACCTGCATGAGATACGAAGAAAGTTTTGTACACAGAAATCCTTCTGCTGGGAGGAGGTAGATACATAGATAGATACATAGATACATAGATAGAAGATAGACAGATGGTAGGTAGATAGATAGATGATAGACAGATGGTAGATAGAGAGGTAGAGAGAGATAGATGATAGACAGATGGTAGATAGATAGATGATAGATAGAGAAGATAGACAGATGGTAGGTAGGTAGATAGATGATAGACAGATGATAGATAGATAGATAGATAGATAGATAGATAGATAGATAGATGATAGAGGGTAGATAGATAGATAGATAGATAGATAGATAGATAGATAGATGATAGAGGGTAAATAGATAGGTGACAGATGATGATGACAGATAGACAGATGATAGATAAGTAATATGTAGATGATAGGTATGTAGCTAGATAGATGATAGATAAGACAGATTACAGATAGATAGATAATAGATAAATGATAGAAAAGTAGATAATAGATGATTGATAAATGATAGATAGAAATATAGATAATAGATTGACTTCATAGCTGTGTGACAGAGTATCATCCAATCTCTACAAAAGAGACCCTCATCCATCATAGATGAAAACAAACAGCAGGCAGTATATTAAGTAAGCTAAACCAGAAAAAAGAAAATACTACATATTCTCACCTATGTGTGGAAGTGAAAAAAACTCGAATAACTTAAGGAGTAAGGCTGTGGTTAGCAGGGCTCAGTGAGAGGGGATCTGTCAGCGAGCCTGAGTCTGATCCCTGGAGCCCATATAATGGAAGGAGAGACTCCCACCAGGTATCCTCTGGCCTCCACCCACAAAAATAAATAAAGAAACAAACAATAGATATTTACAATGTGACCACCAGGGGCAAGGAGAGGGAAGGACATGGGGCACAGGCAGAGCGGCCTGTAGAGCAGGAATTAGTATAGACATCACAGGTTCAGCACAAGGGCCATTGTAGCAGGAATCTTAAATGGTCTTATTAATAAAAACAAACCCAGAGCCAGGTATTGGGGTGAATGCTGGAAGATCAGAAAGACAGAACAAACCACAGCTTCCTCACCTTGCCAATTCCTCAGCTGATCCTGTTTCCTCAGACTAGATGCCTCTCAGCTGAACTGCTTCTCGAAAGCCTGAAAGCTTAACCAGCTAGTTCCTGGTCCTCACGCCTTATATACCTTTCTGGTTCCTGCCATCACTTCCTGGGATTAAAGGCGTGTGTCACTATGCCTGGCTGTTTCCAGTGTGGCTTTGAACTCACAGAGATCCGGATGGATCTCTGCCTCTGGAGTGCTAGGATTAAATTGTGCCATCTTCTGGCCTCTGTATCTAGTGGCTGTTCTGTTCTCTGACCCCAGATAAGTTTATTAGGGTGCATAATATTTTGGGGCACACAGTATCACCACAGACCCTCTTACAATATTGCATGGATACTGGAAATTCACTGGGAGAGCTGAATTTAAATGCTCTCACAACACAAGTGAGCAAGGTCGTTTTTACACGGAGAAGACCTGTTAACCTGCCTGGCAACAGTACCCACTCTCTGAATATAGCCAGGATGGTGTTATTTGCTTTGTAGGCATCAACCCAGATAAAGAGGAAAACACTTCGCTTTTAAGAACTGTGTGTGGCAAAGCTTTTCACTTTTAAGAGCCGTGGAGGGTGAATGGTTCGAATGGTGTCGCTCTGGAAGAAAAGTATAAGCACAGTGGTGCTCCACCGAGCTTACAGTGTAGTGCTCCACCGAGCTCACAGTGTAGTGCTCCACCGAGCTCACAGTGTAGTGCTCCACCGAGCTCACAGTAGTGCTCCACCGTGCTCACAGTGTAGTGCTCCACGAGCTCACAGTAGTGCTCCACGAGCTCACAGTAGTGCTCCACCGAGCTCACAGTGTAGTGCTCCACCTAGCTCACAGTAGTGCTCCACGAGCTCACAGTAGTGCTCCACCGAGCTTACAGTGTAGTGCTCCACGAGCTCACAGTAGTGTGTCACTGAACTTTTTGTTCGTCTGCAAGAGAGCAAGCCTCCTCCCACACTCCCTGTCCCCAGCCACATCTGGGAATTCCCCAGGGAAGCCTGAGACCACGCACATTTTCCAGTTTCCTGTGGTGATTTGGGACTTGGTGTCAAGACAGGATGGACAAAGCTCAGATCCCAGCTGGGGCTCCATGCTTGCCCCCTCCCAAGTAAAACTGTGACAGTTTCATGTACTTCTTTTTCCTCTAGATCTCGGCTCAAGAGGCAAAGACACTCAATCTTGCTGTGTCATACCCTAGGGGCCAGTAGGTCTAAGCCTCCCTGAAAGGGGACTAAGGCTCTGGAAGATTGGGCGAGTCGGACCTCCATCTGCGTCTGCACACAGTGTGGCCAGTCCTGATTTGTCTGCGGGGTGTCTGAGAACTTAGACCTGAGAGGACTAGCACATCGATTGTGTTCCTGGGCTGGGCGCCCTGTATTTTCTGTGGCCTTTGTTCTCGGCCCTAGAGAACTCTGAGTTGAGGGTGAGAGACGTCACTCCCTCTTCGCCCAAAGACATCTGAGCAGTCCAGGGAGGGAACATTTCCTTGTACAGCCCCGAAATGGTGACATGGCTCAGTAGTAGAGAATGCACACAGCATGTACGAGACCCTGGGTTCAACTCCCAGCAATAAAATATGAAAAAAAAAAAAAAAAGTATATCGGCATGGACATGCCTACCACCATGAGTCGTCTTTAACCAGCGGCCAGATCTGCCTTCTTCAGACAGCATTTCGAGAGTCCGCAGTAATCAAGCCATGCTTGCCTTTGGTGGGAGAGCTTGTTAAGTATAGCCCTGAAAACCATCTCCAAATGCAGGCCAAATGGAACAAGGCAACACCTGTCCAAGCATTATAAGACGGTAAAATCAGACTTACTTCCTGGTTCCTCCATCTAAGTAGGCTTCATTCTTATATTTCTGCCACAAAAAAAAAAAAAGAACGCTCCCTTATAGAGAGCATCCTCAATGGATGTGTTGAAAGGACAGACACTTCTCCACATGCTCCCCACCCCCATTCTGCCTCATTTGTTGCAGTAGTTTTAGCTTTATTATTATTATTATTATTATTATTATTATCTGTACTTCACACGATGGGGAGGGAGGGGTCCTTTTAACATGTTAATAGATGCTCCACAAAAGAGGAAACACGAATAAAAAATGCATAAAATGTTGCTCACAGTCCTGAGCTACCACTCTACTGGGGCCCTGGCAGAATTGAGACACCATCTTACTTCCTTGGCAGGTTGTTTAGGAGTTTCTTACAAACCAAACACATATCTACCTTTTGCCCCACATGTTCTATGCAAGTCTACTCAACAGTAAGTAAATAGAAGCATCATATTCACCAAAGAACACACAGAAAAGTGTTCATATCACCTTAGTCATAACAGCCCAAAGGGGAAAATTGAAAATATCTCAAATATCCATTACATAGAGAATTGAGAGGGAAAAAATTCAGCAAAATCGCAGTGCAGTGACTGCCACACTCAACCACAAGCAAAGACAAAGGCCTGATTCATACAGCAACACAGGTGACTCTTGAAGACATGTTTACCCCAATGCAAAAGTAAGCATCTATGGGCTAGGGGAGTATCTTGGTGGCAGAATGTTTCCCTAACCTGCATGTGGATCTGGGTTCAAGTGAGAAACACTCCCCTTAGGCACAGGCGTTTGAACACGTGATTTCCCCTCTACTGTTGGTGGTGCTATGGAAGGCTTAGGAAGTTTGGCCTTGCTGGAGGAAGTAGGTCATTGGGGGTGGGCTTAAGAGTATACAGCCTCACTCTACTTCCTGTTCCCTCTCTCTGCTTCCTGCTTATGGTTGAGGATGTGAGCTCTCAACTTCCTGCTCCCATTGCCATGCCTCCCTCATGCTGCTCTGCCTCCGGGACATGATGGACTCTCACTCTCTGGAACCATAAGAGCAAATAAACTCTTCCTTCGTTGCCTTAGCCATGGTGTTTTATCAACAGAAAAGTAACTAAGACCACACTGTGGCCAGGTGGAGGGATACAGACCTTTGAGAGTGACGGGAAATTCCTTGGCCCACATGTAAGTAACCCCAGAGACTTAGAGCATTGGAAAGTCGTTGGTCACCAAAAGGCCACGTGATCCATGGCTCCTGGGTTTGTTGTCTCACACTGATAATGATTAAAACCATGCACACATTGGAATAAGTGATGGTAAAACAGGTTTAGTAAGAGAAATGAAGGAAATATAAAAGAAACTCTGGTGAGCAGGAGGGTCCAAAGAGTAGGAAAATAGTTAAGCTGCTAACCTAGGTTGTAGTTGGAGTTTTCCTGTGTCCACCCAGCTTCTGTAGCCACTCAGACCCAAGTAAACACACAAAGACTTATATTACACATAAACTATATGGCCGTGGCAGGCTTCTTGCTATCTAGTTCTTATATCTTAAATTAACCCATTTCTATAAATCTATATCTTGCCACATGGCTCATGGCTTACCAGTATCTTTACATCTTACCTCTCTTGTGGTGGCAGTGGCTGGCAGCATCTCCTGACTCAGCCTTCTGCTTTCCAGAATTCTCCTCTCTGTTTATCCTGCCTATACTATACTTTCTGCCTGGCTACTGGCCAATCAGCATTTTATTTATCAATCAATCATAGCAACACATTCACAGCATACAGAAAGACATCTCCAGCACTAGGTCTTTTTAATGGAACTATGGCAAAAACTGGAAAAGTGTTGAGGCAATTCCTATTGAGACTGCCTAAATCTTGGAGTTCAGGGATGGAGAGATAACTCAAAGGCTAAGAACAATTGTGCTTGCAGAGGACCTTGCCTCTATTCAAAGCAACCACATAATAGTTCACAACTATCCATAACTTCAATTCCAGAGGTTCCAAGAACCTCATCTGACTCTATGGGCACCAGGCACACATGTGGTGCACAGACATACATGCAAGCAAAACACCCATATACACATAAACATAGCTGGGCGGTGGTGGTGCATGCCTTTAATCCTAGCACTTGGGAGGCAGAGGCAGGCGGATCTCTGTGAGTTCGAGGCCAGCCTGGTCTACAAAGCGAGTTCCAGGAAAGGCACAAAGCTACACAGAGAAACCCTGTCTCGAAAAACAAAACAAAACAAAAAAACCATAAACATAAAAATAGAATAAATTGAAAATTAAAAAAAAAAATCTCTGAGCATATCACAAGTCAAGCCAGTTAGGGGTTCTACACTGTACACTTCCTTCTGACCCAACCAGAGAGATGATCACCTGATGTTCACATGCTGCTCACAAACTTAGGGCATGGCTGTTTATCTCTAACTTCTGTTTCAGTAGCTGCTGACCTTGACTATTTGCTGGCCATTAACCCTGATCAGGATCTGCTCTCCAACCTTGCAACTAAGTGTTGCTGGCTCCAACCTGCTCTAGTGGGTGTCTTTCTGGCTGTTACCTAAGCTAGGCTCTCTGTGTGGCCAGCCTGTAGTCTCTATTGTGGGTCTGTCCCATTACCACACACAAGAAGCTAACTCCTGGCTCTGCAACAGTCCACCATTGCTGTGTCTCCTCAGGTATCAGAAGAGTCATTGCAAGATTAATTCACATGCAGTTAGACAATGACAGACGGACTCCACAGTTAAGAAAGTCAGAGTTATGTTAATGTCCATCCTGTGGAGACTGACCAAAGGCGGGCAAGAAGGAACATTCTGGAGTGATTGAGATATTTTACATAGTCATGGGGTGCTGGGTTTCCATTTGTCAAAATTCACCAAACTGAATGATAATTATTTGAGTTTTATATATGTAAAAATATTTCTAGGGCCAGTGAGATGGCTCAGCAGGTCAAGTCCCTTACCACCCAGCATGATGACCTGAATTTGATGCTCCGGACAATGTGGAAGGAGAGAACTGACTCCTGCAAGTTGTCCTCTGACCTCCACAAATGCACTGTGGCTCACACTCCCCAGGTCTGAAATAAATAACGTAAAGGACTGGAGAGAGAGCTCAGTGGCCAAGAGTTGATAAGATGACAGATAGATGGATAGAAGACAGATAGATGATAGATGGATGGATAGATAGATAGGTAGGTAGGTAGATAGATAGATAGATAGATAGATAGATAGATAGATAGATAGATACATAGATACATAGATACATAGAGAGATAGATAGACAGATTCCTATGAACACTGCATTTTCAGAATTCTGGGATAAAATGATCCTAATTATTTTACTTTCTGTGACTCAAAAGCTTGCAGTTTCTATGGTAATGTATTACCTCCAGCCAGACTCGATGTTCTGAGATCCCTCATAATTGGACTGTGACATTTGATTTCAAATCCCCAGTATGAAACTGAGTGAACTGCTCATCATCTTGACAGTGTGTTTTACAGTGAAACGCAGATAGCTATGCATTCAGACTGCACATCAAACACGTCTGGAGTGTGGTAAGTATTCCGGAAGGAGTGGCAGTACTTTCCTTCGGTAGGGGTGGATGTGAGTGGGCAGAGACAGCACAGAAGGCAGATCCCTGGAAATACCAGAGGGATTTGTATTTAGAACTTGCTTTTAAACATGATCGCTGATCATCACACAGAACAGCAAGACTCCAGTGAGCGTCGTTACATATTCAGCCTGTGTTAGGAATCAGGGAACTAGCAATCACAAGTACTTTGTAATTGTTCCTGATTTGCCTTCTGTGTCTCTAGTGAATGTGCTTGTCTGCGGGATTTTTTTCTTTGTCACCAGAAAACTGAAAAGAAGAAAAAGAAACACAGATGGCCCCACCTGTCTCAGGCATCACCAAGAAGCCTCTCCAGTTCCCAGGCTAGCCCTCTACGGCTGAGCAGAAGAGATTGAAGAACGTGGTCAGAAGCCCCAGCCAGGCCAGGGAGGCCAATGGCATAAGAGACCTGCACAGCATTACCTGCTGTTCTCGGCAAAATTACTCTGCAGCTATTTCCCACAGCAGCATTCGCTCCTGGACACTCGAAAGAAACTCACAAGACCCACCAGGCCCTACCCGAGGTGTGCAGCAGTGAACGATTACTGGGGAAGAAGAGACTCTTCTCAGGGGTGTGCCTGCAGGGACCTC
Organism: Peromyscus leucopus; assembly: GCF_004664715.2. Classification (NCBI taxonomy): domain Eukaryota; kingdom Metazoa; phylum Chordata; class Mammalia; order Rodentia; family Cricetidae; genus Peromyscus; species Peromyscus leucopus. Next base: position 5,694,123 of record NC_051074.1, read on the forward strand.
CACGGTGTGGTTTGCATGAGTTCTCAGTGTGCTGGGATGGGCTTCCTTCAGAGCTGTGACTGCCTCAGTGAACCCGGCTCCTCGAAGCAACCCTCGAAAAAGCTCCTTGCGTCATCAAGCTGGACTTGTTGGGAATCTCTCCTTAGACTGGGTGAAGGGGAGTTTTTTGTGCAATTCCCCAGGATAAGAAACGCAGCGAGAGTAAGAACCAGCTTCAGAGACGCCAGCTTTCCCACTGGTGTGTGTATGACTGGCGTCTGTCCCGTGCGCCGGGCTAGTCCTAGATACTCAGTGTATCCACTGCTTTTCTGTTGTGACCAAGGCAACTTATGGAAGGAAGAGTTTACTTTGGCTTACAGTTCCCCAGGGATAAGGGTCCATTGTAGCAGGCATGACAGCAGGATCGGGGATTAAAAGTTCCCGTCATCAAGTGCAAGCACAAAGCAAGAGAGAGTGAACGAGTGAACTGGAGGTAGATCCAGGGTTTAAGCTCTCAAGGCCTGATTCCAGGGACATGCGTCCTCCAACAAGGCCACCCGCCTAAACCTGCCCCCAACAGTGCTGCCAACTGGGAGCTGAATGTTCAAATCCTAGAGCCTATGGAGAAACACTTCTCATTCAAAACACACACACACACACACACACACACACACACACACACACACACACACACACACACACACACACACACACACACACACACACACACACATACACACACACACACACACACAGCCATCATTTCAGTAACACATTCGACAGCGCCACAGGTTCAGCCACAGCTCCCCAGAGAAGGCTGTGCTACCCTACCTCACTCTCCGTGACGAGCCAATGAGGAACCAAGCTTAAGGACAAAGACAAGGAGGGCAGCATGCTCGTGTCCAGCTTTCCGCTGTGGGTGAGACTCGGCCCACTAAGGCGGTTCTGTAACGTCATCAAGGTGACAAAGGGCGACCGCAACAATGCATCCCCACCACCCAGGCACAGCCCTGCAGCCATGCTAACACACCGGAACAGGCTTCCCACAGCCCTTGCCCAGGAATGAGTCTCACCTATAGAAGGCGTGGCGACAAAGTTTGAAGTTGACCAGAGGCTTCAGCGCCTCAGATACCGCATGTGTTCTCCATCTGTCACGACATTCGCTATGGACAAAAATTTTGTCCCCTGAAAATTCCTAACTTCCAGTTCTTTAGAATAACAAAACTGCATCTGGAGACAGGGGGGCCTTTACAATGGTCAATGAGTCAAAACGAAGTCCTCTGACTCTAAACCAGTAGAACCAAGGACCTGGCCAGACGAGATTAGGGGAAGGGCACTGGGAGGGGAAGGGGGAGACACCATGGCCGGAAGAACACCTGAAAGCCACGCAGAAATGCCTCATAGTAAACCGGGCCTGCCAACATCTTGATTTCAGATCCCCAGCCTCAAAAACTGTGACAAAACAAATTTCTGTTATAGAATCCACCCACTTTGTGGTCATCTGTTAAGACGTTCCAAATAAATAAACAAATACAAGGTATAATTATTTAACAAATTGACCTAGTTAATGGAAATTTCTACGAAGCCAGGACCGCCCTGTGATGTCATTTTCCAGAAAGGCAGCTGACAGCTGAGGTCACATAGGTGAAGAACCAGGAGATGAGACACCTCAAAATCTGAGGAGCCCCTAAATCAAGCTTCAAAGCAGAACGCCTGCCCAGGCACTAGGCTGTGCATAACCAGCCAGATTCGTGGCCACCGGCAACAGAAGCTTTAAGCAGAATAGACATTTGAGATGCGGTGTGCGGGACCGCAGAGAGAGCTGCAGTGGCAGGGCTGGTGGCCACACCCCCGCGATGGATGGGACAGGCTGCCACCACCCCTTATCCTGGGTCCCTCGTACCTCACTGCCGGGAGGAGCATCGTGCTGGTCCTCAGCTAGAACTCAGCTCAGCTCCCGGACTGGTCCAGCTGGGCTGGTGAAGGAGCCGCCACCACGTGCCCAGGCACTGTGACAGGAAGGAGAGAAGGTGGAGTAGAGAGCGAGCAGCTGCTTAGACGGTTGGAAGCTGCGCCATTTGCCTGGATTCGGCTTCTGTAGTGGCACATGGGCTCATTCTCCCAACACACTCAGAAAATGGAATAGTCCCAAAACACTAGGAAGAGGTTCCAGTGCCGAGCAACCAAGAGGAAGCCATCCTTGGAAATTCCCCTGCTGGTGCCGCCATAGGACACATGGGCCTGGGATTGATGCAGGAGTTTTGGGTGCCATGGGATCTTTCATAGCCCAGTTATCCATGACCTGAGGACCCAGGGTGCCAGACACCTGCAGGCCTTGTCCTAGTTTGCTATCTATTTCTGTAATAAAGACCATGACTGAAAGCAACTTGGAGGAAAAAGGTTTATTTCATCTTATAACGCAGAATCTATCATAAAGGGAACTCGGGGCAGGAACTCAAGGTAGGAACCTGGAGGCAGATATTGAAGTTGAAGCTATGAAGAGGAGAGGGCTGATTGTTGGCTTGTTCTGCATGGCTCACTTAGCCCGTTTTCTTATGGAACCCAGCACCAGTCACCTAGGGGTGGCAGTGCCCACCATGGTCTGGACACTCCTATATCAATTATTAATGAAGAAAATGTTCCACAGTCTCGCCTACAGGGCAGTCTGATGGAGGCATTCTCTCAATTCAAGTTCCTTGTTCCCGGATGATGCCACCTTATGTCAAGTTGACAAACACTTAACTAACACAGCACCAAAGGTCATCCCAGAACAGTGGCTTGGAGTTGTCATCTCATGCCAGTAAACTAAGAGCATAGACTCTCCTGGGAGTGAGCAAAGCAGAATCAGGCTTTATTGAGGATAATTAGAGAAAAGCGAGAAATTAGGGGAACGTTTGAGAAACTCTGGAGTGTGGGAGGGGCTCCCAAGCCATCACCAGTCTCGTCTAGAGGGGTATGGCAGGACCTGGACAAAGGAAGAGGTCATTGCTGTGGGACTGGTTGGTTCTCTGGAGCTACCACAGGAGAATGAGCTGTAGTAACTCACCAGCTAATAGAGGGACCACATAGTCTTTGCCTTTCCCCTGACTTAACCAAGGAAATGATCACAAACTGTTCGTATGCTCCCCACCCTTTTCGGGTGGTTGAAGTCCCCATTCTGCCCACCCCTGACCTGTGTTTTGCTAGCTGCTGACCTTGACTGTCTGCTACTGTTAGGGCTGGCTGGAATTACCATTATCTACCTTACAGGTAATTAGGCCACATCCTCTTTGTTCTCACATGTACATGATCAGCTTATAGTTGTGTCATGGCAGAGGGCTAACTCTATCCCAGCCATGTAGCTGTAGTCTTTGTTGGTTACCTTGTTTAGCTCTTTGTCTGGGAGGTGGTCTGGGGTGGCCTCCTAGGTTGATTTGTGATAGCAGCGGAAGAGTAACTCATACACTCTGAATCTCCCTTTTGAACCCTAGCTTCTGTTCTCACTGCAACAAGTGAGCAAGCCCTTTTTGCCCCCCCCCCCTTTTGCTACCTACCAAGAATTTGCTTCAGGATGATCTTAAACAGGGTGGGAAAGAAGACTGGTCTTTGGTGAGCCCAGGACACAAATGACTTGGAGGGGAATGACTACTCCATTTGATCCTAAAATGTCCTCTCTTCAAGCCAGCAGAGAGCAAAAGCCTCCTCCACTATGCCAAGGACCCCATGCACCTCCAGGGAAGAAGAATCAGCTGGTCTAAGAGGTAGAAAAAGAGACTCTGTGTCAGATGACATCGACCCTAGGCTGACCTTGAAATGCCTGTGAACACGTGACCCTAGAATCTATTTTGTGGCTCTTTTGGAAAGAAAAGCAGCAAATCAAGCTCTACTCTGTGTGCTCCACTTTTGGCACCCCCAAAAATTCTAGTAGTGAAAGGCTTGTCCCTATAATTGAAAATATGTGTGCCAAAATGTGAATAATGAAATTCTCAATAACTGTTTAAAGGTGACAATTGGGTAGGTGGATACCAGATGGCCACTTAAGAATAATTGCTGGGTGAGTTTTCAAGGTGCAAATTGCTATTCCAAGAACCCTGGGCTTCAGACAGACTCCCACAGACATCTTGAGAACATAGCCTCCAGCTGGATGAGTAACGAGGACCAATTCATCAGGGGTCAGTCCTGTGCGGTAGGGAGCATCCCTCATTATTAGCAGCTTAATGAATGATGGCTTTTGTGTGTGCAGTGACGCTGTTGGTTCTTTGCTTTTCATTCTTGACCAGCACTTAACAAAGGGCATGTAGATTATCCAAGTCAGGGCTCTCAACAATAAATATCAAGTGCCAGGTTTTCTTCTTAGGAATTTGGGAACACATCCAATGATGGGCTGAGGCTTGCTAGCCATACACAAGCCATGTGTGCTTGCTGTAATTACATTAAGTATCGAGTACTGGGCAGGGCAAGCGGTTGGGGACACAGAGATACATTCTATGACTTAGAGTAAAGGCCATCGGGTTTTGGTCCATTAGCACAAATCTTTCGGTTTTATGAACTACCCTGAGAATATTCCATCTACAGGAGTCACGTAAGAATCAACTCTTCTTTAGCTCTGCCACGCACACCACCCAGTCAGGCCTTGCCCAGCACCGCCTCTCTAGTCCTACAGAGAAGAAAAGAGCAGAGAGCTTTTCTGGAAAACAAGTGACGTAAGGCAGGTATAGTTGAGTTGGACTCCCTAGAGTCACTCGTGACCAGAGGACATCCGCAGGTGTGCCAGTCTCTGGGGGCTCACCAGGGCGCAGGAGCAAGCCTTGCCTGCTGGGCGTCACTCCGCCCCCAAACTGCTTTCTGCACTATGTATTGCAACTGAGAATAACTGACCTGTAGCATCTAAGAAATTAACCTCACGACTTTTAAGTAATAGGCTTACCTAAAATAATAATAATAGTAATAATAAATGGCATTTATTTTGCTCACCAAAAGTATACCCAAAACTTAAGTCCTAATTCTCCAAAGAGATTTGTGTGTAGCTCCCTCAAACAAATCCATTTTCCCTTGGCAAAGAAAGTGCTGGGTGATGCCCAGTTATGTTGGATCACAGTTTTTCAGTCAATAACTGGTTTAAGTTAGCTATCTGAAGCCAAAAAACTGCCAGCGTATTTAAATTCTAGATGGCCCTGTGGGAGTAAGAGGGTGTGGCTGCACTTGCAGTACACGGGCTGTATGTTCTTCAGCCAAAATGGGAACCAGAGCAGACAATAGGAATAGACAAATCTCTCAAACACCCGAAAGGTACCCACAGGGTTGTCTGGTGAAGCCCGCATGCATGGATGTGTATCCTGGTGTCAGTTATATGGGTACTGGGTGTGCCCACCATCTTTCACTTGCTATGAACCAAAAAATAAAATCTCACTCCATATCCTCGAGTCTCAAACGTCTGTCTTGGGCTCTTGTAGCTGGATCCCCTCTTGCAGATAATCTGTATGCGTCTATTCTTAGATAACCATTGTAAGCATCAGAACCACACAAGACACGACAGAACCCAATCCATCATTTTGCAGCAAAGCCCAAACCCAAATAACGTTGCGCCGCTGCTGTTAAAATCGCTTCAGTCCTGTGAGGTCAGGAGTAGCTCTCATTTTCTCTGAGCGGTTTTATAAACAAAACTTCACAAGAGGATGTCTATGAAGTAAATGTTTAAAGGCATATCTGGCTATAAAAATAGTCCATTAATAAATATTTAGGGAAAGTAAAGTGTTTCTGAATATAGCATCACAATGAGCAAGGCCTAGAGTAAGGGAGAAAAGGGGGGTGCAGGTTAGGGCTCAGCTATGGGGTGCTAGCTTGGCAGGCGTGAGGCCTGGGACGATGCCCCAAACTTCCAAACAAACAAACAAAACCTCTCTAATTATAATTGAATAAATATTTATTAATAGACATAGTAATAAGTTGTTAACTGCTGAATCTATTTTAATTTGTTGTTTCAATGTGATGGCTAATCATGGTTGTCAACTTGACTGCATCTGGAATCAACTAAAACCCAAGCTGCTGGGCACTCCTGTGAGGGATTTTCTTGATCAGATTATTTGAAGCAGGAAGACCCACCTTAAATGTGTGTGGCACTTTCTGGTGACAGTCCACATAAAGAACATGGGAAAAACAAATGGTTCTGCCTGCTTGCCCTCACTCTTGCTGGCAAGTTCATCTGTCCTACTGCCACAGCATCCCAGGTATCAGAATCAACTTCAAGATTCCAATGCAGACTGAAGATCGGGAGCTCTCCAGGAATCCTTCCAGTCTTCAGGGCCAGATTGGGACTGCTGAGACATCCAGCCTTGTGGACTGAACAATTAGATCCTCAGCCTATCCAGTGGGAGACAGCCATTGCTGGACTATCCAGACCATATCCTGTGAGCCAATCTAACACATCTGCTTTTTATATATATTCATTCTATCAGTCCTGTTCTTTTAGAGAACCCTGCCTAGTACATTCAGGAATCTAAACTTATTCAAGGAAGGTAAGGGAATCCTAAACTCGTAACAAACTCCAGGGTACTGCAAGTGAAACAAATGGAAATAGACAATTAAAGGCGATGGGAGGGGTGTGAGGAAGGTGAAGGCATTTTTGAGTCAGGGTAGAAAGACAGAAATTATGGGCACCTAGGAAGGAGCAGCAGTCCCTCAGCCTAGAGTCTAACTGAAGCCTCTTGCTAACTGATTGCAACCCAACACTCAACATTTGCTGTGAAGTTTGCAAGTATAGAGTTATTACTCCTCTCATACAAGATACAACAACAACAACAACAACAAAATAGTGACCTGTAAATGGACGTTTCCTATCCTGACTGCCTGTTCCCAAATACTCAGCAGCCGCTTCGTAAATTACCACACAGAGGCTTATATTAATTGTAAATGCTTGGCTGATAGCTCAGGCTTGTTACTCGCTAACTCTTACACTTAAATTAACCCATAATTCTTATCTATGTTTAGCCACGTGGCTTAGTGCCTTTTCTCAATACAATATTCTCATCTTGCTTCTCTGCATTTGCTGGCGACTCTCTGACTCTGCCTGCCCCCACCCCCTTCCCAGAATTCTCCTAGTCTGGCTCTCATGCTCAACCTCTTCCTGCCCAGCTATAGGCCAATCAGCATTTTATTAGCAAATGAAAGTAATACATATCCACAATGTACAGAAGGATTATCCCACAGCAGTGACCCAGGCTTACAGCTTGGATGTATAGAACCTTAGATGATGTCTCATTCCTTTCCCAAGACATCTGAAAATCTCAAACACAACTGTTACAGTGAAAATAGCCTTATTTCCTGTGCCCCTGCCAGCTAATCCTGTCAGGTGCCCCTTAGGTTCCATCAGGTGATTTCATTAGTTTTCTTAGCAACTTTTTGATGACAGTTGCTACAAAACCCACCAAAACACTAAACATGACTGTTGCAACAAACAAACAACAACATGCTATGAGCTGTGACTCTCCCTGGAGAGTTTGTGCCCACACTTGGGAATGACTCACTCTCTGGAACTCTTCTTGGAGAAGTCCACAGCCACACTCTCGGGTGTGTCTTCTGAGTGCCTCCTCTCTAAGCTCATGCTTAAGCCCGTCCAATATCTTCGTCAAATCCCAAATCCACTTCATTCTGCCTAGTCCTGAAATCCCTTCCTGCATCCAGGTCACAAATAGGGGTTGGCCTGAGCTGAGGTTCCCTAAAATTCTAAGGGCAGCTGAGGGTGACAGGAGGGAGCTGTGCCTGTACCCCAATAAGATGATGCTCCCTTCCAACTGTCTGGTATAGAAAGGATGGCCAAATTGAAACACACACAGACACAATGCACTCGTGTGTTGTTATTTTAAGTTGCTTTCAAAAAAATATATTGAAACTAGCTAAATACTGGGAAGTTGCTTTACATATACCAGGCCATGGGCAGGGGCTTGGCTGTTACATCATCATGCATTTGCACACCGCTGTTACTATGTGCCAGCCATAGCATGGAGGAAGTGCAGAGGTAGATGCCCGCACCCCACCCCACCCCAGGCTTGCTCTCCCTGTGCTCTGAGAGAGAGAGATGACTGAAGTGGGGTGACATTCCGATCTGTGCTGTGTGCCATGTCTTGAAACCCCTCAGTCTTGGGCCAACAGCAAGAGCTGGTCACTGGTGGGCAGGAGTGGCCAGACAGGGAGGAGTGGCTAACACACAACCGTACCGAGGGTCTGGAGATGGCAGACTGCACCTGGCCTGCTATGTAAAGGGGAGCTCTTTAGCATACAGATGATACGGATGAGCAGGGAGCTCCCCACTGAGATGGTGCCCTTAGCCTCGGTGTCAGTCAGAGTGGGCGGGGCCTCCTTTCCAGGTGGTATTTCAGCTTCGTCTCTGAGGCTCAGGTGGCCTCCCCCAGGGATCCACACCCGATAAGGTTTGCTGTGACCTTTCCCTTGCTGTCTCCTGGGAGGTCTGACTCATATAGGCCACCTGCTTTTGATTTTGTTAACTCAAACTTGCTCCTTTGTCTGGGAGAATGGCTCCCCTGTACCCCCATTTCCTTGTTCATCTGCTGGTTGTTCATTCTCTGTTCTGTTTTCGGTTTGCTCAGTATCCTCATTGTTTTCTTTCCTTGTCTGGACTTCAGTCTCCTAATGCTCATAGTGGCTATAGGAAAGATTTAAAGGGCCATTCTTAAAGGAGATTCACCGTCTAAGTCAACCAGAAATATGCTTTGTGATAAATCGCCTTCTGTACGGGAAGGAATGTGAGTGTGGAGCCTCCCTCTGCTCCACATGTGCTCAGGATAATCTAATCGACAGCCACCAGCGTGCGTGCGTGCGTGCGTGCGTGCGTGCGTGCGTGCGTCACCATAAGGCTGCTTCTTCCAGCGCTGCTTTCTCTTTTTATTTAATCCAGCACCCCAGTCCATGGGATGGAGCTCTCTACAGTTAGCATAGGCCTTCCTACCTCCGTTACCCCAAACTAGACATTCCCTCACAGCCGTGCCCAGGGGCTTAAACAGTTGACAGGGCACACACACCACGCATGAGACAGAGCAAGGCGGAGCTGGCAGCCTGTAGCAGAGGAGGAGAGCCCAGGGAGCTTCAGTGAGGACCGGAGGCGGTTTTCAGAGTGGACATGTGGGATAGCAGACCTGCGCGCACCAGGGAGCAAAACAAGAACACAGTGGGTCCAGAGGCACCAAGGCAGGTGGCTGCATTCAAGGGGACATACAGGGCAGGGTGAAAGCCAAGGTACTCAGGGACAAATGACAGTTTTCTCCAGCCCCGACTGACCCAAGCCTACACATTCAACCCAGGCCACTCTTTTTTATAAGAATCAGACTCTGAACTCGTCACGGTGGCCTTTCATTACAGCCTGAAGAGGCAGGTGGATATCTCTGAGTTCCAGGCCAGTGTGGTGAACAGAGCAAGTTCCAGACCAGCCAGGGCTACATGAGACCCCATCTTGGAAAGACTCGGTAGAACATACTCTGGCTAGTGTCTTAGTTGGGGCTCTGTTGCTGTGAAGAGACACCATGACTATGGCAACTCTGATAAAGGAAAACATTTCACTGGGGCTGGCTTACATGGTGGCAAGCATGGCGGCATGCAGGCAGACATGGTGCTGGAGAGGTAGCTGAGAGTCCTACATCTGGATCCTCAGGCAGCAGGAAGTGACGGTCACACTGGGCCTGGCTTGAGCATTTGAGACCTCAAAGCCCACCCCCTAGTGGTACACTTCCTCCAACAAAGCCCCACTACTTCAACAAGGCCACACCTCCTGATAATGCCACCCCCCATGAGCCTGAGGGGGCCATTACCTTTCAAACCACCACAGTTAGATGTCACATAAATATTTCAGACTCAAGTATCTAGAACTGACCTCATTGTTTCCTATTGTGTGACAGAACTTTTCCTGGGGAGACTCTACTCACTCCAGATAAGGATCCTACAACAGATCAAAAGATGGATACCACCGAAGTCCAACTTGATAAACCAATTAGTTTTATCGGGGTGACTTACAGGAGCAGAAAAGACTCAAAGACAGCTGAATCACCAAAGTCTACCTCAGAATGGGTGACAGCTCACAAAGCTGGGAACCTGGAGCGCACTGCACTCTATGAAGGCAGCTCAACAGGTTGGAGACAGTCCTTTCCAAGTGCCTCACTTGGTCTAATTCTTTTCCAGGCAGCTGGTCCTCTTTGCAACTTGGTTTTTCTGAGTCTTCTTTGCAGCTTTTATTGCATATTCTGGCAGGGAGAGGCCAGAGAATCTGGTCAGTTTCAGGGACTTCCTGAAGCTATTTCGGGTTGTTCTTCCTGTTTAAGGAGCTCCCTTGCTGGATGGAATGTTTCAATCTTGGAGGAAACTGTGGCACAGTATTTTCTCAGTGCTGAGAAAGTTCCTGAGAAAGAGCCATCACCCCTTAGGTTATCCACCTGCAAGCTGGAGGCCTTGCTCTAGACTTCTTCTCACTTATCCCCTCACAGACTCCGAAACGAGTGGTTTCTGCCTCAGTGACATTACCATTGCTGAGTGCGTCCTTTGCTTGATCCCACGGCCATAGGTCTCATCTTGCTTCCGTGTCAGCAAGAAGTACCTCAATGTCTCCTGGAACACCTTGGCTCCTTCTGGTCTGTCTTCCTTATTCTGGATAAAGGGACTTTTGAATGATAGATCTTGCCATATTTTGTTTTGTGTCTGTGCTTTAAGTCTAGAGAATCAAGGCCACAAACATAGGAACAGAGAGAAATTTCTAAGAACAAGAAGAGAAAGGTATTATCTCCACAAGATGGACTTTGTCCTCTGGATGAAGTGATAAATTCACATCCCTGCACAGGACAATTATTCACAATCCGCCAAGTTCTTTTTATCTGGAATTACTAGTGATCTCAGGGTAAAAAAGAGGGTGTATTCTTCTCAGTGAGATATTGTTAAGCTTTAAAATCTTACTTTATTATTCCAAGGTTTTTAAACATTTGAGCTCTTTGAAAAGGCTTTATGACCTAGTGTTAATAATCAATAGCCAAACCCCTCTTGGAGACACATGTGCCTAAAATGACCTAAAGGAACATTTTTTTTTTCTTTTTAAAAAATACTCAGTGGGTAACAGCACCTGGTACCTTGACTGCGGACCAGGTTCTATGTCTGGTATCCACATGGTGGAAGGAGGGAACAGATTCCTGTAAGTCATCCTCTGACCTCCACCCCAGTGCTGCGGCAGCCACACCCACACACGTGTGTTTGCACACACAGAGAAGCAAACTAATGTAATAAAAATATAACGCGCTAAAAGAAGAGCCTCCCTTCAATCTACCCTCATTTCCAGATGTGTGCATCACTGAGCCCCGTGCATCCTCACTTCCAGATGTGTGCATCACTGAGCCCCGTGCACCCTCACTTCCAGATGTGTGCATGACTGAGCCCTGTGCACCCTCACTTCCAGATGTGTGCATCACTGAGCCCTGTGCACCTTCACTTCCAGATGTGTGCATGACTGAGCCCTGTGCACCCTCACTTCCAGATGTGTGCATCACTGAGCCCTGTGCACCCTCAATTCCAGATGTGTGCGTCACTGACCCCTGTGCAGTGAGTGTCACAGGCAGGGCAGTTACACCCGGGGCAGTCTCTGGAAAATTGAGAATGATGTGATCAACGCATGCGCATGACTCCTGTTCATTAGAAGCCCCGTGGAGCTGTGAGCGAGACTGGCCACAGTGTTTGCAGAGTGTGCTGTTACGTGGCATTGGTGGCCTCACGCCACTTTCAATTCTCCAGGGATTTGTTCCTGGTGAGAAAACACTTTTGCCCAAGATCACAATAGCGAGGAAGTGCTACTCTGAAAAGTATGTATGTCCCCTAAGACAGTGGGGTGGGGGCTGGAGAGACGGCTCCGGAGTTAAGAGCATATACTGCTCTTGCAGAGAATTGGAGTTTGATTCCCAGTTCCCACATCAGGCAGCCCATAGTCACCTGTAACTCCAGCTCCAGGGGATCTGAGGCCTCCCGCCTCCCCAGGCACCAGCAGTCAAGTACATAAACTCACACAGACACACACAGATACATTTAATAAAAATAATAAAATAAATCTTTTTTAAGTCATTTTTAAAAAGGGGGGTGGGGAGCCTGTACATAATGACTTTGTCCTCAGGGGCCAGAGAAGCTGGATCCAGCGGGGACAAACAGCCAGGTAGCTCAGGCTGAGTGGTCCAGCCTCAAGGCACTGGGTACAGTGTCAGAAAGAGGTTTCTGTGGGAACTCCTGAGGAAGTCTTGGAATGCAGAGGCGCCAAGTGTTTAAAACAAGTGTCTCAACAGAGCGCTCGTCAATGGGGCCTGGGAGCTCTCAGCTGAGAGGTGCAGGTTACCAGGAGAAGAAGACACCCAGAAACTAGCTTCCTACACTTCCACTCCACTGGCCCTACCACGGGGAACTGCAAACCAGCAGCGGACACCTTTTGCTAGGCACACCGATGCACGCTTGTAATCTCAGCACTCAAACGCCAAGACAGGAACATGGCAAGTTTGAGGCAAGCCTGCACTTCGTAGCATGTTCGATGCCAGCTTGTGCTACATTGAAACTGCCGAAAAGAAGGCAAGAAAGATTAGCCTTTAAAAACACACAGTGTGTAATTACATGCTTTTGACACAGTTGTTGTTCGTACTTTGGGAATATAAATTATTGTTGGTGACTAAAAGATCCTCTCACATGTTAGCTGCACCCCTACTCTATAAGAGTTAAATTCTGGAATGTCCATCCCATTTGCCTGGAGTTGGATGTTGTCAGCCCCTCGGAAAAACACTCACTAGAGTACTTTCTTAATGAGTAATGAGAATAATAACCTGAAAAGAAGGTTTCTGTCAAGGGTGAGACACCCACACCCACCAGAGCCCAGGAGTGCACAGCACCCTTAACTTTTTAGATGTTAAAAAACCACTGGAGGAGTCATGTGTGTGGTAGCTATAATCCTAACACTTGGGAAATGGAGGCAGGAGGATCATTAATTCAAGGTCATCTTTGGATGCAGAGTGGAGGCCAGTCTCAAAAACACAGACTTCTAAACACACACACACACACACACACACACACACACACACACACACACACACATATACACACACACGAAACCAAAGCAACAAGAACAAAACCCACATGCGCTCCAGAATCACCCACAAGAAATGGTCCATTTAACACTAATCTCACATCTGTCTCCCCAAGACTCCACTCAGAATGGGAAATGAAAATATAAACATGGTTTAGGTGGCTGAAAGGTAGAGAAACCTCTTATCACATGAGAGAAAAAGAGGAAGGACTGCAGGAAAGAGGACCAGTGGGAAGGAGAGAGGGAGCCAGGGATTATGAATATGCGCTTTACAGCGTCATGAGCCGCACGGGCGTGGAGGGAAGAGCTCCACCCACCGGGAGGTGGGACAGCAAAACAAAAAAAAAAAAAAAAAACCCTACAGATGGTGTTTGCAGCTCTTTCCTCTGAATTGAAACATTCTCTCCCGGGGGAGGAGAGAGGTTTGTAAGACTGGGGAACTAAAGAAAACGTGCAAGGCTAGAGAAGCCTCCAAAGCCTCAAGATTCCCAGGCTCCTCTGGGAAGGTGAGCAATAAACCGTCGTCTTCAGTGCAGCTGCCTGAAGCTGGTCAGGGAGCTCTAGAGAGGAGGCTTTTGGGAGTGGTCACTCATACTGGGGAGCTTTTCGGAGATGAGCTGCCTTTGAGACACCTGTGCTCCTGGATATAGTTTCAGTAAATTCTTTGGCTCACCAAGCTAGACCTCACTGAATCGCTTCTTTGGCCTGTAATTGGTGCTCTACCTAGGGTGAAAACACGTTTATTTCTCCCAGGGAAAGGCAATTCAACAAGAGGGGGCTGGAGAGATGGCTCAGTGATTATGCACACACGACTCCTGCAGAAGATTCAAGTTCAGTTCCCAGCACCCACATTGGAAAGTTCACACCTACATGTAACTCCAGCTCCAGGAGATCTAACGCCGTCCTCTGGTCTCTGCAGGTACTGCATCCACATGCATAGACACACACATACACACACTTTTTTTTAATTTGCAGGGGGGAAAAAGTAATGCACCAAGTGAGTTTCTTAAAGAAATTGCATCCAGAGAAGTCTGTAGTACTTAATAATGCAAATGGTCTTCCAGTCACAGACAACTACCATTTTAATATAAACTGACAAATTATAATTATATGTATTTATGAGTTACAGATGGATTGCTGGTTGATATATGGATACATATGCAATGAAATCAAGCTAGTTATCATGTCCATCCCAAATTCCCAAATGCTCCTCTGTGTGTGTGGGGGTGGTGGTGGTGAGAATATTTGAAATTGTACTCAGTGATTTTGAAATAGACTAGACAGTGTTATTTACCATCTCTTAGTTACTTTTCCTGTTACAATGACGGAACACTTGGCAAAACCAACTCAAGGGAAGAAGGAGTATTACTGGCTCACACTGAGAGGTGCAGTCCATCATGGTGGGAAAATCTGGGTGGCAGGAACTTGAAGAGGCAGCTGGTCTGTAGTGGGTAACCATTCCAGCTTTGATCTGGAAGTTCCAACCCACATTGAGCCTTTGGTAACTGTCACGCCTACAAGTCGGGGCCAAGAGAGGACCCAGAAGACCCAAGATCTGGATACCCAAGATCTTTTGGTTCCTGGACCCTGGACGCTGGAGGTGGACCGAGCAGAGTTCTCCAGAGAACACTGCTGGACTGCAACACACCTTTCCCAGACCCTGTTACCTATCCCTTCACTTGTAAGTTACCCCACAAAATAAACCTCCCTTTTAACTACGTGGAGTGGCCTTAATAATTTCGCCAATACTGGTCCAAATCTGCACCAAGGAAGCAGAGAGAAGTGAACGCCTTCTGTTCAGCTAGTTTTCTCCTCTTTCCACAGAACAAAATCCCAGGCCAAGGAATAGTGCTGTCTACTTTTAGAGTGGGTCTTCTCACCTCTAACCTAATCAAGAGAAATCCAATGGGACATGACCAGAGGCTAACCTAATTAAGAGGTTAGTTAATTACTTACTTAATCACAGGAGGGTTATCTCCTGGGTGTCTTGAGATCAGTCCAAGTTGACAATCAGCTCTAGCCATCAGCAGGGCTGTATTTGCCACACTGTGCAATAGAGCTCGGAAAAGAAAAGCAGCTCGGTGTATTTCTCCAGCCTGAGGTGAGGCTTTCTATCCCTCACATCTCCCTACCCCCACTCCAGTTCCCTAACTGCCATTTTAATCTCTGCGTCTGTTGTTTGGAATTCCATAGATGAGTGAACGCATGTGGTATTTGTCTTTCTGTGCCTGCTTTATTTCACTTAGCATAATCGTGCTCCAGTTTCATCCAGATTGCCAGAAATGACAGAATTTCCTTCTCTGCTAGACCTGGGTAGCGTTCGAGCTGTGCACGTGCCTCTCTCTCCTGCGCTTCGTTTACCTATAATGAGAACTTGGGCGCCATGGCTCTTCTCACACTGCTTGGCACATGGTAAGCACTCCAGATACAGCCATTGATTGCTAAGTGAATAAAGGAGAGATGTAATAAATATTTAGTTATTTCTAGAAGTTTCCTTAAAGCCTGCATCTTTTCTAGATTTTGAATGGACCTTCTGGATTCTGCATTGAGAGTCTGGTGCTTCCATACCCCGCCCCCTTTCTCTGTGGTGTGTGTGTGTGTGTGTGTGTGTGTGTGTGTGTGTGTGTGTGTGTAAGGACAGCCACCAGGACAGATGGACCTCTATTTTAGAGTTTGAAGAATAAACATTTCCCAGAATGGGAAGCAGGTAACCCATTGTTTTCTGACTAAATCAAATGTTCTTTCCTATAGAAGTGTCCTATGACCATCTTGGTGAAGTGGTGTTCTCTGAGCTGGTGAGGAAGTGGCGAAGAATGAAGAAGTGTCTGGAGGCCCCACGACTCTTGGTCCCCTTAGAACCTCTCCGACTTCTCATCCTGTCCCACTGTGCTGGTTTCTTTTCGGTTCTGTAACGGTGCACAGTTCTTTCCGGCCTCAGGGTCTCTGCATTTACTGCCCCTGCGCACCACCCCCTTTCCCTTCCCCACTGTATCTGACCTCACTTCTCTAGGACCTGCTGCAGTCCCAATGCCCAGAGCAGTCTCTTTGTTTGTCACAGGTCCTTGGGCTTTCTTTAAAGCATCCATCACTGGCTCTTTCCCTCTCCATCCTAAAATCCCAGCCGTATGAGCCGATCTGCCTGCCTCTCTGGGGCTCGTCCCCTCTCAGGGTCTTGCCCAGGGGTCAGCACATGGTAGGGGGTAAATAAATACTTCCTCAATAGCCCTTGCTGCTCTTTAGAGGGTAGTATTCGGCAGCCCAAGTAAGACATTATTTTTCTGGTTTTGTGGAATTTTTTTTTTTTTTTTTTTTAGAAAGGAGGATATATTTACTTGATTCTGAAATATGCATTTTCCCTTGCATCCCTGGAGTATAAATAAAGTGAGCAAATGTTAAAATCTAAATTAAGGGTCAGTGTCACACTGTTTAATCTGAGAATGAACATACAAAGGAGGGTTCTGGAGGTAGCTCAGTGGTGGAAGGGTTTCTTAGCATGTTGGAGGTCCTGGGTTCGATCCCCAGCACACACACAATGTGAGAGCAAGAGATTTAAGAAATGAACACATAGTCATAGCAATTTGTTACAAACAGTATGTCTTAGTCTTTCATCCCATGACAATAAAGTATGTAACGTTTTAGGCTGAATTTTATATTGGATTCGTGTTTAAAATATTTATAAAATTTGTTTCCAAAGCGAGAAAAGTTAAGTAGTGTGGGGTAGTGCAGTTTCCGTTCTGACGTCTGGGAATTCAGCTGTGTTCCTTGGAGTCATATATACGGTTGACCTCACTGCTGTGGCTATTACTTTTTTAGAATCACAGCTGACTTTCATTGTTTTATTTTTGGAAGTGAAGTAGAAGTTTATTAAGAAAAGTTTAGCACAGATTTAAGCGTGGGTGTTGAGAGAGAGAGAGAGAGAACTGCTTTTTAAAATGCTTTTTTTTTTTTTTTTTTTTTTTTGAGATAGGGTTTCTCTCTGTAGCCCTGTCTGTCCTAGAACTTGCTCTATAGACCAGGCTGGTCTCGAGCTCAAAGATCTGCCTGCCTTTGCCTCCTGAGTGCTGGGATACAAGGCAGGAGCCACATGCCAATTTCAGAATATTAATGTTTTAATTTTGTCAGCTATTTGCTTATTTATTTATTTATCCCTGCCTGAGATTACAGGCTCCTAGTATTTTGTTCTGGGAATTGAACCTATGGCTTTGTGCATGTCAGTACTTTACCAACTGAGTTATGTCTCCTAGTCCGTTTACTTGCTTATTTTGTTGAATTTTTAAGGCAAGGACTTGCTGTATAGTCCAGGCTGGCCTCAGACTTGAGGTTCCCCAGCTTCAACCCCTGAGTGCTAAGATTACATATGAACTCCAACACACCTAGCTCACAGCTGACTCTTCACAGTAATTAACAAAGGATAAACTACAAACATTAGACTGTCATAAATCTAACTTTCTACTTAAAATATTAAACCTAAGAGTCATGTAGATGCATTTTCAGTTTGAAACAAGCACAAATGAAATAGATGGGATTCCCTGCAGATTCAGTTAAACAGACAGTCTCTTAAAGGTGGATTTTAGGCAGAGGGACATTTGTTACCAATGAAAAGCCAGAGTTTTTAAGAAGAACACTTTGTCTGAAGTGTTCCTTCCCCATGCTGGCTGCGGAATGGATGTGGGGTTCTGCTTGGTGTTCTGGGGGTTTTGAAGGCAGGCAATCTCTCTTCACACTCAAAGCCAGAGGCAACAGCTTTGAATTTTTATTTTTTTCAAACACAAAAAACAAAAACAATATTTCTTTTATTTTTAATTATGTGTGTGCCCATGGAGGCCACATATGTTGGATACCCTTGAAGCTGGAGTTACAGAGGTTGTGATCTGTGTGTGTGTGTGTGTGTGTGTGTGTGTGTGTGTGTGCTCACGCTCGCACGCGTGCGCTGCTGTACACATTTATGGGGGTACCTGTGGAGGAACTGTTGGGGTTGCATCTGCCTGCTGTGGGTTCTTGGAACTGAACTGTAGTCCTCTGGGAGAGCAGAACATGCCCATGATTGTTGAGCCATCTCTCCATCCCCGAATTTGAAGTTCTTTTCATTCATTTGGGTGAATCAATTTCTTTTGTATGATGGATAACAACTGTAGGCTGTTGTACGTATAACCCTCTCCCCAGATATTATTCTACGACTCGTATTTTCCACTGAAAAGTATCAGATCCTATGTGCCTTCAGCCCATCTTTTTTTTTTTTTTTTTTTTTTTGGTTTTTGGTTTTTTGAGACAGGGTTTTTCTGTGTAGCTTTGCACCTTTCCTGGAACTCACTTGGTAGCCCAGGCTGGCCTTGAACTCACAGAGATCCGCCTGGCTCTGCCTCCCGAGTGCTGGGATTAAAGGCGTGTGCCACCACCACCCGGCCAGCCCATCTTTAATTAGGTTATATATGCATATTTTTATTTATTCTTTGAGAATTTCATACATGTATATAAGGAAATATGATCATATCCATCTCCCATTTCCGTTAACTCTCAGATCTCCCTCCCAACTTCATGCCCTCTGCTTTTGCATTTTCACAAACTCATTAAGTCCAGTGAGCATTGCCTACCTGTTTACAGGTACGGTACGGGGTCATCCAATGAGAAAGGGGCAACCTACCAGCGGTTAGGTAACTCTCCCCAAGCAGAATGACTCATCCTTCCCTAGCAGCTCTCAACATACCCTGTTTTCTCCTCCCCAGCACTGTTTTGGTCCTTATCGATTTCAGTCCTCTAAGGAAATATTATCCTTTTTATTTCATGGCTGGGCATGTCTCCTAGTAGATGGAGAGATGCTTTATTGATGGGCCTGCTTCTGATTCCTGAGCAGTCGGTCCTTTGTGTGAAGTGCGTTTTACAGGTGGCCAGAGTGTGATGGCGTACTAGAGTGTCTGCCGAGTTCAGGGCAGTAAGAGCCACTTAGGGCTGCCCTTGTCTGAGCAGGCGTTCCTGGGAGTGCATTAGTTGCTCTGCCGATTGCTGAGTACTTAGCATGGGGCACGGGCAGCCGTGTCTGGAGCAGATGGGACACTGCTGGGCTAGTAATAGGCATTCTCTGTCGAGTGTCTTTTCTCCGCATCTCACTTGCCTGGACCCAGAAGTCAGAAGCCAGTTACTTGCTAATCCAAAACACCTAATGGGGAGAATGAGTGATTAGGGGAAAGGTTAAGTTTGACTCACTGTTTCAGAGGGTTTCAGTTCAAAAAGGGGGTGCAGCTTAGCTCCTGGTGGAGGGGCTATGGGAGAGGCTTGTTAACATCATGGGTGGTCAGGAACCAGAGCAGAAGACGAGAACGTGGGGCCAGGCTCTCACAGGGAAAGC
This sequence comes from Peromyscus leucopus, assembly GCF_004664715.2. Lineage (NCBI taxonomy): Eukaryota > Metazoa > Chordata > Mammalia > Rodentia > Cricetidae > Peromyscus > Peromyscus leucopus. Next base: position 5,713,523 of record NC_051074.1, read on the forward strand.
CCCATCCTTAATGACCTACTTCTACCAGCTAGACCATAGTTCTTAAAGATTCCATAGCTTTCCAAAAATAGTACCACTAAGCCTGAGAACAAGGGCTCAAAATGCGGTTCTGTGGGGTAAATTTCAGACTCAAAACTTAACGACATATGGGACATCCCTGAAAGGCAGTTTTCTCAGCACACCGAGTACATGTCTGCAGGAACCCATGCAGAACTCACTCAAGTCACTGTCTTGGACAGTGGCACTGACTTGTTTCCTAAAAGCAACAAGGAAATCCCTTTGAAAAGGACATTTCTATTTGGAGTTTATTTAAGAACCAGACTCACTCACTTGGATTTAATGTGAACCAAAGAATCATTTGTCAGAATACATGTATGCAAATAATAGGCTGTATCTGTAAGTGATGTACTGTGTGTCTGCACTGTGCTAAGCGATATCCACACGTTATCTCAATTAGTCCTTTCAAGCATCACTATCTACACTCTGTCATCGATCTCTATTTTTCTCAATTACTTATTTATTTATGGGAAGAGCGCTATGGAGGTGTCACAGCATAAGTATAGAGGTCAGAGGTCAGCTCCTCCCGCCATGTGGGTTCCTGGGATTGAACTCAGGCTGTCGAGCTTTGCATAACAAGTGTTTCTCTCTGCTGAGCCATCTCCCCTGCCCAGTGGCGCCTATCCTAAGATGAGAAAATGGGCACAGGATGGCATGGCTTCATGGTACCAAGCCATCAGGTGGTCAAGTTGGCGTTTGAGTCCAGACAATCAGATGTTTCAGTCCACCACTCTGTCATCCAGTACATGCTTTATGAATACATCTGTGTAATATTCCTTTACACTGTGTGAATATATGTCACTAACTGGCCAATAACTGGGCAGGATAAGGTTAGGCGGGAGATCCAGACTAAGGACACTGGGAAGAAGACAAGCAGAGTCAGAAGAGTTGCCAGCGAGGGGGCACAGAGGGGAAACAGGAGGTGCTAGATGAAAGAGAGGTAATGCCCCGTGATGGAATGAAGATTAATAAGGATGGGCTAATTTAAGTTGTAAGAGCTAATTAATGACAAGCCTAAGCTATTGGGTAAGCATTTATAATTAATATTAAGTCTATGTGCATTTGATTTGGAGCCAGTGGTCCCAACAAAAACTTTGCCTACACACATCTATAAATATAAGTAAATATATCAAATTCATATATATGCATATATATGAATGTGCAAAGTCTTAATCCACATCCAAAGCTTACAATGAGCTTCTACAGACAAGCAATCCACCTTCCTCACGAAACTTTAAGAGATTTCGGATCAATGATTACATTTATGCCACACTGCTCTCTAATGCTTTTTGCTTTTGTTTGTGTTTTGAGAAAAGGTCTCATGAAGTCCAAGCTGGCCCGGAACCCACTCTTTAAAAGAAGCTGACCTTGAACTCTTCTTGATCCTCCCGGCTCTATCTTCCAACTGATGGGACTATAGGTGTTTGGCATTGTGCCCAGCTCTTGAAATTCTCTAGTTCACGAGACAAACAATCACATTCTTGTACTGAGACACTCAAGTTACCGACTCGTGCCGTTCCATTTGCACCAGTAACGCTCGACGAACACTTGAACATGGTGACTGCTCAGGGTAGCTCATTCTCCCTTCCATTTGTCTTAGAGATCTTTAAAATAAGGGCAAGTCACAAAAACAGGCGGAAGCACAAAGCATCAGTCCAGCAGGAAGCATATCTTGAGACCTCATTCCTTCCAGAACACACAATGCTTCACAGATGACTTGACCTAAACACAGTGTTCCCTCTCCCTGGTTTAAGTCTCCCAAAGTCAAATCTAATTTATGGCAGGAAGAAGCGTGCTTCTCTCTTTCTCTCTTCCTTATTTTGCCTCCAGACCCTGGATTCGGTCCACTCCTCACCCAGGAGGCCGGCAGGCTGGAAGTCTGTCCACATACTCTGTCTGGCCGGGCGGACACACGCGCTCTGCAGTGTTCAGTTCATTCATGTTGCAGTGTGAATTTCCGCCCAGCTCCATCCTCTGGCGGTGTATCTCAGACCTTCGTTCCCAGTGGCCAGAGCACTGCCCGGGTCACACTTGGACTTCCTCACCTCACTGCTCCTTCGTACCCACTTAGCTTTTTCATCACGAAGCTAAGGGGCCTTTCACGTGTTGGAACATTTGCAGTGTTTCAAGACTCATCTTTTTATACCTTTGATCATTTACAGCTCCCCTGTGTTTCTCAATGTTTTTATAAGCATTTCTTCTTTGGAAACAGAGTCAGTCTTGCTATGGATCCTAAGCTGTCTTTGAATTCACAATCTTCCTGCCTCACCTTTTCAAATACTGGGACACCAGTTAGGTATGTGACACCTACCCCAAAAGATCTCTCCCCCCAAGACAGGATCTTTTTTTTTTTTAAGATTTATTTATTTTCATTTTATGTAAATGATGTTTTACCTGAATGTATGTCTGCGTACCACTCCTGTGCCTGGTGCCCATGGAAACCAGAAGAGGGCATCAGAGCCTCTGGAACAGAGCCAGTTACATATGGTTCTAAGCAGGCACGAGGGGGCTGGGAATTGAAGCTCAGCCCTCTGGAGGAGCAGCCCGTGTTCTTAACCTCTGATCCATCTTTCCAGCCCCCAAGACAGGGTCTGATGCGCACAGAGTGACCTTGAATTTACTATTTGTGGAGTATGACCTGCTGCTTTTGATCCTCCTGCCTCCGCCTTCCTTGAACTTCAATCCTTGAGTGCAGCCTTGATCCACCACACCATCCCCGTTTATTTAGTGCAGAGGATGAACACAGGGCTTTGCGCATGTTGGGCCAGCGCTCTGACTGAGCTTTATCCCCAGCCCACATTCACTCAGTCTCCCTCCAATAGACGTCAGTCATTTGGAGTAGCAGTAATGCAAGTGGCTAACATTTAGTGACTGCTGAGATTTGTGCTCTCTGTTTAATTTTCACACTCATATAGGTAAGTGAGTCACAGAGAAGCCTAGCCTTCCCGGTACAGCAGGCTGGTTCCTGACATGCCCTCCACAGTCTGGATGCTTTTGTCCCCTCCCCCTCCATCCAGGCTAAGCTAGGCTTTATCTGAACCTTCAGGAGACTGCTTCCTTTTAAGGTCTACGGCTACATTTCAGGAGTAATTGTAATCATTTCCATGTTCTAAGAGAATACTAAATTCCACCCTCTGAGCCCTAGATTGACCCGTCTGTCTACCCGAATCCACCAGGACTATACCTGGAGTGGGAAAGGACCTAATTCCTCTCAAGGGAGGCTTCCAGATCCGAGTGCAAGGGCTGAGAGTAAGGGGAGCATAAAGAGCATGGATGAGATGCAAAACTCCTGCCTGGAATTCCCGGCTCCGATGTGATCCATGTGATCTTGACAGATACGACAATCTGCGTTAACATCTGAAGTGGCTAGCCTGGTCTACAGAGCGAGATCCAGGACAGGCACCAAAACTACACAGGGAAACCCTATCTTGAAAAACAAAACAAACAAACAACCCAGTATCTGTCGCCGGCGATGACAGTGAGGATGGCTTCAGTGGGTTACTGAATTTGGATTTGTGGCATTTAAGACGTGCTTGTTCAAGGCCTCCAAGTTGCAGCTTCCATTCCCTGCCACTCATCACTACGACCAAAGGCTGGTTCGACCTCACTGAGGCAACCAATTCTACAAGCCACTGTCCACTCCCATGAGATGACTCACGAGAGCAGCCAAGCGTTGGCTTTTGCTCTGTCGCCTCGCAGTGCGTTCATTCACTGAGCTCGCATCGTGCGTCTACTTCTGCGCCAGGGGAGCCTGGGCAGAGGAAGTGTAAATATGCTGACACGTATTGAGTTTGCAGTCGGCCTAGCGGGCAGCTCTCCTCCCTTTGTGGTTGTTCCCTAAGCCGAGTTTTTTCTCCGTCTAACTGCTTAACCACTGCCTTCAATAAGCGTGATTCTGGGCGGGCGGACTGGAAGCTCCCCCAAAACCGAGCACCGGAGGTCTCCATCAGAAAGTCGTTTGCTCATCCTCTGGGTCCAGGGGCAAAGTCCCCTGAAGCCCCAACCCCGTTTCCTTAGCTGGCGTTGTTAAGGAGGAAGACAAGGAAGAGCGTTGGCGGGAAGCGCACCCGGGCAGTGGAGGCGCCAAGCCGCCAAGGCGCCTCTCTCAGCGATCAGCGGCTCGGTTGGCCCCGCCCCTCCACGATGCCCCGCCCCCTGCAGCCAGGCCCCGCCTTTGCGAAACACCGCCCTCCCCCCCAGCTCCAGGCTCAGCCCCTACTCGCTCCAGCCTCGCATTGGCCACGCCCCTCCCAGCACGCCCCGCCCACGTCAGCTCCAGCTTCACCTAGGCCCCGCCCCTCCGCCCGAGACTCGCCCCTAGCGTGAAGTTCCGCCCCGGGTCTTCTACGCCCCAGCCTGGGCTTGATCCCGCCTCTCGCTCCCGCTCCGCCCCCAGCCTTGGCCCCAACCCTCCCGCGGTCTCGGCTTGCGCTCCGCCCTCCTCGCGCCCGCTGTCTGCGACCAGGACCCGCCCGCACTCGCGCCCCGCCCCGGCCCAGACCACCTCTGCGCCCGCAGGCGGGGTCCAAGCGCTCGGAGCTGTCGCGGCGTCCGGGCACCTCACCACCTCCGCCCCTCGATCTCCACCGCCGTGGTTCCCGGAGCCGCGCGCGCCCCCGGCCGGGCGAGCCCCACACGACGAGGGAGCCGCAGGACCCGCCGGGCGCCATGCGAGCCAGGTAGGCGCGGCGAGAAGCCCGGGGCCGGACGGAGCACCCTACCCCAGCGCGCGGGGTGGCTTCGGGCTGCATCCCAGGCGCAGGGGCGCGGCCAGCCCTGAGCAGCTCCGAACCCCTAGAGCTCCGTGGGTCCTGCCCTCTGTGGTCACGGCCCGGCCCGGGCTGCTGACTGTGGTCGCTAGGGCCTGGGGCACAGGGAGGGCTGAGAGGGGTCGCGGCGCCACCCGCGCAGTTCTGGGGAGGAGCGAAGGGCGCGCGGCTCCCGGTTAAACTTGGTGACAATGCACATTTCAACTTCTTCGGAGAGTCCTCCCGGAGGATGAAATTGAAAACTCCGATTTCTGTCTTGGAGATCGAGTGACCGAGCACCCTCGAGGTGACAGCGCCAGGGTGCACGGGTGGGAGCGGCTCGGATAGAGGAGCGTTGTTCTGCAAGTACTGTTTACCGGGAAGCCGCCCTGCGCCCCCGAGTGTTTCTTTCTAGAGGGTCCCAGTTTAGGTGCCAGGAGGCTCCTAGCTGGGATTGGAAGTGCAGTGTACAGGTTTAGGGGGCTTCGCGGTGTGGCCTGGGGGGCTGACTGGTGCTGGCCCTTTTCGGGTGTGTAGGGCGCCGGCAGATGCCGCACGGGAGGAGCAATGGAGAGCTGGCTGGCTGGCCGCTCTGTGTGCGCAGAAGGTTGTGGAGCCTCGTGGATCAATGAGATTTGAAAGGGAATACCGTGCTGGGTTTGATTCATGTTTATTCTTCCCTTGCTAGCGCAGCTGATTGGTGTTCTGTGATTTAGCAGCAGAAATAAAGTTCGCATAACTTTTGCTCTGATTATAAAAGCAATGAGTGTCCAGAGCAGAAATAAACAAACAAGAGACCCACGGTGATCCCATGTTAGGGGGTGGGGGGTGTCACAGCCTTGTAGATTTAATCATTGAATTATACCTGGCACCTTCTTGCATAATCCCGAAAAAACCCTTGTAGGAAATCATCCCCTTCCCACCCTTCTGATTGTCTCTCCAGTGTCCAAAGTTTAGATTTTTTTGGCGTGTCTCACCACAGAGGTTGTTTGTGATAGTCACGAGTCCCCTTTTGATGTGCTGGGGTTTTCCATGAGAATGTGGGTCCAGATGGAGAGAAGGGGAGACCCGGTACCTCAGCCCTGTCCGTGGTTTTGGTGCCGAGCCTTGTAAAAATGATAGTAATGATTCTCAATCTGCTTCCTAGGCCACCATAAAAAATAATGGGTGGTTTGCGGAGCGTTTTGGCATCCTTAGATGGACAGCGGCTGTATTTCAGTGTGCTGGGGAGCATTTAGCTGTTCTACGGTGTCATCCAGTAAAACAGGCTACCTAGAGCTTGGCTACCCTGCCCTGGAAGCAAGATCCAGGCAGGCCCCAGGGATCCCAGAACACACTCCTATTTCCCTGTTGGTGCAGGCCAAGTCCTTCAAAGTGGGAAGCTTGGGAGTAGCTGGGGTTCTCCAGGCTGCTCCCCCTCCCCTGCAGCTCCTTTTGGACTTGGGAGGACGGGTGGGTGTCCTGAAGTCAGGGGGGCATTGGTGCCTGGTGCATGCCCAGGCCATCCTCCAAGAGAGAACAGTTGGTTCTGGGAGGACGCATGAAGTGAACAACCTGGTTTCCCAGCGATTTGTTTCATGTCTCACGTGTTTACCGACCGAACAATGACCAGCTCCGAGGCTGGCTGCAGAAATGCCAGCGAGGTCTCTGAGGACTTTCCTTTCTTTCCTGTTGTCCCCAGGTCCTGGCACCAGGCTTTAATGTTCTTAAAGAACAATTACTAGGGACCCAGACAGAGAGGTGAGGCACAGGCTGCCTTTTGTCCTCACCCTGTCTCCCCGCCAAGAGCCGGGCTGGAAGCTTCTCTTCATGTTACTGGTGACCCTCTGATAGTTTCGTTTTTAATGGTTGCTCCCCCTAGCACTTTGATGTGGCCTGGGTCTGGTTGCAGATGGGAGCTCAGGCGGGGGCTTGGAAGGGTCCAGAAACCTGGCTGGATTAAATTGTTGATAAGACATCCTCCATTCCTGCCATTGTTAATAGAAGTTGTGCTGTTAATTTTCTGGGCAGAGGTAGAAGGGGGGGGGGTGGCGAAGCGGGGGTCCTCCTGGAATTTCTCCTTTGCTGTTTGCTAATCCAGCAGCAGGCTGGAATTATTCCCCTCCAGGCTGTTTGCATAGACTTTCTTTTTATTCTCGTGTTGGTTTCTAGTCTGATAATGAGGAAAGGAGAATGAATGATGAATGGGGTTTACGCCCTCGATTCCTGGGAGGCCTCCTGGGTTTGAGTCCTCTGTTCCTAGCCAATTAAGAGCCCTTGGCTCTCTGAAACCATGTGGGAGGGTGTGTGTGTGTGTGTGTGTGTGTGTGTGTGTGTGTGTGTGTGTGTGTATGTGTGTGTGTGTACGTGCACCTCCTGGGGGAGAAGGCCATTGGTGTTTCTCTGAGAGCCCTTGACCGGAAGGAGACCAGAGCCACTGTGTTCCAAGGCACTGTAACTCGCTGTTGGAATCAGCAAGTGGACAGCCTTCCTACCCACTGCTTTGTTATGTGCAGGCTTGACACCTGCATGGGTTTGTGTCACCGGCTTTCTCCTGAGACTTGGAACCAGATCTCTGGGACATTTCCCAGGGCCCTAGAGATAAGCCCCAAAGTTCCCTTGCCCCAAGGTTACAATCTGACAACCAGGGATGAGGATAACCAGCAGATAGCCGTGTTCACCACAAGTGGACTGGCTCCCACAGCCCTGGGCCACCCCACTTCCAGCACAGCTTCTGGTGGCTTCAGGTAGGTCCTGGCTCCACAGAGATATGCACAACACAAGCTGCCCCTCTTTGCGAAGTGACAGGAAAATTATTGACCAAACCCCAAGACACCCAGGGAACAATGCCTGTACTTTCAGTGTCCTCCAAGAAGCCTTGGCCAGCTACTCAGCAGGCCCCAGGACATCTGTGTTGCGTAACTCCACACCCCAGGCATGGAGGCCAGCTCCTGGGAGAAGACGTGAGCCTCGAGAGGACAGAGATTGCACAGTGTTTCAGAAGTGAAGCGTTTGGGGTTGAGTTTTAAGGAGAGAGAGGTGACATCCTGTAGACCATCTGGTCTCTTGGCCACCTACCAGGTACTCTGCCCTTTCAACTGTCACTGAGCTGTGATGCCACTCAAGAGAACTAGACATCTGTTGTGTTAAGTTCCCTCCATTGCATCCTGCAGGGAAGCTCCTTCAACACGAAGGTAAGCAACTCCAAATAGCTTCAGGAAGTCCCTGAAACTGATCAGATTTACTAGACCCTTTCCAGAGTAAGCAGTAAAAGGCGAGGGTCACAAAGGAGATCAGACCAGCTGCTTGGAAGAAATAGAAACCACCTCGCTGCCTGGAAGAGGTTTAGACCAACTGAATTACTTAGAAAGGACACTCTCCAGCCTGCTGAACTGCCTGCAGGCTGTGCAGTGTGCTCCGGGTCCCCAGCTTTTGTGAGCTTCACCCGTGCTGGGACGGTCTTTGGTGATGCAGCTGTCTTTGAATCATTTCTTCTCTTGCAAGTCACCATACACCCACACTCCTGTAAGCAGCCCCAATAAACCTCATTGGTTTGCCACGTCGGACTTTGGTGGCGTTTGTACTTTGGTCTCTTGTGGGCTTCCTATCTGGGGTGAGTGGACGTGTGTAGTAAAAGTCTTGTCACACAACAACATCACCCTGAGAACTCCAGTGACACTTCCTGTGTCTTTTTGGAGTCTTCCTGTATGCACTCCAGGGAGCCTGCACAAATAACCTTTGTTGACTGGAAGGCTGGCCACAGAGCTTTGCTAACTCTTCCACATGCATGCCTGATGCGTGATTGAGCTGGGATTTGAACCTGGATCTGTGTATCCCAGAGGCTTCCATCACCCCCCCACAGAGTCCTGAAATTAAAGAAGCAAACACTCCCAGTCATGCATTCAGGGAGTGTTAAGAAACAGGCATGGAAATAGCTGGATGCTGTTTTTCTTACACAGTTACAAACTAGCTCACACTCTGAAGGTGGTGAAAGCTCAGCCTCATGGAAGGCAGCCAGTGTGCACCTTCACTCCTGAGGCGGATGTCCTCACTGCCTTTCTGCAGGGCAGAGCTTGATGTATCTGGAAGATCTGGGTTCTGCAGTTGAGCTAAGTCAGGCAGAGTCGACCAGAAGCCTGCCCTTGTACCACTGAGAGAGGTGTTCTGGGATGATGGTGTCACCAGAATTAAGTTTATAGGAAGGCTGTTAAGCAAACGTAAGATAAGGATTCCACCTTCCTTTTTACAGCCAAGTAAATGACACACTAATGAGATTATTCTTATCTGCTCAGTGGATACTTGTCCCAGGAGAACTTTGTGGATGTCGGTTAGCCTAACGCTTCTGAACTGATTGAGCAAAAAAGGAAGGAAGGAAGGAAGGAAGGAAGGAAGGAAGGAAGGAAGGAAGGAAGGAAGGAAGGAAGGAAGGAAGGAAGGAAGGAAAAAGAAAAAATCCTTTCTTTGAGAGAATTTTTTTTTCCCAACAGTTTCTCTGTGTCGAAGCTCTGGCTGTCCTGGAACTCACTTTGTAGATCCGCCTGCCTCTGCCTCCCAAGTGCTGAAATTAAAGGCGTGCGCCACCACAAGAGAATTTTATGATTCCAAATTCCTCCAGTCTTCTCCTGGCCACCCTGAAGATGTCAGCTCTCAGGACCCTCCTGAAATCTGAGGGCCTGTTTACCCAGCCTCCGATGTAGGAGGCTGGGAGCCAGGTGTGTGCTGGGAACCTGCTCCAGGGGAGAAAACAAAGGATTTGGATGGCACCATCTGCCAATTTGTGTGGTGTAAACACTCCCACCCTGGCTGATTTTAAGCTCCCAGCGTGGGCTGGCAAAATTCCTACACATTTAACCATATGTAGGAGCCGGAGGGGAAAAAAAAAGAAAGAAAGAAAAAGAAAAACCCGGTTCCAGCTCACCTTGCATGTGCCGAACCTCCCACCAACCCTTTTAGTGAGGTGACATAGTTGCCCAACTTGGGCAGGGTCTGCCTAGAAGCAAACATTGCAAAGGGTTTTGGGGGACACTGTGCAACCTAATTTGACCAGCAAGGGGGCTTCAAAACCCAGACTGCCTTAAAGTCACTTGGGAGCTAAAAATTTGCTTTCCACTCCCACCACTAAACCCAGTAGTTATCTCTCTGGGTGTGGGCCTCCAGGCCTCCAGAGTTTGGTGTGTGTGTTTGTGCACATGTGTGCATGTTTGTGAGTGTGCACATGTGAGTATTATACAAGTGGAGGCCAGGCAGAGATCAACCTTGCTGTAATTTGAAGGAGTTACCCGCTTTTTAAAAATTGTAAATTATTAATTTTGCCTGCATGCATGTATGTGCACCACATGTGTGCCTGGTTCCCAAGGATGTCAGGAGAGAGGGTGTCTGATCCTCTCAAGAGTGGAGCTACAGGTGGTACCACCCGTGGGTGCTGGGAAATGAACCCAGGTCCTCTGCAAGAGCAACAGGTGCTCTTACTGCTGAGCCATCTCTCCAGTTCTCCTCCTTACATCTTAAGACAGGGTCTCTCGCTGGCCTCAGACTCACCAAGTAGGCTGGCCTGGTTGGCCAGTGGGCCTCCCTGGCCCTGGGATTGTGAACGTGCACCACTGTGATGATCTTTTTTGTGGGTTGTGAGGACTGAATCACAAGCACTTTACCTCCTAAGCCGTCTCCCCCACCCATCTGTAGCTTTCAGAAACCCCCAGGTGATGCTCACATGAACCCAGGCCTCGGCACCACTGATGTGATACAATGAGGAATTTGTGGGAGAAGAGAATTGAGCAGGAAGCTTAGGGTGAGGCATGGCCAAAATCCTGAATTTGCGTTGTCTGTGTGCTTGGGATGGGGCAAGTTGATGTTTCCCCTGGTAGAGAAGATTATTCAGGGAAGGGCTGTGGTCTTGCGGGAGGCAGGCAGAGGCCAGTTTCCCCAGCTGCCTCTTGCTGTCTCAAGTGGCCGTTCACAACCCGGTAATGGTAGACCTTCTTGTTTGGTCTTGGTTGCTTCTTCTGACTTGGAAGAAGAAGAAGACTGGAAGATTGGGTCTTTGGGTGTGTGTGATGAGGGGATCTTGCACGTGAAAGCAGAGGTAAAGAGACTCAGGAACCTTCCCTGGGCCATGTCGGTAAAGGAGAAAGTCCAAGGCTCAACCAAGGGTCTTTTTTGAATTGTTGGGCTCAGCACATATGTAAGGGGCCTATATTTTCTCCACCACCATTAGCAGTATTATTATTGTAAAACCTAATAGCTTTCTTTAGTAACATTATGTACATGGGAGAGAAGTGTCCTTCAACCCCGGCTAGCTATGGTTAGCAAGACATCTTCAGCTCCAGCCAGCTAAGGTTAGCAGGTCTGGTTGGGAAGAGGCATTGGAGTCCCCTGGGTGTAGTAGTGAAGGAGACACCAGGTCACAAGCAGGGGAGAGAAGGACACAGGAGAGGGGACAGGCCGGGGCTCTTCTCTGCTTTGTAGGAAGAAGGGCTCAGGAGACTTACTATAAAGCTGCTGCCCTGGGTCACTGGTGAAGGTGGACGGGTAGGCTAAGGGTGTGCCTGTGCAGAAGCAGGTGGGGATCAGGTGCTATGTGGGAAAGGGGGACTGAGAATCCCAGGATGAAGGCCTGGAAGTGTCTGGGTTAGGCCTGAAGGAGCTGTGCTAGTTAGATAGACTGGAAACTTCCAGCACAAAGGAGAACAATACTAGCCTTAAGAGAAGCAGGACCATCATCTCTCCAGGGTGAGCTGATGGACGCAATGGCAGGAGCCAGAGGTGGGCCAAAGGGCTCTCAGATGTTGAGGGGCTGGCATCACAGGGGTGCTAGGATTGAGGGCCCCAGGGAAGGAGAGAGAGAGGCTCGTTGGGAGCAGCGGGCTAAGAACAACCCCCCAGTACCGGCGCAGGTATTACATCTGCAGCTTTTTTTTTGCATAACCTTTTGTGGGGGGCTGGCAGGGAGCTCCTGTTCTAAAGACATCATTCATGGGATACCTCCGTCCCCAAGGTCCAGTCCAGCTTCCTTGAACAGAGCTCCCCTGGCTTCCCGAGGTCAAGAGCTGCCCTGTAGTGTTATCTGTCTCTGCCCAGTGTCCTTTTGCCTTCATGTGTATGTGACTTGGGGGGGCGGGGGGAACGTACCTATGTGTGGGTGCACATCTCTGTACAAGTGACCATGCATGTGTATGTGGAAGCCAGAAGACAGTCTTGGGTATTATTCCTTGGTTTTAGTTTTCTGAGACATTATTACCTCTCACCAGCCTGGAACTCAGCAGTGAGCTCACTCTGTCTCTGGCTGCCCAGTACTGCCATTACGAGTGTGTCCTTTACGGACGGAGCTTCTTCCTTGCCCTTCTTAGATCTTCCGTGTACAGTAGGTTTTCAGTCACAGCGTGTGTGTGTGTGTGTGTGTGTGTGTGTGTGTGTGTGTGTGTGTGTGTGTGTGTGTGTACCGGCCAAGTGAAGCACAGTGGTGATTTTGTCCCACCAGGCAGTGACAAGCCTAATTTTCTCTTCTTAGGCATCTTGGCACTCTAAAACTTAGAATATATGACCAGAGTAATTTCTGGCTTTAGTATTCCAGCTTATGAATAATAGCTTATTTATAAATGCTGTCGAGTAGTGGTCCCAAAGTTGTATGCAATTTAATTTTTAATCCAGACAGGCGTACCTTGCCTTTGTTTACCCGTGTTACATTGTTGCTCTTTCGAAAAATGATCTGATTGTTCAGTCGCTTTAGGATACAAAGCGGTCCGGTCCGAGGAATACCCTAAAAAAATCCAAGTGCATTTGATCATTTGAAATTCACCAAGAATTATGTCCGGAGAGGCAGCCTCGTCAAGAGTTAACATGTGGCCAGCGCATAACAGGAAAGTCAAGGTACTATGTAACGATCTAGCAGAAAACAATTCATGAGTGCCAATGTAGTGCATATAAAAAATTCATGCAGCGTGCTGGCCCACAGCGTCCCTGTGCAGTCCAGTGGTGCTTAGAGGGTGAGCAGGACACAGCCCTGGAGTCCTGGCTGCTACAGTTTGCCCTTAGCCTCATTTCTCTCTGGCATCCTCTCACAAAACTGGTGTTTTCTTGTTGCTGTGTTTCATTTCAGAAATCTGTCCGTAAGGCCTTTGCAAGAACAGCTCTATTCCTGCCAGGTGCTGGGGAGCCATACCTTTAAGGGGGTGGTGCCAGGAAATGCCATTTGAATTTGTTACCTCTCCAAGCCCATAGTGGAGGAAAGGCTGTGGACAACATCAGGACCCATTCCCGACAGCCATCAGCCACTGCAGATCCTCGCTGTTCACGCCTGCACACCTAGTTTCTCTCATGTTTTTATCAGAGTTGTTCGGATAGAAGCAAAGGACATGTCACTGTTTGGCGACACCCATTACACCCACTTGAAATAACTGTGTGTTTTAACGTAAGAGTTTTTCTGTGGTTTCAGATTCTCCTGAATTTATTGGGCTTTTCCCTCTGCTGGGCATTGCGACATGTCAGTCAGTAGCTGTTTCTTTGTGGTCAGTCAAACCTGAAACAGGCTAGTTTGCATCACCCGAAGTCATCCAGGAAGATCCCAAAGATCCCGGCTGGGAATTCAGTAACTGACTGCCTATCAGGTTCCCCTCGCAGGCTGCGTTTGCACCAGGCCGTTGTGGCAAACAATAGCTGAAGCGAGACGTTGGTGAGCTAGAATTTGAGAAGTTCCTTTTCCCGAGGGGCCTCTCCAGTGGCCTTTCTCGGGGCCTGTTTCATTTTGAGGAGTGTCACAGCCCAGAAGAACCTGGGCTTCGGCCCGTCACAAACCTGCAGGCTTCCTTTTGTCTGTAAGTGGTGACCTCAAGTGCTGACCTCCTGCTGTTGGGATTTTTGAATGAGATCACGAGAAATGTCCACACACTATCTGAGGTAGATTTGGGGTTCCTTCTGGTTTGGGGGGGGGCCTCTCGTGAGTCTTGGGTGCACACTGGAGTTGGTTCATAAATATTGAGTGAATAGAGTGTTTTATGGCCAGGGAAGTGACCTGGTCCAGGGTGACTTGGTCAGGGATGTCCCGTCATCAAAGCCAAGTGCTGGGTTTTGATTCTTTGGGCATTCCGTCTGACCTTTAAAGAGCAAGCATGTTTGCCTTGCCCTTTGTTCAATGTTCTGGGAGGAGGAGGAAGAGAAGGAGCAGGGTCGAGGTAGAGGAGGGGATAGGAAGAGGAAGAAGAGAGATGAAATACTGCAGCTTGCAGCTTGCTCTCCCGGCCCTAGCCATGGGTGGGTCTGCTCTGATAGTAAGAGCCTAGGAGAGGGAAACACCTTGCTAGAGGCTTCTGTGCTTTGTTGGGTCGGGGGTTGGGAAGCATCCTGTGCCACTGTGAATATGTTATGAGTTGTTGACAAAATAGATGATTTACTTTTCTAAAGATTATCACAAAAAAACAAAACCTGTTTCTGCATTGAATGACTCAACAATTGCATGCTCCCGTTAGAATGAAGTATTCAAGGGGAGGGAGTCAGGTTAGCGTGGTCACACACCGGATGATGGAGCCATTCACGTTTTTATGTGAGTGATAGGCTGGCGGGGGGCGGGGGCACTCCATGGTGCATCTGGCACACAGGGATTTAAAAAAAAAAAAAAAACGGGCGGTGGTGGCGCACGCCTTTAATCCCAGCACTTGGGAGGCAGAGGCAGGCGGATCTCTGTGAGTTCGAGGCCAGCCTGAACTACCAAGTGAGTTCCAGGAAAGGCGCAAAGCTACACAGAGAAACCCTGTCTCGAAAAAACAAAACAAAACAAACAAACAAAAAAAAACCTGCTTGTCTGAAGTTGATGTTTTCAGGTTAATAAACAGGATTTGTATTCCTGCTTTTGACATCAGGTCTGTATTGGAGTTTACCGTATACATTTTGTTATATTTTATCGAGACAGCCCTGGCTCTAGCCTAAAATTTGCTGGATAGACCAAGTTGGTCTTGAACTCATGGGAAATCGTCTTGCCACTGTCTCCAGAGTACTGAGTGCTGGTATTAAAGGCACGCTTACCATGTGACCACACGGTTCATAGTTGCCCTGATTATAAGCTGCATTTCAGGGAACATCTCATAAACATAATGTAAGCATGTGTCTCTCAGTATAAACCTCTCTTAGGATGACTTTCATTTTGTTCAAAGTCTACAAAGTACTTCTCAGCCATCTTGACTGTTGGTGGCTGTCAACCCTGTAGAGTAAGCCCCTCAGCAGGTAATGCCACTGGGGGCAGTTTCTGGTTGCTCTAAAAGCAGCCTCCCTCCCCCTCTCAGGGGTTAATTCCCAAGGTGCATTGCTCTTAGAAGTAAGTTGTGCTTTTGTTGGAACCTAGGGGGGGGGGGCACTGCACCTAGGAAGGGGCCAGGTGACTTCCATGTGTTCAGTCAGCTTCGAGAGCCGAGGCCCTGAGCTCTTCAGGTCATGCCCTCGTGTCTGGGGGCGTTTATGGGCTTTTGATTGGAGACTGCATCGTGAATGGTGCTGACTTGACTTTGGGAGCCTCTGAGTTCATTGAGAGAAGTTCCTTGCAGCCTACAGTTCTGCCTCCAGACTGCGGTCTGGTGTCACAGGACTGCTCCAGTCTGGCAAGACAGGAAAACCAATTTATAGGTGGAATATTTTTTTGGCCTGTCTCCTGAAAGTGGTTTTGGCACTGCCTGTCTGTGTGACTCATCTACCTATTGGTAACATGAAGCAGCATTTTGGGGGCCTTGGAAAACCCTAAGGAGGGTCACGGACTGACTTGGCTGGCAGTCCGGAACGCTCAGGGCTCATTAGCTTTGTTATTTGGTTCTGAGTGCCAGGTGCTCCCTCCACGGCTGGGTTTGACATTAACTCACTCACTGCCTGACTAGGTAGGTGGAGGAGGTGTCCGGACCCCAGAGATGGCTCTCACTGGGTGTCTACCCATCACTGGGTGTCTACCCGTCACTGGAGAGTGCGTTAAAGTACACAGTGGGGCTCACAGTTTAAAGTTGGGACAGGAGAAGATTCCCAAAGAACGTTTGTGACAAGAAGGAATGAGTAAGCAGGATAGGTACGGTAGGAGTCTGGGGGCAGTGGATAGTCAGGTTCCAGCTTGGAGAATCCAAAGAACGGATAGGGATACAGCGGTGACAGGGTTTCCAGAGTACCTGGGAAGGATGCCAGAGGAAGGTGCCTGGCCAGAGAGTCCCTTCTGGACTTCCATCCCCTTTGGATTTTATTTGAGGACACTGGGGAAATTTGATTAGATGTGTGAGCGTGATTTGAAAGGGCAGAGGGCAAGCTGCCCAGGAGGTAAGCAGTCCAGGGGGCGACATAGCTTCGGAGGTGACCTGGCAAAGGACTGAGCCCATGGGTCCCTTCTCACCCTGGGTCCCTGCACCACAGCCTGTGTTACGGAGGAGTTTGGCTCCCTGACTGCAACCTCACATGGATGCCACACAAGTGGTACATTTCCCTCCAGCCCAGTCCCCTTGTGAGATTTTCATAAAATGACCCTCTGTTGAGGAAGAGCCTTTCCCGACAGTTCTACTTTTTATAGCCCGATTGCCTCTGCTGACAGGAATAGCTTCGCTGAGTCTGTGTGAACTGGCCTATGTGAAGTTGATCAGGTAGGTGGCCAGTCTGGTAGAAAGACCATCTTTTCTGCACCCAACTTTACCGTTCCCTGGTAGTTCAGGGACTACCAGAGTAATATCTGTTTAATACACATACACCTAGATACTCTTGAGTCTTGTTTGAGAATCTCGAATACAGCCTGCTCCAAGAAAGCTGTGGTCTTACGCATCCCTGGGGTAAAATTGTAATGTTTCTAGGGTTCAGGGGATGCTGCCATGAAACCGGAGAAAGATGTCATAAAAGCCTTTTTAAAAACTCATCTGGAAATTGACTGCTTGCTGAGGGTGAGTTTGATTCTCACAATGGAGAGAAGGAATGATTTCCTCTGAGCAGGAAGGGAATGAGAATGGCGGCGATTAGTTCTACAGTCAGGGCTGTGCCTGGAGGCTGAGCAACAAACAGGTGCCTGACACAGACGAGCAAAATACCGATTGACTGCTTAGCAGAGAATGGGAAGCTGGGCATCATGGGAAACTCTTGGGCGCCTGAGACTTTGAGATTGTTCATTTGTTTGCGCTTGTCTTTTGCCTCAGTTGGTGCTGCTGGCACCACAGAGCTCACAAACATGGCCTGGAAAGGAACATTCAAAAAATGGGTTTGGTGTGAGCTTTGACATGGAGGCATTGGGTCGCTCCTCCTGCTATTTAAGGAAACAAAGCAAAGCGTGCCATTGAAATGGGAGCAGAGAGGGTCAGAGAAGCGCTGGCTGGTATTTGCAAGGTCTTGCCAGGCCGTGACTACAGCCGGATCTTTGATTTATTCAGTCTCCAGGGACACTCACGGGGCTAACTGGTCCTGACCCTGGTTTATTGAGAAAGAACTGAAGCCAGATGATGATGCAGAAACCTAGAGCGTTGTGCCTGAAAACACCAGGCAGTCATGGCTAACCTCGGCGCCTGCATCTTGTGCCTAACCTCCCTGCCATTCTCTGCCTCTCACAACTGACTTCGGAGGTGCCCTGAGCTATGGCACTGTTTGAATTTCTTGTCTTCCATTGGATTTCAAGGTTCAGCGGAAACTTTAGAAATTAAGTCATTTGCGTGGATGGCAGGGTCTTTGATACCGACCAGTGTATCAGAGAATACGAAGCTTTGCTTCGCTAAGCTAGCTTTCCACTTGAGAGCAGAACCGTTGGAAACCGTGGTCCCACTGTGCTACGAGGCCAAGCTTGTGTGTCTTCCCCTCCTGATTCTTGGGTGTTCGTGACCTCCTTGTCTCTGCTGTGCCTGGATAGCTGTAGTGATAGACAGGGCCCCTGACATTTCTGACAGGCTGTCCAGTGTCTTCAGTGTTTTGCTTGGAAACTATTTTTCTGACCCAGTTGAGGGGGTGGAGGCTCTTAACTGCATTTGTATAACGGAGAAGGTAAGTCACAGGGTCAAGGGAGCTCATCGTTAGAGCTGAGGTGTGCAGAGGCCAGCAGTGAAGGCCAGGTTGTCCTCATCCGATTTGTCTGCCCGGTCTGGGCACCACCCCTCCAGATTCCAGGGTGAACAGGCCATTACTGGAACCAGTCTGAGGAGCACTGTCTTAGGGTTACTATTGCTGTGAAGACACACTATGGCCATGACGACTCTTATATGGGGAAACATTTATTTGTGGTGGCTCGCTTACAGTTCAGAGGTTCAGCCCATTGTCATCAGTGTGGGTGACCTGAGCCACCTGCTTCTCTTCACCAGTCTTCAGTGGAAGGAGTGAAGAGTGGGGCCTGTTTGGACTGTGGCCTACCAGAGACTCGCTCTCAACTTAGCCAAATGATAATAGTGATGCCTGACAGAATGTTCTAGAATGACCTTTCTTCTTCTACCCCAATGGTGATGGCTGGTGGAATGTTCTGGATATTTTTTTAAACTCTGCTCAGAGAGGGTATTTGGGGTTGACAATGTTTGTGGTTATTCTTGGGCACATGTAAAGCAGTTGCGTTGCCTCTGTGATGGGTAACAGCGTAGAGCAGTTGAATTGGTGCTGTGCTGCATGTTGTGTGCTGAACATCCTTGTCAGGCACACACACACACACACACACACACCCAGTATTGACAGAGGGGTCTGTGTGGCTGGTGGCTGTATTTCACACCTTGGTGGCAGTTTCCTCCCTCGTTCTTTCGAAAGGTAGACCAGATGACCTGGTGCTAGTCTGTGTAGTCCAGGGATAGTTTTCTAGTCTCCTTTGTGTTGGTGTGATAAACAGTGTGACCAAATGCAGCACAGGGGAGGGAAGGCTGTTTCTTTTTCTACTTCCAGATCCCAGTCCATCACCGAGGGAAGCCAGCACAGGAGCTCAAAGTAGGAACCGGGAAGCAGAGACTGGAGGATGCTGTGTGTTGGCTTGCTCTCCGACTTACTCTCAGCTAAGTTTTCTCATGTAGCCCAGACCACCTCTTCGTAGGGATTGTGATGCCCCCGGTGGGCTGGGCCTTCCCACATCAATCAATCAAGACGGTCTCTCCCAGACAGGGCCACAAGCCGATCTGATCTGGGTAATGACTTGAGGTTCCGTCTTCCCAGGTGACTCTAGGTTGTGTCAGACTGACAATGAAAAATGAACCAGGATCGGGGTGACGCTTGCTGCAGCCCAGGGTTACACCCCGGACCCCTTCCCCTCTTCCCAGTGGCCCTTGCGGGTAGTTTTCATTTGATAGTGTTGTGTCTGCTAGTGTCGGGAGGTGTTTTCTTGTTAGAAACAGCTAGTTTGTAGGTGTTTGCCGCAGTTTTGTGTGTGGTTTTCATGTTGTGTGTTCATTCTTGATCCATGAGTGGCTCTGGGGTTTGGAGATGGCATGTTAGCACAATTGCTGATGGATTTGCTAGGGCCTTGAAGTCCTGCTCCAACCTCCTGTGAGCCACAGTGTGACCAGCGAGAGAGTCGGGTGTCTCCGAGCCGCAGCTTCAGCTGTTTTTCCTGCTTTTACTTCCTGGATTCACCCAGCAGACACTCTCAGTACCCTCCCCATGTGGACATTTCATGGCGGTCTTAGCCCTTTTCCAAGAGCCAAGAATATGGATCCGGTAGTGTCTCCTCCTGACCTGCAGGTGGCTGAGGGCCTCCTAGTGTCTCAAGTGAGCCCAGACTTCTAGGATGGCATGCAGAGTCTGCAGCTGGCTTTCCAGCTCTAGCCTGCCTTCCCTGCAGCCTCCATATAGACACAACGTTCCATGGAAGGTTGGACCACCTGGAACCCTTGCACATTGGGGTTTTGTTGTTGTTTGTTGATACAGGATCTCATGTAGCCCAACTCACCATGTGGCTGAGGATGACTTTGAACTCCTGAGCCTTCAGCATCTCCCTTGCAAGTGCTGGAATTTCAGGCCTGAGTCATTGTTCAGGGCCAACATGGATGGTGTGGTGGACAGCACATAGGACATATAGACATGGGCGCTCAGACCCAAGATCTGAGAACATGAGGCTCTGGGTGGTGTGAAGCCCAGCGAGATGCTGTGTTTGTTTGAGTGATCTACACTCACTGTAGAAGATTTAGAAAACACAAGTTGGCAGAAGGAATTGAAAATCTCTAACTGTTGCCACGAGATAAATCATATAGGCATTATTTTCAAAATGGAGTCCTTTGTGATCAGTTTTACAACCTGCTATTTTTTCTGGCCAGGGTACAAGGACAGTATCCACTAGGGACACTGAGGTCACCTGCAGGCCATCCAGCTGTGCAGCTGTTCTGGGGGGGTCATCTTCTGAGCACCACCAAGGCTCTTCATTGGCTTAGAACACCAGGTTGCCTTGCCCCTGTGCGCTCTGGGTAGTGTCCGTTTCAGCCCATCCTTCCTCTTCAGGGTTGGAATAGGCACAGAGCTGCGCCACTCACTCTGCCTGGCCGCTTTCACAGAGGCCGAATTGTGACCAAAGCCTCTTCATTTCTGGGGAAGATGGACAGACACCCCTGCCCTTGATTGGACAACAGAGCTCTTCACGCCTTCTCACTGCCCTACCCGCCTTTCTCCAGCCTGGGGTCTGGGGACCACATTGCAGACAGGGACTACATCCCTGAGTGGTTTCCCAGGTCGGCTGGGGCTTCAGATTTTCAGCAGCTTCTTGTCGGCCTAGGGGACACAGCCCTAGGATAAAGAAGAACATTCAAAGTCCCATCCCCAGTTGTGTGGGACCCTTATAGAAACCCAGGGAACTATGTGGGATTTTAGCTTCTGACTTAGAGATGGGCTCGTGCAGCCCCACAGGGACTTACTTTATGATTTGGTAATGTGGGGTGTGAATAGGGGCTCCATTCCTTGTGGTTTTTTTTTTTTTTTTTTAACAGTGTCACTTAGCTGCTGCCCACAGCCCATGGCAAGCTTCATAACGTGGGGGAAAAAGTATGGGGTCCATCCTCGGACTGTTCCCTGGCTAGGACTGAGGAGAGGGAGGAATCTGAGCCGGTGTGCCTCTCACACTGAGGTTGAGTTTTATGACAACAGGCCCTGCCCGCTCATGACACGAGGCAGTTTGTCATGGGGATGGTGATTTGTAACGGGGATCACAAGAAAGCACCCGGATTAGAAGTGGCGTGGGGTGTGCCTAGCACAAGCCCTAGTCCTGCCCCTGGGAGCTCGCTGTGCCCAATTGCTCAAGCAGCTGCCTTTTTTCCAGGGGCTCAGGAACTGGCAAGAGAAGGTGGTGGCCAGGGAGTCTCAGCAGTCAGTGTGTGCGGGAATGGAGTATTCCTGGGTGTGTGTGTGTGTATGTGTGCATATTCCTGGGTGTGTGTGTGTGTGCATTCGAGAGCTCCTTAGAAGGCAGGTGTTACTGTGGGTTGGATTGTTATCATGAAATGGAATTGGTTCCCTGCCTCTAAAACCCCCGCGGCAGCTGCCAGGCGACTTGAAGGCCTCTGGACTCTGCCTCACTGCTGCTACCCCTTCTGCAAGGCCCAGTGCCTTTCAGCCCCCTCTGAAGTCACAGCAGCAGCACATGGAGCCCAGAACCCTGGCTGCACCTGAGTGCCGTGTCCTTTACCTCCCCCACCTGGAACCCACTGTCACTGGTCTCTTGCTGACTGCCCGGGGTCTCTCCTAATTCTAAAGTCTGACATGTAAGGCATCTGCATCACGCAGCATGGGGAGAAACTGAGACACTAGGCAGTTTGCCCACGCCTTGACAGTCGGCAGCTGGATGCAGGACGTTTGCCCTGGACCCGGGAGATCCTGCTACCTGAGTCTTCCTAGCTGCGGTGTGTGAGAGAGTGTGTGTGGTCTGTTCTGCTCCTCACTCCGTCGTCTTCATCCTCAGCACAGTCCATCCCCAGAGGAGCTGCTCTCTGAACCCTGAACCTTGTTCCCACAGCCCGGGGGCCTTCAGCAGAGTCCAGGGCCCCAGAGGGTCGGTGGTTGGCAGTGTCTTCTAGTGGTTAGGGTCCCAGTTTACCCCCCTGTAAAGGATACCTGCTGATTTAAAGCTCCACTAATGACCGTCTCAGGCTGAGCATGTGTCAGGGAACTTCTAGTTTAATTGTCAGTGCTGCACAATCGTCAGAGAAGAAAATCTCAGTGAGGACTCCTCTAGATCAGTTGGCCTGTGGGTGATGCCTCGATTGCCTTAGCCGATAGGGGAAGGCCAGCCTGGGCTGGAACTCTAGACTGTAAAAGAGTAGAGAAAGCTAGGTGAACCCCAAGCATGCCTGTGTCGATTGCTCTCTGCTCTCGGTGGTGGAGGTGATGATGTGACTCGCCGCTTCAAGTCCCTGCTGCTTCGACCTCACTGCTAGGATGGACCATAACCTGGAACTGTGAGCTAAAATAGACCCCTTCTACCCTAAGTGACGTGTCGTCAGGGTATTTTTATCAGCAGCAGGAATGAAATGAGAACACCCCCATATTACCCACTTGGTTAGGTTGATGTGAACGGGTCTGGTGAAGGCAGGTGGTGTTCAAACCCCTCTTCCAGAAGTTGTCTTGTGATCAGCACAGGCCAGATTGTCTCCTTTAGCCATTTTTCCACCACTTCCACTGAGGGGACAGTGAGCTTGCAGTCCACTCCAATGTACTGAGTAGCTACCTCAAGTGCATCCAGATGTCAGGGCAGGTGCGCGGGAACTAAAGGTCTCACATATATTACGCCTGCGGTTTAGCCAGGGCTTCCACCCTCTGGGTTTGTGCTTCCTGCTGCATAATCCACGTGAGACCTGGGACTTGGGCCCCTCTGGCTGGCAGTGGCCCAGGGACGTCTGTGAGCACAGAGGAGTAGGAGCCAGAGAGGGACAGGGGCTTGGAGAAGGGGTTGAGAGACGCTGGGCAGGTGTCCACAGTCCGCCTAGCAGTGCTAAATCCTGCCGACCGTCCGAGATGACAGTGGAGATGACAGTGGACGCCTCCCCTGGGGGATGATGATCCTGCCGATGACACATAACCTTTGAAGAAAACACAAGATGAGTCCCAGCTGCAAAACAGCTTCTAAAGCACCCTGCTGGTCCTCAGACCTGTCAAGGTCACCTAGCAGCAGTGTGTGAGGGAAATTACAGTCAAGAGGAACCTAAAAAGATGTGACAGCAAGATGATGTGTGGTATCCCGGATGAGACCCTGGAGCAGACAAAGGGACAGTGGAGAGGTCCAGGGTCTCCTTTCTCTGCAGAGCCGTGCTCAGTCAGCCTGGGCCCCTCCATGCTGGACCTCAGGCCTCTTCCCGTCAGAAGCTTCTTTGTCTCCCCCTGACCTGTTCATTTAGGGGTGGGCACTCTTCTCAGCAATGATGGGGCCTCTGAAGCAGCAACACACAGTTATCTGTTTGCAGAGCGAACTTGAGAAAGGCAGAGGGGTGGTGAAGACAATGGCCATTAATAAACTGCTCGGAAATTCGGAGCCCGGGGCACCAGGCCTCGGAGTTCATTGGTGGGTGCATTGGGAATCTGTCAGGTTCTCACAAATCCTACCAGGGTTAGGGGTGGGAGGATGGAGAGCGAGCCGGATGGGATTAGCTCTCCTGCAAAGTCGATCGGCTAAACTTTGCCCAGATACTGAGACACATCGAGGCACCTGTTGAGTTAAATGGGGTTGGTCAGTGTGCAGAGTGAGCTCAGGTCTTGGGAGTGTTGGTGAGCTGTGTGTGTGTGTGCGTGTATGAGACAGGACCTTGCAGTTCAGGTCCTAGTCTCAGGAAGACGGCTTCCTTTAGGACCCAGCTCACACATGCTGGAATCCTCCAGCCCAGCACTTCTCACTCTCTTGCCTGCCCAGAAATGACCTAGGTGATATTGTCAAAATGCAGCATCTAGCCCAGCAGGTCTTGGATGGGGGACAGCAAAAAACACTTACATGCGCTGACTGTGGACTGTGCAGAGTTCTGAGTACCTCTCAGGTGTTCCCCATCCATAGTAACCTTGCAAGGTGAGATAGTGTCTGCGCTTTTAGGAGCTGAAGAATTGCTGGGCAGGCCAGTGGCTTGTGGGAGGTTCCCTAGGGAGGGAGAGGTGGTACTGGGTTCTGATCCTGGACAGATCTGTTCTGACCTCCACATCTGAAGCTTCTCAGGTGGGACAGGCAGCAGTCAGCCCATAGCTCCCATGGTCACACTGACATCTTTGCTGGGTGAGAACAAGTCAGGGTGGTTAGCCACCTGTCTTGGGCCTTTCAGATGTTGCAGTTGGGGTGCGGGGATCAGTAGATAGACACCCCAGTGGCCTTCCTGTGACTCCTCGGTGTATACTGGGCGCTGGCCTTGTTAGAGGAGAGCCCACAGAATAGAATGTCACACAAAGGGGAGCTGACTGCAGTTCCGTCCTTGGGTTCCCCAGAGGCACTGTGACAGATGTGCATCTGGACTTGTCAACACCTGGTCTTCCTTCTTTTTCAGGCTGGAGCCCCAGGCATTGTTGTCCCGGGACCACTGTTGTACTGGCTGCACCCCAACTTCTCATTCACCCCACCCCTGAAGGCTTCTCTCAGAGCCCTCACATCACATTTCATTTCTCCTGCCGACACACTGCTCTCTGAGTTTACATTTGAGGTCCCGTCAGTTAGATAGAATTCCTGTTCCCACCCCACTTACCTGCTGTGCCCTTTAGGGACAGCCTGGAGGTTGTGGAGCACTTTCTTAGAGAAGGATGGAGCGTAAGGGTGGAGACTCCTGGGGGTTTCCACTCCCTGGGCTGCCATGCACCGTGGTCCCAGAGGTTTGGTGCTCCAGCTCCCCGCAGCAGTTCCTTCTCTGGTCTGTGTGTACACCACCCTCTTCAGCCACCCAGAGAAGGACCACATTCATCTGCTGTTGGCTCGGCTGGTATCTGATGATGCCGAGGTGTGGGACAGGCAGGCACAAATGCCCCTCAGTGCAGGGACCAAACCCTCTGTCCTTTCACAGTAGAGAGTCCCAAGTCCATCACCGGGTTCATAGGGCACTCACCGGTGAACCCTGCATCTCCTTCCTCCATGCAGACTGGTGTCTCTCCTCAAGCCTGTTTTGGGAGGCAGTACTGGCATGATTGACTCCATACTCTTCCAAACAGATGCAGCCTTGTGTGACCCCAACTTCCGACAGTTGCCAGAGAGGTACATACACTCCAGCAGTAGAATGCTTCAGGGTCTTGGGGTAGCCCTGAACCAATGAAAAGCTGAGTTTTAAAGCTATGGCACCTGTATTTAATAGACAGTCAAAAGCTGGGGTGATCTTTGAGTACCCTAATCCTGCCTGGGAGGAGCAACCTCACCTCAGAGTAGAATCTGAGGCCACTGTTGAGGGGGAAAAGAGGATTTCCAGGCAGTGCCATGGGCTAGAGCTGGCTTGATTCTTTTCTGAGCAATATGAACAGGAATCAGGGATGCCCAGCAGGGGCAAGCTGAGTTTTTTGAGGCTCTCAGTGTGCTCAGTACCTGGGGTTCAAGGGACCAAGACAGGTGATTCCTTAAACTTTGTGTGTGTGTGCGTGTGTGTGTGTGTGTGTGTGTGTGTGTGTGTGTGTGTGTGTGTGTGTGTGTGTAAATATTGGCATGGTCATTGAAGACTCACAACAAAGAACTACTCCTGTGGCCACTGCCAGGCCAGACCGAGAACTTCAAGCCTAACTTTGACAGGCCCCATTGTCCTCCCGGTCTCAGCTGTTTTATTTGTTTATTTTCAAAACAGTTTAAAATTTTTTAATTTCTTTTATGCCTATGAGTGTTTTTGCCTGCATGTATGTATGCCATGTGTGTGCCTGGTGTCCATGGAGGCCAAAAGGGGTGGCAGATTTACCTGAAGTGAGCATTACAGATGCCATGTAGGTCCCGGGAGTTGAACCCTGGTCCCCTGGAACAGCATCAAGTGCTCTTAACCACTGAGCCATCTCCCCAGCCTCAGTCAGTTTCTAACCTGGTGGATCTTAAGTTAGCGTCAAGCTCTCCCTGTCCTGGGCTGTGTGACTCTCCTCTGCTTGTTCACAGTTGTACCACATGGAGTTCAGTCTGCTGTTCCGTCCTGTCTCTGGCTGGCCTCCATTCTGCCTCTAATAAAGTTCACCAGAGTGATAATGCTCCACACTGCAGCTCTGCTGGTAGGGTGCTCGCCCAGCACGGGCAAGTCCTGGGTTCCATCTTGAACCATTAGGCCGAGCACGGTGGTGCATGCCCGTAATCCCAGCACCCTGGGTAAAAGTGGGAAGAGTAATTCAAGGTCATCCTAAGCCATATAGGGAGTTTGAGGCCAGCCTGGGCTATATGAATCTCTGTCTCAGTCAAAACAAAGGACAAAAGGCCTATGTCCCTTCTGTGATTAGGTGTGTCAGCTTGCTTGATAACTTGTTGGCTTTGTTCACAAACTGCCATGTGTTTGGGATTAGGGTGTCCTCACCCTATCAGCCAGCAGGGAAGCCACTAGCCACTGTCTGCTCCAACCAGGTCATCTGGGAAGTTAACTCCTTCCTGTTGATCCTTGATGAGACCTTGGCCTTGATTGAGAGGCTGAGACCCCAAAAGAAGAGGGTCTCTTCACTCAGCTGAACCAGCCCTGACTCCCGAGCCGTTGAAAGAGAGATGATCAGCCTGTTGTCCGTGGTCCTTTACTCTATTGGGTTCCTTTTGGCCCTCCAGCCTGCCCGTGGGGTTCACCTGTGCATAACTGAGTTTCCACCTTCACTGCGGGTTCTTTTGTGACGCGCCTGGTCCCTGATTGACTTCTCCTAAAGGATGGGGGGCTTTGTCCCGTCTTCCACTGCAGCATGCAAACTGCCAGTGGAAATCGGATCCCCCGCGCCCCACCCCCAGCCCCCAGGTTTTCTCTGCACAGAGCTGCACACTGACCACCTTGTGATACTAGAGCTGGTCTGCCCAGGGCGATGTGTATCTGATAGGCTTTCAATGCAGGTACACCTGCCACCCCTCCCCCAAACTCAGGTTATTATTCTGGCTTTTTCCAACCAGAAGGTTCTTTGCGTGTTTTTTGGCCCACTTGTCTCATTGAACCCTACAAGTCTTAGAATTTTCTAGAACATGGCAAATACTGGCTCTTCATCTGTCTTTCACTGGAGGGATCCCCACCCCACCCCCACCCCCTATGGAGGGCTTTAAAACTGACTGACGCTCATTGGAATCCTCTCCCCGGGGACAGTTGGCAGGATTGTTTTTCCTGAGTGCTCAGGTCCTGGACTCCGCTTTCTGAGCACAGCTCTGTCGAGGTGGAGCAGGATTTGTGGCACCCCCGCCCCTCAGGAGCTCTGCTTGAGAGCTGCTTTTTCTCTGGGCTCTCTGGAGGTGGCTGCAAAGGAATGTGGGCCCCTGGCTGAGTGTTCAGAACACACACATTCCTGGAGCGAGTTAAAATTAGAAAAAAACCTGCCACATTTCCTGCCATTCAGGCACGGTCTCTGGTGTTTGTTTGCACAAAGGTTCTTCGGTAACAATCTGGAGTGGCTTTGGGAGGAATGGGAGGTGAAGTCATGATTTTCAGGAGGGAGGTGAGCGGTTTCCATGGTGACTTTTGTTGTGGGCGTCTCCCGCTTTGAGCCCTTGCAGAATGATACTGGAATGGAAAAATGCTGTCAACTCCTTTTGATAGGTCCCAAGAAAAATTTAATTTTTTTTTCTAGAAGGTAGCTATAAAGGGAAGTGATTGTAGCAGAGCGCCTCTCTTTTAAAATGACTCTTTAAGTCTGACTACTGACCTCCACTTTCTGCCTATTCTAGGAGGGGGCCACCCCTAACACACTCATCAGCCAGAGTCCTCAGGTACCAGGTAGAGTGGAGGACTTCTCAGTCTGTTGTCCATATATGTGCATTGTGAATAGTCTAGAATCATCCATACAACACAGAGTTACTGAGTCCCTGCCAACACCCAGGAGGTTCCCAGTGCTCAAGTGAACAGGACAAAGGTCTTGTCTTCATAACGCGTTTATTCTGGAGATGGGGGAGGGGGCAGGGGAAGATGGGTGTACCAGGAGAGGCAGACGAAGCTGGGTGGGGGTTGGACAGGTAAAGTATACAGTGTTTGATAGAGTGTGTCCTGAAAGATACCCAGACCCTGGTATACATGATTGTAACCTGAAAGGGCAAAGGGGCCTCTGCAGATCGAAGGAGCCTGAAGTTTCAGGATTTCTTGGTGTTTTACTTGGTAAAGAAGAGATTCAAGAGCCTCCCCCCCCCCCCCCACTAGCATCTACGGCACAGTTTGGAGCATGGCGCCTCGATAGGACCTTGTGAGGTGGTGAGATCACCAGGAGAGACAGGAAACGAGGGAGTCTAGGATAGGAGAGGCTTGTTCTTTTTAGGGGTGCCCCTACCACTCCATGGCCTTCTGTTAGGCCCTGTCTCTTAATGCTTTTACCGTTTCTCAGCATCTCCAGTCTGGGAGACTAGGGTTTCAGGACTCAAACTGTACCCAAACCATAGCATGGGGGGTTCCTACCTCCGTCTTAAATGCAAACACACACGTGTCTTTGTAAGAGGTGGTGCCGAGAGGTGTGACCACAGGCGCTGATGACAGACACGGGCTAAACGGGGATGCTTTGGATACGGAGGCAGTGACACCGGCGAATAATGGGAACTGAAAAGAGGCGTTTCTAGCTCCAGCTGCTGACCCCAGCTCCTTGGCTTTAACCCAGGGCCTGGGTTTCTAGCCCCTGGAACGGCATCAAATCCATCTGTGCCTTAAGCTGTGATCTGTAGAACTGTGTTGCAGCTGTAAGAGAGATGGTATCTGGGAATCCAAGGAAGTGACCTCTGAACAGAGCCCTGCTGTCTTTCAGCCCAGGGAGGGCTTCCCTGCTGACTGGCCTGGGACCAGGGCACCTGCATTAGTACCCAGACCCAGCTGAGAGCCCCAGTCCCATGACCTCTGTTCAGCCTGGGAGCGATCCATGGCGATTTTATGTAGTACTGATGAAAAACCCTCTCCTGGAGGACAAATGTCCTTTGCCCTCCTCTTCAGATGTAGCTGGGTGTCAGTGCATCATGGTGATGGGACAGAATGTTTGCTTGGCTTTCTAAACTGGAATTTTCTGTGCCAACAATGCCAAGTCGCCCTCCAGCTCTGACTAGAACCAACCAGGAGTAGAGGCCCCTGTCTGTCCTTCAGCCTCCTGTTAGCGTCTTGGCAAAAGGCCAAGCCAGTGACCGAGAGCCAGCTGTACATGGTCCCATCTGTTCTGCGCTGTGACCCCCAAAGGCAGAGCCTTCGTTTTAGATGGTGACTGCTCTCAGGAGCAGGATTTGGGGTACCAGGCGGAGAGCTGAAGAGAGGAAAAAAAAAAACAGTGGGTGAACTGTAGAAGGGACGGCATTGGGGACTACTGAGGCTGTGCAGTATGGGGGGCCTTCTTGAGGTGTGGTGGTATTGTGTTCCCCAAAATATTATGTACCCTAATAAATTTATCTGGGGTCAGAGAACAGACAGCCACAAGATACAAAGGCTAGAAAATGGTGGTACTCACACCTTTAATCCTAGCACTCCAGAGGTAGAAATCCCTCTGGATCTCTGTGAGTTCAAGGCCACCTTGGAAACAGCCAAGCATGGTGACATACGCCTGGAGTGGTGGTAGAAAGCAGAAAAATATATAAGGCGTGAGGACCAGAAACTAGAAGCATTTGGCTGCTTAAGCATTTGGCTGGTTAAGCTTCAGGCTTTCGAGCAGCAGTTCAGCTGAGAGCCATTGGGATGAGGACACAGAAGCTTCCAGTCTGAGGAAACAAGACCAGCTGAGAAGTTGACCAGGTGAGGTTAGCTGTGGCTTGTTCTCTGATCTTCCAGTTCACCCCAATACCTGGCTCCGGGTTTGATTTTATTAATAAGAACTTTTAAGATTCCTTCTGCATTGAGGAGCTATGAGAACATGCCTCGGAATTGTCCCTGGGGGCAAAGAGCATGGATCCTAGGGTTGCCTTGGGGTATCTACCGAGAGTGGTGTGCTGCAGTGAGGAGCACCTTCTATAGGGAGCACCCAGCATCTGGAATTATCCTGGCAGCCCCCTGAAAGGGATCTGTCTTTTATGGTGTGATATCTATTATAGCATGGTGTCTCTTGTAGCGTGGACTTCTGTAAGACTTTTTTTTTTTCTCTCTAATCTCTGAGGGTTACAAGAAAGGGAAGTGTATTAGTCAGAGTTTTCTAGAGAAACAGAACTGATAGAATGAATATATATGTGATTTATTAGAGCGGCTTATAGGTTATAGTCTGACTCTTCCAACAATGGCTGTCTCCCGATGCAAAGTCCAAGAACCCAGGGATTTTTCATTCCATGAGGCTGGATGTCTCATCTGGTCTTCAGTATACTCTGGAATCCCAAAGAAGTAGACTCTAATGCCACTGAAGGGATGGACTTGCTGTCGAGAGTGAGGGCAAACAGGTAAAGAGAGTGCACCTTCTTCCATGTTCTTTAGATAGGCTGCCAGCAGAAGGTGTGGTCCAGATTGAAGGAAGAGCTTCCCACGTCAAAGGATCCAGATTTAGGGTGGGTCTTCCCACTTCAAACAATTCAATCCAGAAGAATCCCTGACAGGTGTACCCAGGCACTTGGGTTTTAGTTAATTCCAGATGTAGTCAAGTTGACAACCTAGAATCGCCGGCACAGGACATATTTCTGCTCCATCCAATAAGCTTGGAGACAGGTGACTCCAAACTACCGCTGTGGCAATATTGAGAAGAACATGGGGGGAGTTGAAGTGTGCCGAGGCTCACAGGAGCCTGCTGGTCACACGGTCCTTGTCAGGCTAGGCTGGGGTGCCATTCTGCCTTGTGCTAAAGCATGCAGGCAACTCTCATCTTCTGTGTTCAGCCTCATCTCTCCCTGATTTCTAGCTCGCTTCTTTATCTTGCCAAATTGCTGCTTCACAGAGGCAAGGAGGAAAGCGAGCTGATGGGGACGGCGAGGTGACACGTATCGCTGATGGCATCCGTAACTTCACATGAGCCCTAGCCATGGAGGGCGGGAACTGGGTTTACAGCTTGCTAACCTTTCATGCCTAATTAATGGGGTTAGTGAGGGAGGAAGGCGGGGATGAACAGATACGTACAACATTAGAACAGCCGTGGGATGGAGATTGAGGCCGAGCCCATCTTCATAGCTACACAGCCTCTCTGGGCAGATGTGTGCTGGATGAGACCCTGTCTGTGTTTGCTTCACCTTGACCAAAGCCAGGAGGCTGTGAGATCAAGACCACCCAGCACAGCCCTGTGTCACAGATTGAAAGACCTCCCAAAATGCATTGCAGTCCGACAGAGTGGCAGTCATATTGACTGTGTTTCAAGTTTGCGTTATTTTTTTATTTAAAACTATGTATGCTTAAAAATAAGACATTGCCCGGTATGTTGGCACACACCTCTAATCCCAGCACTCCAGAGGGTGGAGATAAGGAAGATTTCAAATATGAGGTTAAAAAAAATACAAATGAAAACAAGGTATTTCCTACAGACTGGAGGGACAGTTTAGTCTTTAAAATACGTAGACTCTAAGTCCGGGAACCTGAGTAGAGTCCACAGCACCCATGTTTAAAAGGTGGGTGTGGTGTGTGGGGAGGTGGAGATCCACAGATAAATGGGGTTCACTGGCCAGTCAACCTGGCCTCATTGATGGGCCTCAGGTCCCTGTGAGAAACGCTGCCTCAAAGGGTGGATTTCTGAGGGTTGACCTCTGACCTCCACACGCACAGGCACACACACATAATAAACAAGTAAACGAAAGGTGTTTCTTGCGATGGGGGCGTTACTTCATCTTCTGGGTAATGCTGTGGTCATCTCCGAGGGACTTAGACACTGAAGTTTCATTTGGGAGAAATATTGAACACACAGACTAGTGCTATATAAGTTGATGCAGGTTTGGGGTTCCAGCGAACATCCCCCACTGGCATTCCTTTCTCGGTTTCCGTATCTGTTGGGGGGGGCGTGGTGGATTTGAAAGGAGTGGTCTGAGATAACCCTTCGGAGTAGTGAACCACAAGTCCCTAAGAAGTGGGCACCTTCCCCTACCCACTCTGCTCGGCTGTCTGTCCGGGCTTTCTCAACTGTGGCTGTCACCCCAGCCCTCTGCCCACCCCCACCCCACAGACACACACAAAGCCAAAGGGGGAAGAGGGTTCTTGGTCCGCAGTGAGTCAGGCATGGAAAGAATTTGGGTCTCGTTGAAAGGCTCGGGCCTCTGGCTGCATTTCTCTCTCCTTTGCCTCTTAGACTGTTGCCAAGGTGAGAGGTTGCCAAGGAGTAGGTTTGACCTGTAGGAAGGGGCGCTCGCCCGAGAGGTCAGCTGGCAGCCCCATGCTGGTGGCCCTTGGTCAGCAGGGACAGCTCTCCCTGCTGCCCTGCTGTGCTGCTGGAGGGGGAGTTGTGAAAGGTGGGGCCAGGACTCTGAAGACTGGCTACTGCCAACGACCAGTGATGTTATCTGACTGCCCCGCCCAGCGTCCGGGAGGCAGGATTTCTCTGTATTCCATGGCAGAGCTGGGATTTGAGTCCCTGTTCCTGGAAAAGCCAAGTCTTCAGCTCCTTCACCTTTTCTCGGTCTCTGCAGCCCCCTCCATGGTCTGTGGAGGCAGGAATTCTCTCAAGACCCCGCCACGGCTGCCTTCATCTGCGGGATATTTAACTTTATCCAACGTTTAGACTTGGGGGGTTTGGCACCTGTAAGGGACAGAGAAGGAAGGAAGTACAGCATGGGACTGCATTATGTCC
Source organism: Peromyscus leucopus (assembly GCF_004664715.2). Classification (NCBI taxonomy): domain Eukaryota; kingdom Metazoa; phylum Chordata; class Mammalia; order Rodentia; family Cricetidae; genus Peromyscus; species Peromyscus leucopus. Next base: position 5,745,973 of record NC_051074.1, read on the forward strand.
CTGCTTGCAGACATCCGGTCTCTGCAGCCTGCTTTGTCTAGGGCTGTTGCCTTTACGTTTCGCTCCTCTAATTATCGAGGTTACAGATGCTTGTTTTGTACAACAGCATTGTACACCATCCCAGCTCTGCTCTTCCCCATCCTGCTCGAGGGGATGAGGTCACTGGAGCCCTCTCTGGTCTGCCTCCAGTCCTCTTCTGCTCCGTGTGCTGGGGACACCTGTCAAGCTGCCTCTCAGGCTTGCCGAGGACAGTAACTGAGATGATGGATGGAAAAACACAGTTCGGGTTCACTATGCCAGTGACTTCCAAAATGTTGGCTGGGACCCTGTGAGTAGTGTTCATTCTCAGGCTTGCCCTAGACTGCAGAACCAGGAACCTGGGCAGGCTGGGAACAGGAACTGGTCTGTGGTAATCAGTTCCCTGATAGACGCCAGTGTTTGGGAACCCCAACCTTACTCAGGGGTAAGAAATGATGTTCTAAACACGGGGAGGTTTCTGCTGTGTACTTGGTGCTGTGCTGAGTATTTTCTGTTTCCAAGAAATAAGAGACAAGGTCCATTCTCCCAAGTGGTCTGTGTGGGCTTGTTGAAAAGCCGGGAGGAAACAACTCACATAGGAGTTTTTCACATGCGATGGAGAGCCTTGTTTTAACAGGCAGGGAAATGGAGGTCCAGAGAAACGAGGTGATGCTAACTAAACCCATCAGGCTTACCTGAATGCACACATACATGTGTGACTGACAGTCACCAGTCCTCTGTTCCAGGTTGTTTACACATGCACACATCAAGTCCTGCAAATGAGCTGCTCATTCCCATGGTCCTCATGGGTGGTCCTTCATTGGCTCCCCAGGAAGGTTCCCCGCTCATAATCAGGGCACAAGCTGCACCCTGCCTGAGGAAGTGGCTTCCTCGGTAGCTTTTAGATGGTGGTCACAGATAAAGCAGGTTAAAGACTTCAGTCCCAGGGGAAGGCAGGAAGATTGGGGGTTCAAAACCACCCTTGGCTACATAGCAGACGTAAGACCACCCTGGGATACATGAGACCCTGTCTCAAGAAACCAAAGATAAATAAGAATTCTTCTGCTAGTAGCATCCAGAGTGGACCAGGGCTTAAGTGCTCGGCCAGGCCCTGAGATCTCAAGTCACTCCTGGATACCACAGGGGCTGGTGGCACTGATCTGCCCTTGGAGGCTTTGGGAGGCACCAGGCCACCGAAGGAGCCAGGACTGCCTGTCTGCTTTGTGAAGGAACCCTGGGGTGCTTTTCCTCTTTCCAGGGTGGAACCAGCTCTTGATAATAACTTTGAAGTTGGATTGGGTCGGTTCTTGTTTCCCTCTGTGGCCACATCCTCATCCTTGCGCCTCTCCTGCCCTCCTCGCTGCGCTGGCTGCCCCTGGCACCGCTCCTGGCCTCCAGCCCGCACCTGTGGGTGGGGGCCCACTTGCCTCTGGCTTGAGCCTGCAGCCGCCTGGCTCTGTGCCCGTTGCGCAAGTAGCCTGGCATGGAACAGGGGCTTGTAAACATCTCTGAAAAGCCAGGAAACAGGTCTTTCAGCTTTGTGGGCCAGAAGGTCTCTGAAGCTGCCTCGTGGTTTAGCCCAGAAGCCCTAGAGGAGACATTAGCTGACACGTTGGCTTATTCAGTAAGACGTCAGAATAAGGACACGGAGATTTGAATTTCATGTAATGCCCACCCACCTCATGAGATGCTGGTCTTTCGATTTATTCCACTCCATCCCCCAACTATTTAAACACACAGAAACTCTGGTTTTGTGGGTCCTACAGAGGCAGATGACCACACTGGGTTCAGCCCACAGGCTAATCGCTTGCTTCTGGTGTAGGGCAAGGATTCACCTGTTTCTGTCTTGTGTGTTCACTCTGGAATCTCAGTACTTGCCCATGGGAGGGCTGGATGCGCAGGTATGAGACTTACTTGGATCCATAGCTGTCTGCTGGAGCGCTATCTCAGAGTGTTGAGACAGAGTACAGACTTTGGGGTATTGGCTGGAATAGAGAGCCCTGTGGGGCCTTTTCTGAAGACTTGTAATAGGTGAGGTGGGTGGGGATGTTCGCCATCTCAAGTCTGTCTCCCTCAGCAGCATCCAGAATAGCAAGGCCCTGAGACTCACTCTCCTTGTTTGGCAGATTAAAGTGTGAGATGTGGTGGATTATTTGATGGGCAGTTCTAACACAGAACCACAATTATGTTTCTTGCAGTTCTGGTACCTGGAGTCCAGCATGGGTGTGGAGTGGAGGCAGAGGAGGTTCCCTCAGGGGTCACTGTAGGGGGGCTGCCCCCTGGCCCCGCCCCAGCCCTGGTGGCTACTGGAGGCCTTTGGCCTTTGCAGGCATCACGTCTATCTGTTGTAATGGTCGCAGGGCCTCTCCATATTTTCCATTTTAGCAAATCACCTGGTTTTACTGGATTTGAGCCTTAATCTCGTTTTACCTCCTTAGAGATTCTCCCTCCAGATGAGGTCATGTTCTGAGATACTGCGGCCTATAAATTTGGTGGGGAGGTCATCTAAGAACGTTGGAAACAGGGACTTGCTAAGCGTCCTGGAATGGGGTGTGGACAGTCTGTCTCTCTGTAGTTTACTGTTTGAAATCGGTGGGATGGTGGACATGAGTCTTTACCCAGCTTTCTAGCACTCAGCTAGGGTCAAGCTGTAAGATTTCATGTCCTCCAGGACCATGAGAGATGACCAGGGTGGCCCAGACACCCTATTGTTCAGCAGCTTAAGGAAATACTGATCCTTTAAGACTGCTGAAAACAAGGTAATGTTGTCCTCTCCGCACTGGATTTATAGGGAGTTCCCCAGATTCTTCCCGAGGATGACAATGGTGTTTCTTGAGTCTACTGGAGATGTAGGATCTTCTGGATTTTATGATGACTCCATCCACTCAGTATGGTTATCCTTGAGTCATGACTACTGATGGGCCCTGGCTCCCTAGTCACACCTTCTCTTTCATTATGCAGAGACCTTGGGAGAGTTAGAGCAGGAAGATGGACAGGGGTCACCTGGTCCTGGCAGATTGGCGTCCAGCATAGCCACCTCTCCCCGCTTTCCTCAGCACCACAGTGGCGGATGGTTGGTGGAGTAGCTCTGAGTCAGCCTGGTTCTGCTGTGCTCACGGTCTTTCCCCTTGTGACGTGAGCTTCCGGATTGTGGAGTCCTGTAAGCACTCTGACAGTGTTCACCCAGTTCTGAGGACTTGTGTGACCTAAGAACAGGATGGCTGGCTGTTCTCCAGCAAGCCTGACGGCTGGATCGGGGTGCCTGCTCCGGGGCCTGCATGGCCCTTCCCGTGGGTCCCCGTTAGGATTGCGGTCTCTCTTGTTTATGAACACATCTTCTTACACTGTCCTTTGTGAGTGATGTTTTTCTGGTGCCGTCATGTCAAACACTGCCTGTGTGTTTACACGGCCCATCTGTTTCCGCGCATGGCATTTTTCTGGGGTGCTTTAGCTTTCCTCTGCTTCCTACCTTTTGGTACATCTGGGGTTTGTATTTCTGTTGAAGCCCTCATGGGTGAGGTCTGTGCTCTGAAATCTCAGCATGTGCCCTGGCTACATAGGGAGGGGTTGTATGTTACATAGATGTGGGTCAGGGACACAGATGCCAGTCCGTTAAGGTATGGGGCATGGATATGAGTCTGTATGCGTGAGCGCTGTTGCAGATGGAGTAGCTTTTGAAGTAGGAAGGAAGTAGGTGTCCAGAATGGACTCCTCTCTTCCTGCCCTGCCCAGGCCTGCATTCCTATAAATGCCCACAGCAGTACAACCACCTCAGGTCTTGAACGTTGGCCTGGGGTGGATGGCTCCAGGGACTCGAGCCTTTAGCCCCCCACTGTCAAGTCTACTCTTGCTGGTGGTCATTCTGTGGCTGTCTCACTGTGTCACCAAGATGCCCCCTCCTCTCCACTCTGTCAGGAGGGACCACACTGCTCCATTGGGTTGGAATCTGCCTGGGTTTGACTGCTGATAATAGCCAGTGGCTAGAGCAGAAGCAAGGGCAGGCTAGCCCAGAGGCAGGCTAGAGGCTAGCCCAGAGGGGGCTGCTGTGATCTTCCAGCAAGGCAACTCTGGGAGGCCCACAGTGAAGGATCTGCAGTCTAAGTGTCTGTCTCCCCATCTCACCCCTGCAAAGACGCTGACAACAGAGCCCACCCTCAGAATCTTCTCACACAGCGCTTTCTGTCTTGCAGGGCATCCCTCTTCTCGGGAATGGAAGGTCAGGTCTCGGAGTTCTTCCTCTGACATCAGGAGGCCAACATCCCCCAGCAGGTAAGCAGGCCCTGGATGAAGTTGCTACCTTTCCCCCACTGCCCAGCAGCAGCATTTGGTGCCCGAGATGCCCAGACCAGTGAGTGTATGTCGGGTAGAGAGGCAGGAAGGCTCCCGGCACACAAAGCCTCACCAGAGCAAGGAGCAATAACTTCCAGAAGTTACCGTCAGCTCACAGCGTGGCCAGCTGGGAAAGGTCAGGTGTCTGAAGCTGGCATCTGTGTGTTTCCAGGATGGCCACGTTCCCGTTTACTTTCTGTGAATTCCCATTCATGTCCTGTGGACGGACCAGTGGAGCAGCTTTTTCCCTGGTGACAGACAGCAGAGGGCAGGGCCGGTCGCCTGTCCTGCCTTTGCACAAAGGGGCTGTTATTCTGACAGGAGTTTCCTAAGCCCAGGGTGAGCAGTTGATTCCACTGGCCCTCAGGTTATAGATCACCCCTCCACCCCCTTTCCAGGAGTATCAGGAGGAAGAGGATTAGTGGGTGCTTGGATTAGTTCCTGTTTGTTGGGATCTTTCCCTTCTGGCTCTCAGTAGGACCGCTGCCCCCAGTAGTGTCGGGAGGGGGGGATTTCCATAGGATACGGAGGTACCTTGTGTCTTTCCTTGCCCGGTGGGGAACATTGGCTACCACTGAGCACAAGACTGCTGCCCTGAAGACTGAAAAGGGAGCTTCAGGAACAGCTGCTGGGTCATGTCATCTTCCATTCGGGAGCATGTATGGGTTTAAATAAAGCCTCCCGCTGACCACAGGGCTTGGTCGGGGGCTCTCTTTAAATCCACAGTGCCCTCTGTGATGGAGCCAAGTAAGCTGCTGGGTTTTTTCTGGGTCTCTCCCTGTCATTTTTGTCTTATCTCTGTTCAAGTCCGCAAGTGCACTAGAGCAAGGAGAATGCCTGGGCGTCCCGGGATACCACAAAGTATGCAGGCGCCGCCAGTCCCGGGGTCAGTGTTCAGGCTCCTGAGGCCTGAGGTTTTAATGCCCAGGAAGTGGCCGGCAGCAAGACTTTTCCTTATAAGTGCAGCTCCTTGCCCTGTAGGCGTTGATCTGTTTGGGTTGTGGAAACAAGCTGAGAGCCATCCACATTCCTCACGTTCTTTTGGCCTGGCATTGGCCAGAGGGGGGCCAGGGCTTGAAATTACTATCGGTGGCTGCCCTGTGATTCTCTGTGGATGAACCTTGGGGATTCCAGAGGGTTGTGCAGCAGGAAATGGGGGAGGGGGCTGCTTCTCTTCTCCTCCTCCACCTCAGACTGACTGGTCTTGGCTATAGGGAAGAGCTTGGCTGAGCAGGCCCCGTCCTGATCTGTGTTAGAGGAGACTCAAGAGACTACTCTTTGGCCGCCGTGTGAGAGGCCGACACCATAGCACCCAGCTCTGCCCTGGGTGGCATTTGTATGGTTTGCTTTTTCTGGCACTCTGCCAGATTCCCTGGGCCAGCGAGATGTCAGGGAAGAGGGAATTGGAGGAGCAGTGCCCTAGAGTGGCTTTGCCATCTCAAATGAGCCACAGGGACTTGGTGTCTCCCACCTGGGAACTCAGTGAGGTGAGGCGGGCTCTCTTTGCTCACCCTGAGGCCATACATCTTTGGGTGAAGTTCAGGGACTAGATGCCAGTTGTCACATCACTCAAAGAGCCCAGCACCTGGTGGCTGTGATACCTTGGGGTCAGTTCCTGTGATTTTTTTTTTTTCCAGGAAAACAAATGTCCCACGTCCTTGGTCTTTAAATTCACAACTTGATCAGCCCGGAGGTCGCTGTGATAGAGAGCTTCCCAGGATTTCTATGTCCAGAGCTCTGCTGGTGGCCATTTCTGTGGTTTGCTTGGAGCACCTGAAATATAGTTTCAAAAGCTTAGCCTGGAAATATTATGCCCTATTCCCATGCATGTTGCTATTCAAAGTGATGCACCGTGTGAGGGCGTGCAGGGGTCTGGTCATCTTTGAGACCAGTGTGACTGGCCCGTGTACCTGTGATACAGTGTAGGGGTCTTGCTTGATAAGTGCTCTACCAGTTAAAGAATTAAAAGGCAGGAAAAGTCTTGAGCATCACAAGTTGCATGGAAGAAATCTCAAGCACCAAAAACAGGAGCAGACAGAATCAACAGAAAGGCGTTTGTTGAGGGTTTGAACACGCCCAGACGCACAGGGAAAAGGGCCCTCTGCAAAGCATAGGCCAAGGTGGGTCTTTTTAGGGCTGGGTTTTTGTTGTTGTTGTTGTTGTTTTTGTTTTTTAGTCTCTGAATTTTTTTCTCCTCTGATTTCGAGTTAGTCAGTTTGAAGAAAGCTAGCATGGTTTATAGGCCCACAGCTGTTGTGTAGCATGTCCTGATCCAGCCCTGGACTTGTTGAGCCAGACCGTCAGCAGGGGGCCCAGGGAGACAAAAGCCCGCCAGGCCTTTGTTTTAAGCTGCCAGGCCCTTGTCTCAAGTCAGGAGGGGTAGGAAGAAGCCAGAGATTCACCACCTTTCTTACCTACCATGGTCCCTCCCCCGTCTGTCCACAGGGCGTCTGTTGAACTCCTAGTCTCTCACCTAAGACAGTTAAGAGTGCAGCCCAGCAGCTAAGTAGGGAGCCCGAGGTCACGGCGAGCCTGAGCTCTTTGTCCTGAGTGTTCTGCCCCCAGGCTCCAAGCCTGAGAGGGCTCCAGCACACAGCAGTGTCCACGATCACCAACTGTTCTCAACGTTGTCTTAGGCCCCGGGAGCACTCTGTAGCCTCTGAGAGGACCTCATTCAGATTTAGCCCAGAGGCTTATTATAGGATAGCAAAGCCAAGGCCTAGAATTCCACCAGGTTTGTGTGCCCTCTGATCCACCTCCTGCTGACTCATTCCTTAGCTGGTACCTGGGAGGGCACATGAGCCAATGGGCATGTGCCATATCCCCGATCCCTTCACTGACCTCTAGGGAGAACCACAAACATGAGCCGCAAAGTAGAAATTAATGGGCAGACTTCATGTTAGGGTGATAAGTTTCTTTCAAAATCAAATATACAATTAACAAATTAAATGGTCTAAAAGGAGGGTTCTATCAATCTGTGGTGGTGAGGCATTTTCTTTAGGGGGCCAGGTGAAGCCATTCTGTGCAGCTTCCACCTGCCTGGGTACTGTAGAATGTCACTAACACATTTAGACTTAGATCTCGAATACCCCTGAGAGGCCACCATCCTGGGGTGCCACTGGAAGGCGACAGAACTGTTAGGAGGCTTTAGGGGAGGAAGTTAGGGGCCCACTATTGAGCGGTGAATTAGGATCAAGTCACATACAGGACCGCAGACACTGGCTTGCAGACTGAGTCATGGTAACTGATGCCCACAGCCTGACTAGCCTGGAACCCCTGCTGGCTAGGAGACATTCAAGTGCTGAGTCTCTCCCTGGGTGCCTGTGGGCCTGCCTGTCTGGGGTCAAGTGTTATCTCATAGTTTCTGGCCAGTGATTAAGGAGGCTGGCTCATGGCCCACAGTGGCTACAAGAGGCTGTTCTTGGCATCTTCCAAAACCTCTGCCTTGAAATAGCCATGAAGTCTGTGCATCTTCATTCAAGAAAGGGCTTCAGCCGAAGGTGGGCAAGTTCAGCAGCAGTGAAGGGGACCTGGGGAGCCAGGACAGAGAAAGGAGCCTGAACCTGCTCATGGTTTTTAAGTGGCCTCTTTATCTTCCCTCAAGCGGGTGTGGCCCTGGGGACAGGTAAGACATCCTCATCATACTTGAGGCTTTGTGGGGGCCGGGGCAGGTTGTAAATGAAGAAAAATTCCAGCGTTGTTTATATTGAGGGCTTCAGAATGCCTTAATGAAATACACTTGGAATTGGAAGACCCTTCCTGTCCAATCAGAAGCTCACTCACTCCCCAGCCCCGTGCCTAGAGTCCCCTCAAGCAGACTGACATTTAGGAAAAGCACATGGACAGTATGCACAGCTCCCCTGGTAGTCACAGGGATGGGGAATGAGACTCAGGACCCCCTCAGGCTATCCAGTCCCGTACCTCAGTACCATATTTACTATATAACCTACCCACGTCTGCCTACGTACTCCACAGCAGCCGTGCGTGGCTGATGCAGGCTGATGCCGTCTGGTTTACACAGTGTATTCTCGAGGGAGCAACAGTGAAGACAAGCTCTGTACGTGTTTGGTGCAGACATGATTTTAAAAAGGATTTATTTTACTTTGAATTATAGGTGTGTGTAGGTAGATACAAATGTGAGTGCAGGTGCCTTTGGAATCCAGAAGAGGATGCTGGCTGGGTTCCCCTGGAGCTGCAGCTGTAAGGGGTTATGAGCCATCTGGCCTGTGTGTTGGGAACTGAACTCAGGTCTTACGGGCTCCTAACCACTCTCTAGCCCCTGACATACTTTTAAAATACTTCATTTGTTCTTTGAGAACTGTGTGTGTGTGTATAGTGTATTTTGATCACATCTACTCCTAACAGGTCCCCTTGGACCACCAACACCACATCCTCTTTCCAACGTCAAGTCCTCTTCTTTTTTTTATAATCAACTGAGCCCAGTTAGTGCTGCCCTATATGCACGTGAGTGTGAGGCCAGCCCCTGGGGCACGTCCGGCCTGTCAGTAGAGGTAACCGTAACTTCTGTGAACCCCTGGGTGCACTGAGTGATGCCCGGAAAGCAGCGTTTCGCGGTACCCCACTCCATTCCCCTCCTCATACATTCTTTCTGTCCCTCTCTTCGGTGCTTTTCCCGGACCCTGGACAAGACTGATCGAAGTGGGTGTGTCTCATAGCCAGTTACTCTCAGCACATTGACCAGTTATGAGTCTCTGAATTGACCTCTGCCCCAGACATTATTTTTTGTCTAAATATTTTTATCTGTGGTTGTTTGGATTCATGGATGCGGGAGCTCTGGTAAGAAAGACAGACTGTATTTATTTGCTTAGATAGGGCCTCACATAGTTCAAGTTAGCTCTGAACTAGCTGTGTAGCCAAGGATGACTTTGAACTCCCCATTCTCCTGCCTCCACCCCCAGCATGCTGTGTTGATAGTCATGCGGGCCACCACGACTGGTTTGTGCAGAACTGGGGGTCTGTGATTGAACCCAGGGCTTTCTGCATGCAAGACAAACACTCCACCTGCTGAGCTCATACTCAGCCCTGTGTCTCATTCGTGAGCTCTTAAAATTATTGATGTGAAGAGTTTATAATTGATCTTCTCAAAGCTGGGTGTGATGGCACGTACCTATGCTCTCAGCACTTAGTAGACTGAGGCAGGAGGATCACTACAAATTCAGGCCAGGTACGGTTACATAGTAAGACTCTGTCTCAAAAACAGAACAAAACAAACTATCCTCTAAGCACAGGCATTTTTTGGTTCTAGCCACAATAGCATTTGCATAAATTAGTATGGATTTACGTAGATTAATCTAGCATTTGCATAGACTAGTTTCCATGCACATTTGTTTCCCCATCAGTAAACATGAAACCAGGGTCTCGGAAGATTCTCAAGGACTTCAGGGGGATTGAATGTGTGCTCGGACTTGATGGAGAAGAAAGGGACTAGGCAATTGGTAAGATCCAGTCTTAACATAGCAGGTCCTGGGCACCAGACCTTGAGAAGGGAGTTTGCCCTTCAGGAATTGCAGAATCCTATGTCCACCCTTGCCTGTGCATCCTGCCTGTCCCCACGTCTCTCTTTTCACTCAAGGAACGCCTGACCCAGGGATGGATGGCTGCCAGCCCTTGCACAGCAATTCTTTGTGGGACGTGGCCCTGGCCACTGGGGATTTCCCGGTTCCCTGAGGAAGCTGCAGAGGCTTATAAGTAAGGGACAAACTTGGACCGTCTGCCCCTGCGGGGTAGTCTGCTGTGCTGGTGTGCGGTACCCGGGTGTGACTGCCATGTTCCCTTGGGCAGAGGCAGGTCGTGGAGCCCGGCGTGAGATGTGCTGCGAAGGCCACAGAGCCACACTGCCCTTGGCAGTGGAAGGAGCAGAGATTTGGAGATTGGTGGCTTGTCCACAGTCTCACTGCGGGGTCACCTCTCCTGTCCCTGTCCAGTGTTGCCAGCAGCCCTGGATTGTACACTCAGTGAACACACCTTGGGTCTGTTCCTTCTCCCTTGACATTGCCCACACTCTGTCCACGCAGAGAACATGCGGTGTGCCCTGGGCTCAGGACCCCCTAGGGTGGTTCACAGAGGGGTCGAAACATTGCTGTTCCTGCACACCTTCACAGGTACAGTGATTTCCTACACACCTTTACAAGATTCTTTAAAAAAAAACAGTTTAAACTTGTATTTTAGTGTGTGTGTGTGGCTGTTTTGCCTGCATGTGCGTCTGCACAGCTTGTAAGTGCAGAACCCCGTGGCCAGATGAGGATGTCAAACAGATCTCCTTGGACTGGAGGCGTTACAGATGGTCGTGAGCTGCCGTGTGGTGCTGGAAACTAAACCTGGGTCCTCTGGAAGAGCAGCCAGTGCTCTTAGCTACTGAGCCATCTCTCTGGCCCCCTTTACCAGATTCTTGAAGGATTGGCTGTAAAAGTAGCTACAAGCCTGGTCTCGGAAGGAGGCCTCCCAGGCAGGACTATGGAACTTAGCTGAGCATGATCCAGGCCCCTCGAAGGGATTGCATGTCTCCCAGAAGCCACCGACAGAACCCCTCATTAAGCTTGTGTCCTTGGTAGATTTTATGTCTTTGGCATTTTAAAGCGCACATGTTAATTTGCTCACTTTTGGAACCACCTGCCTTGTAGATCCCTGTGGAGAGCTGTTGAACTTGGTTGTACTCGAATGTGGAGGTGCTTGCCAGTGATGAATGCAGACCCAGGGAGCAGGACCGGGAGCCGCTGCTTACTAGAAGGTGGCTCCTGGACAGGTGACAGGCAGAGGTTCCTCTGAGCTGACTGAGCTCTTAGTGCTGAGGTGGTGGGGTGTCATTTGAGGAGTTGTGAGGAGACTTGCCAAGGAGGTGAGGTTTAAGTGATGCCCTCTACAGACTTGACAGGCGGAACATGAAAGGCCAGCCTGGGTTTTGTTCAGGGTTGGGAAACTCCTCTGCCGCTGGTTTATGATTAAGCTTGCCACTGTGCTTTCCAATAGATTGTCTCCCTTGGTCTTCTCCAGGCCGGGTGGCTTGGATCTAGCATTCATTCATTATTTGGCATAGGAGGAACTTGTTCCTTCGGGTTTGAACAGCAAGCAGTTAAACCAAGGTCAGCAACTGGGAGAGATCCATCCAGACTGAGTTATCAGAGCTCAGCACCGTTACCCAGGATCCCCCAAATAGCCATGAGCTCAGATGTTACAAAGCCAGAGAAGGTTCTAGAATGGCCCAGCACAGGAAGAAATTGCCTGCCGATAGCAGAATGCAGCGAGGGTGTGCACGAGCTCCTGACTGTGGTGGGATGCTGAGCATCTCACTCCTGCATGTCTTTGATCCTTGATCTCAGAAGCTTGGCATCCTCTGCAGGGCAGGCTGCATACAAGTCACTGTGGAGTCCTTGACCCAACCTAGGCGCTAAGTTTCGGTGGATTGTTTAACTTGGCCTTACTCCAGATAACACCTGGAAATTCTTTGGGTGCTACATAAGAGTGGGCTTCAAATTGAGCACCCCAAGGGTCTTTTGAACACCCACCTCCCTCTGGACAGCCCAGGGCTGCCCCGTGGGCTTGCTCTATCCTCAGTAGTGGTCCAGGAAGCACCCAGGGGCCAAGGATAGCTGACTAGCCTAACTGTGCTCTGGCTGGGACCTTCAGAGCCTGGCATTCTACAGGCTCAGGCCACAGAGGTCAGAGTATTACCTGATGGACGGGGCAGAATCTCCACTGAGCAGCTGGGTGTGTGGTACATGCCGTCTTTATCTGCTGAGAAAGACCCCTCCCCTCCAACCCCACTTCCCACGACTATTTTATGAGGATCTTTCTCCTACCCCCGAGTGGTTCTGGGGGTGAGGCCTAGGTCTGAATTCAGATCTTGGCCTCCGACACTGAGTGGTCCCACTGACTTGCTCTGCCTTTGTTTGCTCCTCTCGGACAGGAGCGAGAAGCTCAGCTCAGAGCCCAGGTGAGATGAACCTCGCGTAAAAAGACATTGAACCCACAGTGGGGTAACAAGACGCCAGAGGCTGCCACTCTTAAATGTCTGTATCCAGGTGGCTCTGGGCCAGATTCCGGTCCTTCTCTTAGCTGGGTCAGGGTTTGCTCAGCCTTGGAATTGGTTGTATAGGATCCTGGAAAGCAAGTGCAGAAACTGCGGCAATCTGCCTCTCTTCATAGTGTGTTGTTCCGCGGAACCACTAGACCCTGTGGCTCCTGGTCAGTGTCTCTCACCAGTTGCTGCTTGCTGGCGACACCCTAGGGACACTTGCCTTGACCTCCCGCATCCAGCATTTTCTCTTTGTAGGACCTGTTAGGATTCTGCCACTCCAGCTGTAGCTGAGCAGGGGATCTTATGTCTCACGTCATCAGAGCGCTGCGTGATTGCGCAGTTGTGTGCGGCACGGTCACGCAATCAGTGCATGTGTGGCGTAGCTCCGTAAGCCCACCTGCGCATGTGCGGGGGAATCCTTAAAAAGCCGGACACAGACCCCTCCCTCCTCTTCTGCTCGTCCTCCTCCCCTCCCCCACCACTCTCTCTCCCCTGCACGCGTCTCTGCCCAGGCCTGGCCATGCTCTCTTCTGTCCCCGTCCCCCCCCCCAATAAAGCTCTGTTACTGGGTTTTGTCGTGCCTTGTGCCTAGTGACCTTTCCTGAGTTAAAAACCAACAGGGCCCACCTCTGTATCTGGCCACAGGTTTTCTTTCTGCCCATGGGTGCCTCAAATCCTGATCTCTCACGGCACACGCTTCTCAGTCCCGGCGACTTTTCAGACCGTTCTTCGTGTGTGTGCCTCGTGGACAGACAGTCGCTAACCCATCACCGTCCTGGTGGCACTGCACCTCCTGAGAGTCACAGAGTCGCCCCTGCCTCAGTTTCCCCCCCACGCGTTTTCCATGCGCTCCTGAAGGGGGTGCGGTAGGCGCTCGCACTCTTCAGGCTCCTGCTTGGTCTGCTGAGCCCCATATCATCACGTTTGTGTTAGGACTTCTCGGCTCCGTCATGTGTTTATGGTACTCACCCCCTTGTAAGCTGCTAAAGGTGTATAGCTTTAGAACGGTTCGCTCCTGTTTTCAGCCCACACTGGGTGTTTCAGGACGGCCTAGGTCCAGGGACGTGTGAGAATATGTTCTGCCACAGCCTGCAACTTTGGGTGAGTGGATTCTTCCACTTAGCCTGACTTTTCGGGATTCCGTTATATTGTGGTGTGCGTGAACGCTCCATTTCTTTCCGCGGCTGCGTGATAGAGTTGTTGGTCTGTTCGTTCTGCCGTGGTCAGCGGGTCGTTTTCAGCTAATGGCAGTGGCGAATGATGTGGAATATGTTGTTTTCATTTTCTTTTTGAAGAGCTGACTTTCACGTCCAACTTCTCTCAGATCCTTAGCCATTGACCCTTGTGTCCTCCCCCTCCCCCAGGCCTGACCCTAGTCTGTCCTGAATCCCCGGGTCCTAAGGCTTGGTCTGCTGGTCCAGCTGTCCTGTGACCCACGTGGGTCAGTCACACATCCTTCACCGTTGTCCTCAGTGTACTGTGTGCGTCACAGTAGTGTCCAGCCATCTCCTACTGAGCCTCGGGGGTGTCAGGACAACCCGAGACCAGGTGTGCCATCAAGGTGAATCACACAGGAAGCTGCGAGGAAAACTTCCTGGACATCCTTTGAGCTGTGACATCTGAGTCTGCCCTGATCCAGCTGTGGGCCCATTTGAGAAGACTTCCCAGGCTCCTCAGTGGGTAGAGGGAGGAAGGGATGAAGGAATCATGATGGCCTCCCTTCAGGCACACCAGGGGCTACCCAGGTTTCTCTCCTGGGGGTCCCTGTCTCCTGTAGCTAATTCCCCTTCTCCCTGTCCCTTCCGTGGTCCCCCTCCCACAGCTCCTTCCACCCCACCCACAGCTTGTTGTAAATCATTCCTTTCCTGTCGGACCTCGATGATGGCTGTTCTTATCCTTCCTGGATAAAGTCCCCCAAGGTGGCGCTGAGAGTCTGTCTGCCACCCTGGGCTCCTCAGCAGGCCAGGCCAGCCTTCTGCCTAAGTGTTGAGGCTTCAGAGGTTGACACACACTTTCTCGCAGAGAGGAAGAAGAGAGGGTGAGGGTGTTAGGAGGGGAAAGATGAGCCCATCTCTGGCACCAGTCGGCATGGGACATCTAGGACCTCCCGACAGGGTCCTCTCATGCAGACATCCCACTTCTTCGCAGCGTCTGTTGCCGGAATCCCACTGTCTGTCCACCCTGTGCTCCTGGCCGTAGAGGCGCCTCCGGTGACGGAGAAGCAGACTCTAGCCTTTGCAGCTGTTTAGCTCTGGACTCCCGGCTCCATGGCTAATCTGGCTGCAGCCACCTGTCCTGGCCCTGGGCTAGGCCGGCTGGTGCGTAGGAAAGCCGAATGTGGTGCTGTGTCTGTGCCCAGAGCACGTGCTGGCCCCAGCCTATCCTGTTTATATGTATGGTGCAAAAGAGAAAAAGGACACCGGAAACAGATAGGTGGGGAGCCGCCTGGTGTCCTGCCTGACCTCCAGGGCATGCGCCTGTGTTCAGGAAACCTTAGGGCTGCTTGCTTCCCAGCTGTGATCCAGCCCCCAGTGAGGAGACAGGCTGGACCAGGATGGACATGGGTTTGGAACTCTTGAAGGCAGGCAGGAGAGGGAAGTCACCAAACACAGATGAGGGGTCCCCAGGAAGGGTCCTAGGGAGACACTTGTGAGATGAACTCTCAAAACAACAGCGAGAGGGAGCAGAGAGGGAGGCCACTGTATGGCTTGGAGATCATGTAGGCCCCAGGAAGCGCACCGGGAAGATGTCCTTGAACCTCCAAATGTCCGCTGACTCTCCTCTCCAGTCTCATGAGGCCTGAGGTGGACACTTGGTTCAGAAAGGCAGGAAAGAGGATGTTTGTGAGCCTGGAGGAAGGAGATTTCCAGTCAGTGTGCTAGACTGCAGGGCCATGCCGGCCAGCCCAGCCGGTGAGAGGGAGGCCCGCAGGAGCTGGCAAGCTTCCAGCTACCCCGAGGGCCCAAGGGGAGGGTCCAAAGGACCTGAGAGACCACAAGATCCTAAAGCAAAGGACCGAGGAGCAGCCGCCAGGGGTGGAGCCACTTCTGAGTGTTGCTCCTTTGGGGACTGCATGTCTGCTGGACCCATTGCCGCCCCTGTTGTGGATATCCCTGTTCCTCAGGCACTTTAAAGCTATAAAGAAGCTGCCCTGTGCCCTCTGGCTCTGGGTCACCCTGGCCCTAGTCCCGGGAACCTCTCCCCTTGTTCCTTTCCATAAGAGTTCTAAGAAAACAAGTCAGGATTCCCAGAAGGCCCCGGGCCTGGCTGGGCCCATTGTCCCGGGAAAACCTGTCGGATAGGTTGCCCATTGCTCACCTCTGCTGGTTTCCAGCCGATGGCAGAGGTTCCCCTGAAAAGCAGGCAGTTTCCCACAGGGATCACTTTGTGCCTTGACTCTAAGGAGAGAAGATAAGGCAGGAAGGTATCTGTCTGTTTACCAAGTGTCTTGTTAGTGCCCCTGTACCAACACAGCCCTGGGGTCCCAGTCCTGGTCGCAACAAAGCCCTTCACCCAGTGAGGTAGGGGCCGTTGGATGGAGCAGCTTGAATTTATCCTCCAGGACTGGAAGCCATCCGATTTGCATGAGATTTTCGTTCCCATAGCTCAGAGCTCAAGTCTTCACAACTGACCTTTTGCTGCGTTTGTTTAAATAGCAGCGGTTCCGGTTCCTTTACCATCTCTAGAGTGTTTTAAGACCTGAGCCTGCTTGTGGGAGAGGGGAGGGGACAGACGGACGGACGGACCCGTAGAGAATTGCCTGGACCTTCAACCACAATGGCCCTTCAGCCACATGACATGGAATGCTCCTGCAGGCTGCCCTTTCTGTGGAGGCAGCCACCAGGCCAGGCTCCCTGCTTGCTATTGCTCAGCATGGCCTGCTGCTGTGTGAATGGGATGGGGGACCGGGGTCCCAGTAGTGGGTCCTGCAGTGCCTTGTCCATGCCTCATTGAGGCTGCCAGACCTTGGCCAGGTGGCCTGGCTCTTCTGCACCTCCATTTCCTCATCTGTGGATGCGGAGTGAGTCTGTGGCTTAGGGTGGCTGTGGTGTTTATGCAAATTAGCACGCAGCAGCAGGTCGGGGAGAGTCCAATGCACACCCACCCTGCAGGTGGTTGCTCCAGCAGTTAGTTGTAGTTGGAGTGCGGATCAGTTGTAGGATGCTTGAGCTAGTAGTAAATGCAAGGTGCTAGGTTCCATCTCTAGTTCTGGAAAAAAAAAAATTACTCTCCTGTTTTATTCTAGTCTGTAGATCCAGTTGACCTCAGAGTAAATATTCTGGGAAAAAAATTATACTGTGCTGAGTTTTAGCCTGGTCATTATTCCCTGAATAATATAACATAACAACATTTAAAGGGTACTAGAAGGTATGTATAGCTTGTATGTAAACATTATGTTCTTTTTTATACTCTTTTATAGAGGGGCCTTGAGTGTCTGACAGGTCCTGGGACCGGTACCCTAGGATGCCAAGGGAAGACTTAAGCCACGGCAGAAATGCATTCTCTCATCATCTAGTGCCTAGACATTTACACCAGAGGTGTTGACAGGGTCCCCCTCCCTCTCAGGAATCCTGGGGAGCCTCTGTACCTCTGCCTCTTCCTGGCTTCTGGTGGCGGCAGGTGATGGCCCCCAGTGGCCTCCAGGTCTTGTGGCTGCATCCCTCCAATTCCTGTCTCCACCCTCACATTGCGATCCCCTTTCTCTCTCTCTGCATCTCAGCCTCTTTTCCTTAAAGGGGTGTCCATGAGTGGATGGAGGTTCCACCCTGACTCAGTATGCACTTGCCTGAATTTGACCAAGACGTGATTCCAAGTAGGTTCACATGCACAGCCCACAGAGGAGGGCTTGGACCTGTTGGTGAGAGGCACAGAGCAGCTTCTGAGCGTGACCCTGCTCCTTGGTATCACCTGTATTGTGGCTTCCACCAAGAGGGGAGAAGTCACAGCTTTGCTTTTCTCTGTGTGTCTGGTGGATGCCCAGCCCAACTGCTGTGACTTCAGTGAGCCCCCGACAGCCTTTGTGTCTTTAGACCTGGAGCTGTACCACACAGGAGCCGGTCAGCTGGGCACACAGCTGGGCACTCCTGATCTGAGGAAGTGTTAGGATCACCCACGGCGCCAGACTTGCATGTGCTGTTGGCTGGCAGATTACGCTGAGTCCCAGGTGCTGTGGTGGATGCTGGAGACGGGAGAGCAGACATATCCTGCTGTGGCCAGAGAGACCTGGAGTGAAATCAGCAGGTCCAATGGGCTTCACAGCAGAGCACAGGGCCCTGGGGCAGGTGACCACAGCCTCAGCGTCAACCCAGAGCAGCTTGAAAGATGTTCCGTGCACCCTGGCACTTTCCTCTCCGCTGCGGTGAGAGTGTCACGGGGTGCTGACGGCTGCTCGGAGCTCTCTGGGGACAGCCGGCCAGGAGGAGGTATGAATGGCCCTGGACCTTCTCGGACAGGTTCCCAGGGTTCCTCTTATATTCAGCGGTGGTCAGCGGTAGACAGTCCTGCTGAACAGACTCTGCGTGCACGGTGGAGAACACCGGGGAGAACTAGCTCTGTTCTGCCAAGTGCTGTGAGGGGGAGCA
Organism: Peromyscus leucopus; assembly: GCF_004664715.2. NCBI lineage: Eukaryota > Metazoa > Chordata > Mammalia > Rodentia > Cricetidae > Peromyscus > Peromyscus leucopus. Next base: position 5,763,937 of record NC_051074.1, read on the forward strand.
GAGCCAGTGCTGTGAGGGGGAGCAGAGCCAGTGCTGTGAGGGGGAGCAGAGCTGCTGCTGCTTCCCTCCTCATGATTGTTTCCTCACGCACTCATGTCTACCAAGAGACAGCCTGGGAGAGTCCACACCTCAGTGTGTGAGAGGAACCACATCCCTGAGCATGGTGACCAAGCACCTGTGAGTCCACAGCCTTGCTCTTACCAGTTTCCTCCGCCTCCCTGGCTCACTGGGAAGTGTTCACACGCAAGTCAACTCCCAACTCCCACACTTCTTTTTCTTGCCAAGCCACCTCTCCACCTTGGTCCCCACTAGAGCCTGAGGAAGACCCTAGTGGTAGTTTATATTCCACTGGCCGTCAGGTGAAGAAGCCGAGGACCATGCAAAAAGACCGCGCTGGCCTTGGGACAGAATGGACCCTGAAGGGTCTAGACCATGATGCTGGGGGGGGGGGGGGGGGCTGAGTGTGTAGGGTCTTGCCTTTTTCTTAGAGTGGTGGTGACGTAGTCTGCTTATCACACAGGAGGCTTCAGACACAACCAGACAAGAGGTGTATGCTTGTAGCCAGCTCCCCCATTCTCTGGTCTCCCCGAATTTCTGTCTCTCGAACAGTGGTGAGACTCAGTTTATACCAGGAGGCATATGTTAAGACCCTGAGTGTCCATTGTAGGACATGACTAGCCAGGCTGGGACGGGACGAGTTTTTCCTTGTCCATGTGGCTTCTTCTCCAGGCTGTGTATTGGTTCCTTTTGTGGGTCTGTCTGTACATGCTCCAGTGCAGTACCTATGTGGGAGTCCCTTTACATGGCTTTGTTGGTCATCGACTGTCCTGCTACAGCTGGCTGGGCCCTACAGGACTTCTGGTAAAAGAATACCTTCTAGCTGTTCCTGCAGGGTTTGGGAGACCTCATTCTCTAGTCCTATTACTCCCCCTTCCATCCTAATTTCTAGTAGAGTGGTGTGTTCCTAATGAATCACCGCATGCAGCCAATATCTTCCCATAGCCATCCTCAGAGGCCCAGTTAACTTGCTTACCATCACATGCCTTCTGTGACTCTTGAGGTAACATAGCAAGATATTTTAAATCCCACTCCAAGCCTAGAAGTGTAATTACTGGATCCCTTCCCGTGTGAGACTCATCCCTCAAGAATGTGCCAAGCAGGACCAGGCAGTGGCTGGTGGTTTTGGAAAATACACTCAGAAAGTATGGGCAAGGAGAAGTTTTACTCTCTGTGTGGGGGTTATGTGTCTGGGAGACTCTGCTGAATTAATCGTGACTGACAGAGAGGAGCTTGCTGGGGAGCAGGGCCACCCAGGGTCCCAGAAATGGAATATGTAATGTAGTTCTGCAGACACGTTATAGATTTTAGCCCTGAGCAGGTTGTGCTGGCTCCCTGAACTGCACAGGGAATAGCCAGGCACAGGTTGCTTAACAAGGAGGTGGTTCTGCAAAGTGTGACAACTTGTGTGAATGTGGTAGAGTGTGTGTCCATGAATTAGGCCATCTATGTATAGGTAATATGTTTTTCCTTTCTTTGTTTAAATTTTTTTTTAATATATGAGTGCTCTGTCTGCATGTACATCTGCATATCAGAAGAGAGCACCAGTTCCCATTACAGATGGTCGTGAGCCACATGTGGTTGCTGGGAATTGAACTCAGGACCTCTGGAAGAGCAGTCGGTGCTCTTCACCACCAAGCCGTCTCACCAGCCCTTATGAGATCACTATCACATGTGCAGTCCTTCATTGACCCCAAAATGTTGCATGACGTGTGGTCATAGCACATGATGGCTTTTGACCAGTACAAGAGTGTTCTCTGAATCCTGAGGCCTCAGAAGTTCAAAGCCCGGTGCCAGCAAAGTTGGTTGCCTGGCAACTGAGGAAGAGAGCCTTCCCACATCTCCAGCTCCAGTACCGTGGCATCATTGGCACACGGAGGGAGGTTTCCTGACTCAACTGGATTTTTTTTCTCTTCCTCCTTGTGTGTGTCCACATCTGCCTCTTTTTTATAAACAAGGATTGCCCATCATACTGGATTAGGGCCACCCTGATGACATCGTCACTTGGTTCTCACAAGGAAGGTTGTGCTAGGCCTCAGAACAATGTGCGGTTGCTAGCCTTTCCACACTTGCTCTGGAGTTTAGATTTTGGCCAGAGCTGCTGTTTCTGTTAAATCTGAAGTCCTCTCAGCCAGTTCTTAAACATCCCAAGCAGCTAAGAAGAGGGCGGGCACACTGAGTGTCTTTAAACCCTCAGTGCACGCAGCCTGCCCTGGCAGAAAGGCCACAGGAGGTCACACTTAGAAAGTGACTAATGCTTTATGAAGTCAGTCTGCCTGTTTAATGGAAGCATCCAGAAACCCCAGTCAGTTTAAATCCTTTGTGTTCAAACCACAGTGGGCAAGGCCGTTGGGAGGTAGCAGGACCCTGCAAAGCAGTTCACAGCACCCGGGAGTACCCTGTAAAGCAGTCCTCAGCACCTGGGGGTACCCTGTAAAGCAGTCCTCAGCACCTGGAGGTACCCTGTAAAGCAGTCCTCAGCACCTGGGGGTACCCTGTAAAGCAGTCCACAGCACCCGGAAATACCCTGTAAAGCAGTCCTCAGCACCTGGAGATACCCTGTAAAGCAGTCCACAGCACCCGGGAATACCCTGTAAAGCAGTCCACAGCACCCGGGTATTCCCTGTAAAGCAGTCCACAGCACCTGGGAATACCCTGTAAAGCAGTCCTCAGCACCTGGGGGTACCCTGTAAAGCAGTCCACAGCACCTGGAGGTACCCTGTAAAGCAGTCCACAGCACCTGGGGGTACCCTGTAAAGCAGTCTACAACACCTGGGGGTACCCTGTAAAGCAGTCCTCAGCACCTGGGGGTACCCTGTAAAGCAGTCCACAGCACTTGGGCATGGGGGGAAGCAGAAGGCCCATCCATAATCTTTGTCATACTGACGGGCCCTGCCCTCTGCAGAGGCTCACGGTCCTGGCCTGAGCTTAACTCCAGGCTGTGTTTTCAGGTGTTGAACCTGTCTTCTCTTGTTCCACCCATGGCTCATGTGAGACCCTGGGGCACTGGGGTCTGCCTGTCTCTCGGGCCACGCAGCTAAGACTTAAAGAGCATGAACTTGACCAGAGTTTGTAATAATGTGATGCATCCTGGGGGTTCTTTCTGGGGTACTCCAGGGAATGCGAGGGTGATTTGAAGCCCATCTCAAGCTGCAGCACTTCCCGTGAGCCTCTCTGAGTCCCTGGGCCCAGGCAGACCTCCTGAAGAGTGCTGCAAGGAGAGACCACACCAGGGAACCTCATGGTGTCATTTTGGCAGAGCTCAGGGCTGTGGGAGATGCAGGCGGGCAGCTTCATGGGCTTCTCACACTGGCAAGCATCAGTCCTGGTTTTATTGAGGACACTTGTCGGGCTTAGAATTTACTTTTGCAACACTGGTGTCCTCACACCTAGAGGTGAGGGGGGAAGATTGCTGGCATCTGGAGGGTGGGGAGCAAAGGTGTGGCAGAGCTCCCTAGCTGCTGAGGCTAGCCCCTGGCAGAAGCCCCGAATGTGGGGGTCGTGTCAAGGCAGGGCAGCCTGGACCCTCAAGGTTGCAGGCCTGGGAGGAAGCCAGTAAGGAGGAATGCACATGCCCTGACATGTCTTGGGAGCTGGAAGTAAGATTTGCCCTGGATGTTGCTTTGTGTCTTAGAAGTCAAGGTCATTTGTGAGGATAAGAGAGTTTTCCTGCTAAGAGTAGGAGCAGCTTGTTCTGACCCAAGGTTCCAGGAGGGATGCAGACCTTGTGGGGCCAAGGCTGGCCTGTCCGCAGCCCCCCAGCAGCCATTGCCATTTCAGCAGGACCACAAAAAGCACTTGTGATTCTGGGGAGCGGCACATGGGCCTCTTCCTAGAGTAGAGCACAAGGATGTGGACTTGGGGGACACAGAGAAATGACAGTCACCCGGATCCCACTTCTGTGGCCCTCTCTTTCCTCCTTTGGATAAAATGCACAAGAAGGAAATACAGACCATCTTAGATAAGATAGCCGACATCTAAATTCTTAACGTATCTCACGTGGGAAAGGGGGAGAGAAAACTCAGGCCGTCTGCATCAAGCTGTCTGGATGCTTTGGTACCAAACCCTAGGGGTAGAGATGGGAGTGGATAAAAGATAACCGTGCAGTGAGGGTGTGCCACAAGAGGCCGTGGGGGCTTTCAGGAACAAGGTGTGCGTCTAGGAGTAAGGGTGGGAATGCAGAATCGACAACATGCAGTCCCGCGCCCTCCTGATTCTGTCAGAGAAGGAGCTACAACCTCCCAGGTTCCTCCTCTGGACTGGTGGGGACACTTCCAGAGCCTGTTGCTCGCCCTGAACTGTCACTTGACAAGAATTTCCTCCTCCAACCTCTCATGGTCTTGGCAAGGAAAAGCTCCTGGGGTTTGTGAGCCATGCTCTTAATGGGAGTGGCTCGGGTACCTTTCCAAGTTTCTACCACAGAGTACCTCGAGGCTCTGGAGTCCCCAGGTTGGGGGTAGGGCACTGTCTTCAGGTGGAGGAACCTGGAGGTTATAGCTTGTTCTCGGCACCGGACTGCATGTTGTCGTTCCCCGCCCCCCGCCCCCACCTTCGTTAGCTTGTTCTCTTGAGTGGCGGGTAACTCGGCACCGTTCTGGGAGGCAGGGGCATCAGGAGCAGGGGTTGCTCCAAGCACTCTGGGGGAGCTAGGAAACAAGCCAGACTGACGAAGGTGATAGAAAGGAAACACCCAAGTGGAGTGAGCGCAGCTGCCTTGGCGGGAGGTTGAGGGATCTTCCTAGATGAGCGTCGAATTGAGGTTCATACACAGAAACTGAGGCGAGTGAGTTTGTGTGAGGCAGAGCTTGCCTGCCAGAGGGAACTGCAAGTGCATAGTTCCCGGGGCAGAAAGAAGTTAAACTGCACCAAGGAGAGCAGGGGTGTTGTGGCCGGGTGGGGAGGGGTAGCGGTCTCCAAGGAGTGCAGGGGTGTTGTGGCCGGGTGGGGAAGGGGTAGCGTCTCTGTTAAAAGCACAGCGAGGTGTCTCTGTGCTCAAAGGAGACTGGTTTCGAAGTGAGACAGGGAATTGGCTGAGAGAGAGCAGATGAGAGGTCCCCACTGTGAGGCCAGGTAGAGCCGGGTACTTTGTCAGGATCAGGGACCGATAGAAAGCAGGTCAGGTGGAGGTTGCAGCCTGACCAGGGCTGTATCTGAGGCCCCGGACAGGGAGGAACGCGGGGAATTGTTGGAGCCCGTGGCGCTGCTGGCAGGCAGGGCAGAACTTACTGTCACCCCTCCCAGACCTACTGTTGCCAGTACGAAGAGGCTGGTCCCCAAGTGTGCCGGGAATCACATCCTGCAGGATTGTGTTCCAGGTGAGCAGTCTGAGGCCCGAGTTCCCAGGTTGCATCCCTTCTCCCTAGGGAAGAGGGGCTGCCCTGAGTCTAAAGATTTAGTGTTAGAAGGAGGTCAGCCCTGCCCCTCCTCCACTCATCCAGTGTTCAACAACACATTACTCCTGGGGGTCAGAGGACACGGTGCCGGAGTTGCCTCCGTCCTTTACCCTGTGAACCCGGGATCAATCTCAGGTTGTCCAGTGAGACATCTCCTGGCCCTAAGAATGAGAGTCTCAGTTTTTGGTTTTGCCGTTGTTTTAATATGTAAGTATGGGCCTGTGTGTGTATATGTGCACCATGTGTGTGCAGTGTCCGTGGAGGCCAGAGAAGGCAACACAGCCTTTAAAGCTAGAGTCACAGCTGATTGTGAGCTGCCACGTGGGCCCTGGGAGCCAAACCACACCCAAACCCACGTTCTCTGGAAGAGCGGTGAGCACTCCTCAACTCTAAGTCATTTCTGCAGCCCCAAGGGAATTTTTAAAAGAAAGAATGGCAAATTAAAGTTTCTGTTTAGAAATGTGGGGCATGATACCCGTATATGCATATATTTTGTTTGTTTGCGCTGGGCTTTGGGACAGGGAAACGGGAACTCACCGTGTAACCCCAGCTGATAACACACTTGCCCTGCCTCATCTCCCAAGTGCTAGCGTTACATTCATGAGTCACCACCCCCAGCTTCAAATGTAACATTTTAAATCGGTTATTGACTAGACTATGAGAGAGAAAGCTGGGGTGAATCAGTGTGCCTGGGAAGAGGCTGACTGTGATGGATGAGGAAATAAAGGGAGGGTGGCCATGCCATTCGGGACAGGCGGGCAGGCCAGGGCACCGAGCCTGGGTCTGCACAAGTTGCTCCTGTACACCGGTTTCTCTAAAGCAGGGTTTCGGCTAATGCATTTAAAGTGGGTAGATATAGAAGTCAGTGACTTTCCAGAAACACCCCCCAGAATATACAAGAGAAAAAACTGTACTCAACAGTGGCAAACACACCAGAACCCAGTTTAAACTGTTCCTGAGATGTTTTCTGGACAGGTCTCGTGTAGCTCAGGCTAGCCCCAGACTTGCTGTTCAGGCAAGGCTGGCCGTGATTTCTGGACCCTTTAACACACCCAGCCAGGGACTGATGTCTGGTGAGTACCAGGCTCTGAAGCCTGACTTTAGCAGAGAACAAACTATGGCCTGCCGTGTATGTATTAGTAATAAGACTTTATTGGAACAGAATCACAGATGTTTGCTTTGTGTTGTTTGTGATTCTTTTTGGACCCAAAGAGCAGAATTGAGTCTTTGTAACAATATGTGGTCCCCAAAGTTCAATTTATTCTCTGCCCCTTTACAGAAAATTAAATAAATGGAGACCCACTGCACCTTTAGATGAAAAGATGAAATACAGAAAGATGTTAGTTCTCATCAGTGTAATGTCAAGCAAATCCTACTGGGTTTCTCTTTTTGAGGGAATTAAGTGGTAAAGAAACATTTTATTAAATTATTCTGAAGTTCATAGGAGGAAAAAATAGGTTTAAAAAAACAAACATAGGATTTTGCAGGAGGATGGCCCCTGGAAGTGCCGTCACAATTACATCAGAGGGAATTATCACAAAAATTGGCAGGCTGCTGACACAGAAGGGCTCCAGTGCAGACCTTCATGTCTGTGTGCATTAAAGTGTGTGACGGTGACATTGGATTAGTCAGTAGGGGACATGTTGTTCAGGAACACCATGTAGAAGTAATTACTCAGTTCTTTGCTAATTAATTTTGTGACATTCCTCACCGAGAAGCAAAATAAATTCTTTGTACATTAATGTCAGTACACAAACCAATTTTTTAAGTAAAGGGAAGTAGATGGAAGTGCTCATCAAATTTTTCATTAAGAGGGGCCGTGCAGTGCATCCAGGGAAAGATTGATATGTTTGCATAATTCAGACTTCAAGCCAGCCAACGGGTGAAGCGCGAGTGAGCAGGAGGGAGAGTGGGAGAGATATCGGGCAACAGACTGAGCAAAGGATTGTGAGAGAGCCCTCGGGGCGGGAAATAGGCTCAGAGAGATGGCTAAGAGGCTGTTCTTACAGAGGACCTGGGTTCAGTTCACAGCCCCATGTGGCAGATCTCTGTAATTCCAGTTCTGAGTATCTGACACCCTCTTCTGGATTCCTCAGGTACTGCATGCATGGGATGCACATACATACATACATATGTGCAAACACACACATAAATAAATCTTAGAAAGGGGAGGCTGCCACATGACAGGGTCTGTTCTGAGACATATAAGACTAACCTGTCACTGTTCAAGCAGAACAGTGACAGAAACCTGATGTTATAGTGTCACCAGATGCCACTGTCACAGGTCGTGACACTGAGTTCTGGGGGGTGGTGAAGGAAAGTGGCTCAAACTTGAATATTCTGTTCCTACTTAGTAAGTCAGTGTCTCTTCAACTGCTGCAGAAGGGCAAGAAATGAACTCCCACTGCCGTTGAGAGGTTGAATTTCCAGAACCTTCCAGCGAAGCAAGTCTTCGTTGTTCTTATCTAGAAAATTGTCCTAAGGAAATTGTTTAGAAGCCGGGTGTGCTGGTACACAACTGTCATCCCAGCAATAGGGAAGTGGAGGCAGGAGGATGACCATGTGTTCAAGAACAGCCTGGGCTACAGAATGGGATCCTGTAACACACACACACACACACACACACACACACACACACACACACACACACACACAAAGAAAATAATTCAGAATGCAGTAAGATTAGTTGTCGGGGGCACTGCAGGAGTTGGAGGTGAGTGGAAGGCTCACGGCCACGAGAGCCAGGCCTCTGCAGACTGTGGGCTTGGTCAGCCTGGCTTATTTCTGACACTTTTCTCAGCGTTGGCTTTAACCTTGCCCTCTTCTCTCAGGGAGCCCCGCCATCTGAGTAGTGGGTCTGCAAGGAAAAGGGAGTGTAAACAAAATGTCATACTGACTCACCCCTGGTCACAGGGTCGGAATTGGGTACCTCAGGTTCCCGCCACTGGGCTCAGCTCCTTCCACACGTGTCAGGAGAGTTTGAAATGTCGTGGGCCCACTCACTGGTCAGACTGCAGTCCTCTCTGCTGAGAGAGTGGCTTAGCCAAGTTACCGAAGGCCTGCAGAAGCCAAGGCTTGATAAAGCGGCTGGGAATGGGACTTAATAAAGTGTGTCTTTAAATGATCAAAAATAAGAAAACAGGGACATTTAACATTGTAAAAGGAAAAGGTCCCTTACTGCCAGAGGTCAACATTTTCCTTTTCTGTCAAATGTACGCCTCTGAAAATGAAGTGGATTAGGATCTTACCATTAAATTTACTGATTTGGTTTATTTCCAAATCCATTGTATGGATTTTCTGTTCTTTGAGCAATCCTAAGGAGATGCAGGCTAAGGGTGCCTTTAAAGAGATATGCTACCCCCTAGTTCTGTTTCCACGGTATCATGGACATTTTGTCCTGAGGACAGATAGGCAGGAAGAACAGTAGAATGTCTGGAGGGACAAGAGCTCTGTGCTCCTCAGTTTCCCCCAGTAAGCCTTGGCAAAGCTGTTTCTGATTGGTTCATTGCTCTAGCTATCTGGTCAGTGATTCATGGGCACTTGTTCTCCAGGAAAGAAATGTGCTTTCATCCCAGGAATTTTAAATGTCTTTCTCAGACAGGGTCTGACTCTGTATCACAGGCTGACCTCTGCACTTGAGGTAATTCTCCTGCCTCGGCCTCCCTGGTGCTGTAAATTCAGGCATAGAGACCTAGCTCGGTATTAGCTACTTAGTAAAGCTGGTAGGTGACATGTTGGCTGGAGGCCTTCTGGCCAGGACACTATTCTAGGAATAACTGAGGCTAAGGAGGGAGCCCTTGGGCATTCTCTCACCTTGCCGGAGCAGCATCTTAGTGGGCATGCTGTTAAGCACTGGGCAGTGTGGCCCATGTTGGATGGTTCTCATACTCTGTTTGGTGGGCACAACTCTGCTGTCTGCCCTGTAAGGGGCTGCTGTGAATCTGCTTGGGTTGTAGTGACTTCTGCTTTGTCCCTGGAATTAAATGTCTATCCTGAACCTGAGTCTCAAACATGGCTCATGTGGACCACTCTTGAAGACATGCAGGAGACTGAGGGCTGCTTAAAGTAGCTGCCGTTAGCTTCAGGGACATCCTTTCCAATATGGCCGAGCCTGGACTCCCTCACTTGTGGAGTGAACAGACTGGCCATTCCTGAGCTTTCAAGAGTAATGTCTAAGACTGTCCTAAGAATCCCACGACCAGGGGGTAGTAGAAAAGATGCTTTCAGTCTGCCTGGGTAGACTCAGAAAGTGTCCTTAAAACAAAGCCAGCTGTTGGGTGGGTTTTTGTTTTTGTTTTGTTTTTAATTTTAACATTTTTTTAAAAAAAATTTTATTTATGTGTATGTGCGTGGTCTGTGAGAGAATACCACATGTGTGTGGTTGCCCACAGAGGCCTGAAGGAGGTGTTACAGGTTGAAGCTGACATTACAGGTGCTTATAGGTGAACTGAACCCGGGTCCTCTGCTAGAGCAGCAAGCTCTCTTAACCACTGAGCCACTCCTCTAGCTCAAGTGGGTCGATGTATTTAAATTACACACGTGGGGTGGGCTATCTGATTTTTTTGTTTGTTTGTTTTTGCAGCAAAAAAGGCTGAGGTCAACCTTGGACTTGAAATCCTGACTCAGCCTCCCAATGTCTTCGATCTAGCTATTTCGTTTGTTTGGTTGGCTCATTGATTGGCTTTTCGCTTGTTTTCCAGTATGTGACTAGTGTTGGAAATCATACATCCTGCTGGCTTGCGGTCTTCAGTCATGTGTCCGATGGAGTCTGGACTCAAGTTAGATGAATGAACCTCTTTCTTTCTGGATGCTGTAGCCACATTTCAGAGATAATTGTGCCTTTTCTTTCTTGTCACTGAATGGAGATCAGAGCTTGGAAGTATACGCAGTCTTCCTCATCCCCCGTCTGCCATCAGCTACACCACACTCCGGCTTGGTCTCCCGAGTGGCACAGTAGAGCAGACCACAGACTTGGTTATGATGAGTGGCTCTGAGGTTGTAGGTGACAGGCATTGCCGTACTCTCATTGGCTGGGCTCCAAACTCTGAGGTTTTCAGCAGCATGGGGCACAGGGAGTGCTCTGTCCACTGTAGAACAATCAATGTGACTAGAAAGCACTCTTGATCCCTACCACAGCCCTCTGCTCTCCCAACTCAATTTTCTGTATTTTTGTCACTGACCCAGCTCATTCTTGCCTGCTTGGTCTCCATTGCTGTGAGCAAGCAAGACTTCCCAGCTGTCACTGGTCCCTGGGCTCCCCTTCAAGTCTCTGGTGAATCCTACAGCATTGCAGGAGTGATCCTTTGCTGTGAAATGTTATTTTAAGATGTGTTACATATGTTTATGCTGTGGAATAGTTGTTTAATGGTGCAAAGATGTGTTGTATTCTTTTGTGTTGCATTTGTTTAACTCTGTGAAGCTGTGTTACTGTCCCTGTCTAAAACACCTGATTGGTCTAATAAAGGGCTGAATGGCCAATAGCAAGGCAAGAGAAAGGATAAGTGGGGCTACCAGGCAGAGAGAATAAATAGGGGGAGAAACCTGGGAAAAAAAGGATCAAGGAACGAGAAGAGGAAGAAGAGAAGAGGACTCCAGGGGCCAGCCACACAACCAGCAACTAAGTAAGAAAGAAAGAAATAGAGGAAGGTAAAAGCCCAGAGGCAAAAGGTAGATGGGGTAATTTAAGAAAAGCTGGTAAGAAACAAGCCAAGCTAAGGCCAGGCATTTATAAGTAAGAATTAAGTCTCCATGTGTGATTTATTTGGGAGCTGGTTGGCAGGCCCCCCAAAGAGCTAAGAAAGTAAAAGAGTAAAAACAGCTAACTACAGTCCTTGAGTGTTTTCAAGTTACTACCTCATCCCCAAGGGACACAGTTCTCCTCTGAGTCTTAGGACCCTTTTTTCTAGAAGCTGATGCTGAGTGGTGTCTACTGTGGTGACTTTGTGCCATGGTTGAGGAGGACACGAGAAGGACATCCCATCTTTAGATCTTGAGACAGAGTCTGTTTGGCGTACGTGCCTCGCTCTTTCGTCCCGTCCCCACTCCCTCAGTGGCAGAGCGCAGGCTTCCTGGAGCTGCTGTCTACGGCACTGACTCACGTGTTCCTAAAACACAGCACACAGGCGCCGGCACAGGAGTCCAATCCTCGGATCCCCGTTGGAAGCCACAGAGCAGCGCTTTGCTTTATCTACAAGTAGCAGGTGGGAACAGAAGCCTGTCTGCCAAGCTGTGGGCAGAGTTTCCATCCTCCTGGGCAGAGCCGACCCCCTCCGGAGTCAGGAGGAGACGTCTTGAGTATGTTCTCCTCACCTGCTGCCATCGGAAGCCTTCCTTGGAGCCGTGCTGTCTCTACTTGGGACAGTGCCTAGGCCAGTCTGCTCCAGGCTTGCAGGCAAATTCCCATGGCTTGCCTTCCTTGTGAGTTCAGCTGCTAGGGTACTAAGGCCGTAGTAGTCTTCTAGCCTCAGGGTGACTCCTAGGAAACCAAGCGACCTCCCAGTACAACTGTTTCTTGGGGGAAACCAGAACCGGGGCCAATGAGACCTTTGTATGGAGGCTGGGGATGGGAGTCACAGGGACAGGTCAGAACTCTCACGTTTGTTGTTGTTTAAACCTGGAAGAAATAGATAAAACCAGCCCAGTACTCCACAGACTGCGGCTAGATGTCAAAGGTGGGTCGCCTCAATCCAGCCGGAATTGGTAAGGGAGGTGCCGCTAGCATTCACGCCCTGGTCTCCTCTGGCCTTGGCTCCCTCTCTCTTCGACTCCTGGTTCCTGTCCAAGTCACACACAGTTCTATGAACCCAAGACACTCCCCATCTTGGTGCCTTTTTCTGGATTGGGTTGTTTCATTGTTCCTGGAGGCAGGGTGTTGGCAGAAAGAACGCCACATGCTAATCCCGTGACTGGGAGGTGCAGGGAAGTAGGCTGGCAGCAGCAGGAGGGCAGCGAGCGCCTGAGGCTGTCAGCGGCATCTGTCAGCGGGTCTGTCTGTGCAGAGTGCTCGCCAACCTCCCAGCTCCCGGGGTCTTGTCTCTGAACAAGTCAGCCTTGACACACAGAAAAGGAAAACTCTTTTAGGAGTGAGACTCACCAAGGGGTGGGTGCCTCCTTGCCCAATCACCGCCTGCCCCTCTCAGTGTCCTGAGACTCACCTAGAGGGTAGGCAGCCGCAGGCTGCCCTGGAGAAGGATGGCTGGGAGCCTGGGAAACGGAGGCCTCTTTCCTTGGAGAAATGTAGATGTCTTCTTTTGCTCAGCCTGGTTGCCTGAGTACGTCTGAGGTGCCCACCCAGGCAGTCTGCCAGTGTTTAGGGGGAAAGTCAACAGGGTGGTACAGGGTGGAACAGGTGGGTTCCCCAAGTTCAACATGCTGTGTGTCATCAAATCACAGCAGCCTGTGGGCTCTAGAAAGATCATTCAGGATACCTATCAAATACCTCTGACCCATCATCTCAGAAATCCCTAACTTCCTGCCTTCTTGCACAGCAGGAACAGGAAGAGGCTGAGTAAGCTTATGTTCCATGGGCATCTTGCTATGAGAGAGTAGAACTTTAGTGGTGATGAGAAAAGTCCAGGACGCGTGTGCGGTGAAGATGTCCCTCTTGCTATGCATCGGATGTTATACATGAGTGGGTGGGTGCGTGGGTGGGTGGGTGGATGGATGCGTGGGTGGGTGGGTGGATGGGGGGGATAGAGTCTAGTGAATGCCTGGGAGAACCCTCCAGGCCACCCACCAAAACAGCACATGCTGGCGTGCTGGGTCCTGTTGTGGGAAGGACTGTGGAGGCAGATGGGAGGAGAGCAAGACATACAGGAAACTGACCCGAGAGACAGCAGGGCGGGTAGTACAGTGCCTGGAGGTAGTGTAAACACTCCCGAGAGTGCAGAAGGGTGGGTGGAGAGGCCTGGCAGCCTCCCACTGCTGATTGAGGTGTGGACTACAGGATGCGAGCAGCCTGGCGGGAAGGCGCCAATTTCTGTAATTGAGCTGAGCTGAGGTGATGTGCCTGTGCTGAAGAAAGGTCAGGTGGAGGTGACTCTGATGGTGGAGGGGTGTATGTATGTGTGTGTGTGTGTGTGTGTGTGTGTGCACGTGAGTGTGTGTGTGAGTGAGTGAGTGAGTGTGTGAGTGAGTGAGTGAGTGATTAAGGGATATAGGGGGCCCTCTGGATGTTTGGCTGGTTGAATGGAGCTGCCTGCCTCTCTCTCTCTCTCACACTCACTCTGTGTTTGTGTGTGTCGGGGGGTGGGGGGTGGGAGGGGAGGTGTTGGGTTGGATTTAGACCCAGGAAACCCTGGCACCTTTGTGGTTCTGTATCCAAGATGGGTGGGTATTGAATGGGAGCCTAGCCGTGTCCACCTGAGCCTTGAGGGACCCAGAGTGCAATAAACAGTTCAAAAACATGGTAGTAACTGGGGATGAGCGTTCTGGAGACATTGGTTAACCGAGTTGATCTGATGAGAGCTAGAGCCCATGAGTCACCTAGAACTAGAAGAACCCCGGGAAGTGGGTGGAGCCAAGAGGGAGGGGATGCTGAGAAGCCTGGCTTCTCGGAAGCCCAGCTGAACCTTCATGGTTTTCATTTGGGCCTGGAATGAAAAATGAAATTGCAGCTCTAGGCAAGCCTGAAAATCAGCAGTGCAAATGTAGTCGTCGTCGGGACGGGCGGGCACGCAGCAGAGGGAGACGGGCCACGCACCTGGAGGTGAAGCAGAGCTCAGCCACGAGGGCTCCGCACACACGCGGGGCTGGGAAAGCTGACTTGGCCTCCTTAGAGACTAGAAATAACCCCCAGCGGTTCGAGGGAACGAGGTGGTGTGACCTTGGAGAAAACGAGGCGCTCACCAGCCGATAGTGGAAGAATCGGTGAGCTCACAGCACTGGCTGCGAGGTTCGGGAAGAAAGGGCCAGCCTCGAGGCTGTCACACGGCCTCCGGAGACCAGTGGTTTCCACAAGGTGACTGAGAGCCTGGGGGTTGGTACCCGTGCCTTGTCAGCAGAGTTGGAGGGTCAGGCCAGGCCAGTGAGAGGCCCAGGTAAGGGGAAGCCTTCTGGGTGAGGGTACAGAGTGCGGGGCACCGGGCACAGAGCGATGGAGCATCCATAGGTGGTGACTTACTTGTCTCTTGAATGTCGCCTCTGAGGGTGTCCTTATTTATCCTGCTGGTCTCTGTGTAACCCTGCCACCCCATTTGCCCCTCCCCTGGCTCAGGGCACTAGCTTTGTCCCCTCCATAAGAGACAACTGTGTTTCATCTTCTTAGAATTAATTCTGTGCCCACTCCTGAGGCCCGGATCTGACCCCAGGTCTCGTGGTCATGAGAGGGTCCGGGACCACCTTTCTATATTGATGGCTTGTGTTCCCCACGGACCTCTGAGTCCTTTGTGGTGATTTTGGGGAAGCTGCAGAGCCTCAGTCCTGCAGATGGTACGCACCGGTGTCCACCCCTGGCCCGCCCCGATAAAGCTGCCCACTTAGAAATATCCCAGTACCTCTGTGTGAGTTGGCCCTCTGTTGAAGATTTTGGGGGAGGAGAAGTCATTCGGCTGATCCCTCAATATTGTCATCTGCCCCTGCACCTGGCCAGCAGCACCCAGCTTTCCTAACCCCCCAGTAACCATTCTCAAAGGAAACAGTGTTTTTCTCAACTACATCACGCGATGGTTCCCAGCCAGGAGTATTAGTTACTTTTCTGTGACTGATAAAACACCACAACCCAAAGCAGCAAATGGAAGGAATGATGTATTTGGACTTACGGTTCCAGAGGGATGAGAGTTCATCACGGCAGGGAGGCAGGACAGTGAGCATCAGGCACGGTAGCAGGTGCTCACACACTGAACCAGAAGCACAGAGGCAGAGAGTGACCCGGATGTATCGTGATCCTTTTAATCTCAGACCCACCCTTGGTGATTGATGTACTCCTCCGGCAAAACTGCACCACCTAAAACTCCCCAAACATGGCCGCCGACTGAGGACCAAGTATTCATGTACCGGAGCCTATGGGAGACATTTCTCATTCAAACCCCAAAGTCCTCGGGGAAAGATGTAACTGACCCGTCCAGCCCCAGTCCCCACTCACTAGGCACTCCAGGACCTACCCCTGTTACAGTACTGAACTCCAGCTCCTGTGATCCACCACATCCCAGGCCGTTTACGTGGAAGCCTGGACAAGGCTCTGCCCATAGCTTTCCAAAGCCAAGAGGTTGCCTCAGAGCTCAGCACTAATGCCCCCTTTTCATGCCTTTTGGGCTTTGGCTCTTCAACCCTCTATAAAGTCCTCGTGGCTAAGAGTGGAACAGTCCATCAGACGCCTTCCTTGAAGGAGTAAGCGGGGAGGGATGGCAGAGGTGACCGATTCATTTCTGTTGTTGGAGGGACATGTTAGACACAAGAGGAAGGCAGGCACAGTGGTAAATAGCTGTGTCCCCAGAGCAGATGGAGAACCAAAGCAGACCCTTCCTTTGCATGGGGTCCCCAGAGCAGCTCTGGGCAGCACCAGCATCTACCGGACAAGTCAAGTCTGCCATCAGCTGTCACAGCCAGTAGACATCCCTGGATCTCACCTTCCCTTCCACATTGGCTGCACAGTCTGCTGCCTGGCCTTGGGCACCCCAGCCTTAGAGTCTCAGGGCACACTTGGCGTTGCGCGGTTGGAAACCCCACACCCCACACCCCACCCCACCCCACAAGCTCAGGTTATGTATGGGCTCCAAACCATGCCCGGAGTGGAATTCCCCCTTCCACTCTCAAGCCTGTGTTTGCTCTGCCATGATTCTCCCAGTGTCCATAAATGACAGAGTCGTTGCCGTATAGAGCTTGTAGAGAGTGATCCTCTGGAGTCTTAAGGTGAGTGGGTAGGAAGGCGGAAGCCTTTCTTGGACCTCTGCGCACTGGTCACTGGAGCTGGGACTGGCCTCTGATGCTTGGTGGTGATAACTGTTGTTCATGGAAACCTCTCCTCATGTTCTAGCTCATTCCATGTGAAGCATCATGCATATGCCTTAAAAAGAAAAAAATCAAGTCTAGTTAATGGGGTTTTAACCCCAGGTGACAGACACAAACACTAGGGCTGCATAGGATTCAGGTTGTCGTCAGGAGATAGGTGCGGAGCCTGCTCGTTTACTGCATGGGACCTTTGAGCTGGGGATGCAGAACCTGCGGCTAGTGAGCATGAGGTACCGCCCTCTCATAGAGAGTGGTGTGAGGACCTCACACACCTGCGTCAGAGGCCACATTCCCACTCATGTTCTAGATGGAGTGTTGAGCCATAAGGAACTCAGGTCATGTTATAAGAGCCCAGTTGTGTGGGGATGAAATCTGGCTATCTCCTCTTCCAGTATGGTAGGCCAGCTGTGGCTGATGGCGACCAGCGGAGGCAGTGTCTATTGGTTTCTACTTGAGAAGCTGCGAAATTCACACACTGAAAGCAACGCTTCGCTGTTGCTAGTTCTTGTCCGTCAGTCCCGGGTTGGGGTCTGCTCCAAACCAATGACACCCACCCCCATCTCGCCACAGGTGCTTAAGCCCTGCCTCTCTCTCCCTCCCCACGCAGAGCAAACCTCATTCACAGTAACGTCCTCCACACCTGCCTAGTTCTAGCAGTTCAGTAGTGGGCCCAATTTCACATGGATTACATCAAATCCCTGGTGGCCCCCGAGGGCTGGTTTATGATGTCTGTTCGCGGTCCAGTGGGGACTATGGATATGCACAGGTGGGGAGCAGCCCCCCAAGCCACCCTGGAAAGGCCTCGAGAACAAACGGTGCCCCTGGCTCACTGTTGCCTCTGCCAAGCCTCCCACAGTTGCCCCTCCCGCAGTGGTCTGTCCCCCACTCTGGGCAGACAGAGGCCGTTTTCTTCCTGAGTCCTGGAAGTGGCAGTGTGCTCCACAGACCCAGGCTGTCCTCTCTGACTGCACTGAATAGCCATCCAGGTGCTGGGACACATTTCACAGACCCCATTGTGCCCTAGGAAGAGCGTCTCTGCGTGCTCGCTGGGCACAGAGTCCGGGCAGCATGCCGCTTCTGCCCCCAAGCCAGAGCAATGAATTGCTCCTCTCTTCCCTGGGATGATCTGGAAGAAAGAGGATTCCCTCCTCCTGTAAGATTGCCCTCAAAGCCATGCTCCACTTGCTCTGAGGAAATTATTTCTTCTCTCTGTCCAGGAAGAAGCACACTGCCAAGTTGACCCTCCCGTGCAGCGTGACTGTATGAGACAGCAGCTGCTGTCCCTGCTGGAACTGGGGGAGAAGACATGAGACCATAGGGCCTCATCCACCCAACAGTTTCAACATGGCGGCCCAGCGCATCCGGGCGGCCAACTCCAGTGGCCTCCCTCGGTGCAAGTCAGAGGGGACTCTGATTGACCTGAGCGAGGGCTTCTCAGAGACAAGCTTTAATGATGTCAAAGGTAAGATCCTAGCCAATCCCTGGCTGAGGGGACAGTGGGATATTGATGTCTCCCTAACCCTGGAGCTTCTTGGGTGTACGGGCAGCCAGTTTTGTATCCGGCCCTCCAATCCTTACCGTGCTATTGGTTCCTCCCCGAAACAATGTCATTTATCTGGATTTTGGGTGTATAGGAAGAAGGTTGTGTGCGTACCCATGCACATACTAATTTATAGGGGCAGGGATGCACATGGGTCGGGGTACACATGGACGCAAGTTCACTTGGAGGCCACATGACACTCAGCTGCCACCCACCTTGGTTTTTGAGACAGGGTATCTTCCTGAACCTGGAACTTACCACGTGCACCAGGCTGGCTGGCTAGCTCACAGAATCAGGCTGGTGAGCAAACCTATCTTTCAGATACACACATGGAAACCAGGATGCCACTTGATTCCTGAAAATCTACTCAGACCTTGCTGGACCAAAGCTAGTCACTTGTGCCTTGGGGTGCATCATGGTCCGCTGTGTCGCTGCGGTCAGCCTTCTTATAGCATTGGCAGTTCACTGCTGGTGTCACACACACACACACACGCACACGCACGCACGCACGCACGCACGCGCGCGCACGCACGCACGTCCTTGGAGATAACAGTGACAGCCTACTCTGAATTCACTCCTTGTCCCCTCTCAGGCTGGGCACTCACAACTTTATCTCTGTTCCTTCTCCCTTGGCAAACTCAGAACTAAGTGATGCTGGACTGAAGCCACAGGCCCCGAGTCTTCTTCCTTTGTATCAGTCACCTGCTCCCCAGCCCTGGCTTATGCCCTGGGCTCCATTACACGTGTTCTTTGAAAGAAAGGGAACGAACTGGAAGGTGTTATAGCAACAGAGTTAGTGGGTATTGCTATAAATAACAGAACTTTTTTTTTCCAGTCGGATAATGGGCAACATGTTCTTATTTCTAGCTTTGTGGGGCTGGGAGGTGGGGGGTGGGGGGTGGAAGAGGTGAGCAGAACCTGCGTGGTTTGTGCTCAAAACACAGACATGAGAACTGAGTGCTTAAAAATAACAGTAATGACCCGAAAGCAAACGAGCTTGAAGAGCGTGCAGAGCCAGTGTGGTTCAGAGAGGGCGTCTGAGAATCCAGAGTCACGCAGGACTGAGGAGTCTCAGTCTGGTCTGCACAGGTGATCCCTGGGTGCTGGACTGCCCCGGCCGGCAGCATCACACTCGGTGTTCTGACTGTGCATCATCAGAGGGCACGTGGGTCTCGTCCCAACCCCCACTGCAGACTCTTCTTCTGCCTGCACAGAGTCTTAAGCCAGGGGATAGCAAATGTACTATTCAGAACCCTGAGGTTGCAAACACCCAGGGAATATTTTTCTTTTTGTTCTAACCAAGGTGGTTGTCAGTCTGGACAGAACTCCCCATATCTCATTAGGAGCAGATTCGGTGAAGATTTGGTGAGGTAGATCTCTGTCCCCACCCCCTCTTGTTCCCTCCCCGTGCTTGGTGTCACCAGTTGAGGAGATGATGTAGACTTGTCCTCCTGAAGGGAATTGATGACACACTCCACCATGGTGGATCCCCAAGGGATGGAACACTGCTGCCCCTTGGAGGAGGCAGATCTTCAAGTGAAATAAATCTTCGTCTCCTCGAAGAAGGGTGCTCAGAATGTTAAGTAAAACCGTTCTTAGCCGGGCGGTGGTGGCGCACGCCTTTAATCCCAGCACTCGGGAGGCAGAGCCAGGCGGATCTCTGTGAGTTCGAGGCCAGCCTGGGCTACCAAGTGAGTTCCAGGAAAGGCGCAAAGCTACACAGAGAAACCCTGTCTCGAAAAACCAAAAAAAAAAAAAACCGTTCTTATTCTTCAGCCTTGTGAACCTAAAATGATAATTTGTGTGGATGTGTTTCAGACTGTATACAAATCATCCTTCAGTGCTTTGGCTTTTTTTAAAGCTGAAAATATTGCTGTACAGGAATTAATTATTTGAAGGGAACACAACAGCAAATAACTTTGGAGGGATTTCGACAAGGTTTTAATGCTGGCACACGCTATTTAATTTTCACTTGGTTTTGGTTTGAGGGGTTTCTTTTTGTGGTTATTTGGTTTTGTCTTTTATTTTTGTATATGCATCAGGGAAGAAAATGTGTGTTCTGTGACTAGAGGACATGCTGGCCACAGAGGTGGGGGAGCAGGGCTTCTGTGACCTCTAACCCTGCCCGGCTCACCTTTCCTTTCCCCACTTTTCCTCCAGAGCTTCTTGGGGTCCAGGACGAGTCCTCAGAAGCACAGTGTGACCTGCTCTCCTGTCTCCACCCCTCCTTGGCACATCTAGGAAAGACTTCCTCCCAGATGGCCAGGGAAAGCTCTGAGCCGGCCAGAACGCCAACAGTCCCACCTAAGATCCCTGAGTCCCTGCTTCTAGTCAGTGTGGGAATTCAGACACTTGTCCAGAGCAGCCTTGCCCCACCCCTCAGGGAGAGGGGAAACCGCCAGACGTTAGGAAGAACAGGGGCAGACGGGCCTTGCTAGGGCCTAGCCGTCTCTGGCTCATACCCTTCTCGTCCTGTGGCATCTCTCAGCGTGGCCACCCAGGGTCATGCAGTTATTGTTTCCCCGGGGGCGGGGGCTCTTCAGCCTGATGATTTCACGTCTTCATGTGGAACAGTGCACTCCTGTCCTGCTCGCCTGTCCCTGCCGCGTCTTTATTCATTCCCGTCCTTCCAGTGGCAGGATTTGTGTGGTGGTTAATATTTTCAGCTTGACAGAGCCAAGACTCAACCTGGGAGACAGATTTAGCCAGGGAGGCAGTGCCCAGACTGGGTTAATCGAGTTAGATGTGAGGAGCCCCGTCCCAGGGACTGGATAAGCAGGAGAAAAGGAGGAAGCCAGTCCAGCCTCAGCATTCGCCTCTCCCTGCTTCCTGGTGGCAGACCAGCCTCCTCACACTCTGCTAGCCCTGCGATCGCTGCCATGCTTCCCTCAAACTGTGAGCCGAACCCCACCCCCCCTTTGCTTAGGCGTCAGAGGCCTTGTCACTGTTGTGATTTGGTGGCAGAAGGGCACAGGCGGGGGAATTGCGAGGCGTCGGCCAGCTCCGTGGTTCGGTGGTTCTAGTCCCAACGTGTGACTGTCAGCTCATGAGCATCCCCTGCCCATTTACTGTGTGCCAGGCTCCTGTGGCACTTACCATATCTCTCAGGGGTGAAGACTTCCACCCTTGCAGATGTGGCCTCTTTAACAAAGACAGATTAACAAGCAGAATGCACACAGGCTGATCGCATGTATGCCGTCATGACACGGGAGCCTTTTGAAAGGAAGTGAAGACCCCAACTTCAAGGCTAAACTTGAATGTTCCTAGGCAGGTTTGACGATGCGTGAGGAGTCGTAGGGAAAGGCAGCAGGTATGAGCTAAGTGGACTGAAGCCCAACTGCGTGAGTCCCCTGTCTCCGGCTACATTAGCCTCAGGCACAAGGAGGACGCCTCCTGGGACTCGACACCTGATGCTCTCTCCTTACATTCCTGACTTCAGGCCTCACCACAGCCTACTAAGAAAGATGCTCTTTCTCCATGGGGAAGAATAGGCAGCCCCATGCTTACATGGCTCCAAAAGGCGATTCAGCATAGGTCTGGCCAGCCAGCAGCAGCGGGGTACCACAGCAGGGCTTTGCATCTTTTTAAACAAGGGGGAGGGCGGGTTCCAGGGCCCGAGGAGGCCAAGAGCTCCTCTGCCAGCTGTGAGTGTAAGTGAAGCGATTCCTTGTCTGCTTCCCAAGCTTGGCCAAGGAGATAGACTTTGAGCTGTCGTGTCCCCTTTCAAAGAGAACGGAGCCTGGCAGGAAATGGTGTCTGTGCAGCCAGTGTGGTAGATGATGGCCCAGTGGCCGTGGGTTTCATCCCGTATTGAGCGGCTGTCAAGCGGGTTTTGCTGGGAAGTTTTTAGTCCTTTTGCTTGTTCCTGCGTACACTTGGTTTTGGAAAAAGTTTTTATTTGAGCTGGCAAGATGATTCTGTGGATAAGAAAGCTTGTTCCTTAAGCCTGAGGACATGAGATCAATTTCTGGATCTCACAGTGGAAGGAGAGAACCTAGTCCTAAAAGTGACCGTCTGTTCTCCACATCTATGCTGTGCACACCAGTGTGTATGTGTGTGTGTACACTCGTGCAAGCATGCACAGTTTAATTTCATTTAAAAGGAAAGAATGTTTCTTTCTGTTTGCTACAGAGACCTGATATCTACAGACTAAATAAGCAAGGCCATGTTGGAGGGCTTGCCCAGGGGATGTACCATGTCTGCCTCCATCAGGAAGAGCGTTCTCTCCCTTGAAAATTGTATCACCGGGGGCTGGCTCATGTGGGAGCTGAACACATCCATTATTTTTCCAAGCACACTCTGCTTAGATGACTTACTTTGTCTGTTCCAGGTATTGTCTGTGGTACTCACAGGCATGTGATGTGATGGGGAGAACCATGCTTCACCCTGATTTGTTTTTAAAGTGATGGCTTTTCAAGCTGTGTTCAAATAATTATTGGGTAGTAACACAATGCGTGGCTAGACAAACCTTTGATTATCAAGGTGTAGGGGTTCTATGCTTCAAATAATATTTAAAATGGTTCAACACACACACACACACACACACACACACACACACATATCACTGTCAGCTGAAGAGGAGTGAGGAATGGGTTGGATTTTGAAACTGAACTAGTCCTGGTTATCAAAGACCTGCTGCCCCTCCTTTCCTGTCTTCCATACCAAAAGAGAACAAGGACTCAACGATCTGTCGCTGGAATCTGAGGGTTCCTCATTCCCAGTTATACATGCAGCATGCCACTGTCTAGCCCATAGCATCCCTGGGCCAATGCCTCGCCTGTAGCATCTCTGGGCCACTGCCTAGCCTATAGTCTCAGTATGCTCTCCAGCATTTTACATTTGTCTTCCCTTTCATAACAGTGACAGTCCTGGTCAGAAATTAGATTTAAAAATTTTTTTATCAAAATGAGGTGTTCAGAACACAGGGACATGTCCACTTCCTATCATGTGATCTGCCTTTCTAGGGTGGTTTCGGGACAATCTTCTGGGTCCTTTGCCTCAATTAGAAGGTTGAATTGGAAAGCGGCTGAGTGGCAGAGCACCTGAGCACTCCTGAGTCAATGCATGGGCTACGTGGGGCTCACATGAATCTGTACCCGGATAGTTTCTGTTGTTTCCTGGCTGTGTTGGTAGCCACCCACCTGGGATGGTACATCATGGCACCATCCATTTCTAGCCCACCCCACCCCTCATCCACCCACCCTACCCTCTGTTTGGAAGTGTCTCCTGGGCCTGTAGGCCTGGCCTCACACTCTTTCTCTCTCTCTTTGTGTTTTGCGCAGTGCCTTCCCCCAGTGCCTTGCTGGTAGACAACCCCACGCCTTTTGGAAACGCAAAGGAGGTGATCGCGATCAAAGACTATTGCCCAAACAACTTCACCACCCTGAAGTTCTCCAAGGGCGACCACCTCTACGTCCTGGACACGTCTGGCGGAGAGTGGTGGTATGCCCACAACACCACCGAGATGGGCTACATCCCGTCCTCCTACGTGCAGCCACTCAATTACCGGAATTCTACCCTCAGTGACAGTGGCATGATCGACAATCTCCCCGATAGCCCCGAGGAGGTCGTCAAGGAGCTGGATCTGCTAGGGGGCTGGACGGATGACCAGAAAGAATCTGGCAGGCCCTATAGTAACAACCCTTTCTGGAATGGAGTCCGAACGAACCCATTTCTGAACGGGAACGCACAACCCAGCCTGGATGAGCTGAACCCCAAGAGCACTGTGGATTTGCTCCTCTTTGATACGGGCACATCTTCCTTCACTGAATCCAGCTCAGCAACCACCAACAGCACCGGCAACATCTTTGACGAGCTCCCAGCCACCAACGGACTCCACGTGGAGCAGCCGGTTAAGCGGGACAATCCCTTCTTCAGAAGTAAGCGTTCCTACAGCCTTTCGGAACTCTCCGTCCTACAAGCCAAATCGGATACTCCCACGACATCCAGTTTCTTCACAGGCTTGAAGTCACCCGCCCCAGAACAGTTTCAAAGCCGAGAAGATTTCCGAACCGCCTGGCTGAATCACCGGAAGCTGGCGCGATCCTGCCATGACTTGGACCTGCTCGGCCAAAGCCCAGGTTGGGGCCAGACCCAAGCAGTGGAAACAAACATCGTGTGCAAGCTGGATAGTTCCGGGGGCTCCGTGCAGCTCCCTGACACCAACATCAGCATCCACGTGCCCGAGGGCCATGTAGCCCCTGGGGAGACACAGCAGATCTCCATGAAAGCCCTGCTGGACCCTCCACTGGAGCTCAACAGTGATAGATCCAGCAGCATCAGCCCCGTGGTAGAGGTGAAGCTGAGCAACCTGGAGGTGAGTACCTTCATCATCCTGGAGATGAAGGTCTCTGCCGAGGTGAAGGCCGACATCTTCAGCAAAAGTACAGTGGTCCTGCAGTGCCTCAGAAGTGACTCCAAGGAGGGGCCTTATGTCCCCATCCCCCTCGCCTACAGCTATGGGGACACGATACAGGTACAGCTGGACAACCTAGAACCCTGCATGTACCTAGCTATTGTTGCCCAGGGCCCCAACATCCTCTACCCTTCCACCGTGTGGGACTTCATCAATAAGAGGGTCACTGTGGGTCTCTATGGTCCCAAACACATCCATCCATCCTTCAAGACAGTGGTGACCATTTTTGGACATGATTGTGCCCCCAAGACCCTCTTGGTCAGCGAGGTTACTAGGCAGGCTCCCGGTCCTGCCCCGGTGGCCCTCCAGCTCTGGGGCAAGCACCAGTTCGTCTTGTCCAGACCCCAGGATCTCAAAGTGTGTATGTTCTCAAATATGACCAACTATGAGGTCAAGGCCAGCGAACAAGCCAAGGTGGTGAGAGGCTTCCAGATGAAACTCGGGAAGGTTAGCCGCCTCATCTACTCCGTCATCTCCCAGAACCCCAACGAGCTGTCCGACTTCACGCTGAGGGTACAGGTCAAGGACGATCAGGACACCATCCTCACCCAGTTTTGTGTCCAGACTCCGCAGCCACCCCCCAAAAGCGCCGTTAAGCCGTCTGGGCAGAGGCGGTTCCTGAAGAAGAACGAGGTCGGGAAGATCATCTTGTCCCCGTTCGTGGTCACCACCAAGTACCCAACGTTCCAGGACCGCCCCGTGTCCAGTCTCAAGTTCGGCAAGCTGCTGAAGACCGTGGTGCGGCAGAACAAGAGCCATTACCTGCTGGAGTACAAGAAAGGGGACGCCGTGGCGCTGCTCAGTGAGGAGCGCATCCGCCTCAAGGGACAGCTGTGGACCAAGGAGTGGTACATCGGCTACTATCAGGGCAAGGTGGGCTTGGTGCACACCAAGAACGTGCTGGTCGTGGGCAAGGCCCGGCCCAGCCTGCTCTCGGGGCCCGAGCTGAGCACGTCGGTGCTGCTGGAGCAGATCCTGCGGCCCTGCAAGTTCCTCACCTACATCTACGCTTCCGTGCGGACCTTGCTGATGGAGAACATCAGCAGCTGGCGGGCCTTCGCCGACGCCCTGGGGTACGGGAACCTGCCGCTCACCTTCTTCTGCCGGGCAGAGCTGGACAGCGAGGCGGAGCGGGTGGCGTCTGTTCTGGAAAAGCTGAAGGAAGACTGTAACAACCCTGACAACAAGGACCGGAAGTCCTTCCAGAAGGAGCTGGTCATGGTGAGTGCTCGGCAGGTGCCCAAGCCTGGGGGAGAGCTTCCTGAGGCAGACAAGCATGGGTCGTATGGGGGGGCCAGCTCACGGGGGGACAGTGTTGGAAGGGCAGCTGTCCAGTACTTAAGGAACCCCAAGGAAGGTGTCTCTCCCCTCTTCTACATGTATGAGCCTCTCCATGGTCTTGGGTGGACCTGTGTTCGCTGATCAGTTTTTGCCAACTTGACACCAACTAGAGTCCCCCAAGAAGAGGAAGCCTCAATTGAGAAATCGCCTCCATCAGATTGGCTTCAGAGCAAGTCGATGGGGGCATTTCCTTGATTAATGATTGGTGTGGGAGGGCCTGGCCTACTGTGGGGAGTGCTCCTCCTGTCCGTCTGTCCTGGGTTGTATGAGAAAGCCAACTGAGCAAGCCCATGAGCAGCCCTGCTCCGTGGTTCCCAACTCGGCTCCCGCTTGAGTTCCTGCCCTGACTTCCTTCAGTGATGGCTGTGATCAGGATGTGTAAGCCAAATAAACCCTTTCTTCCTTCCCCCGCCCCTCTGGGGCAGGAGGAGGGGGGGGATGTGCTTTCGGTCATGAGGTTTATCACAGCAGTGGAAAGCAAACCAGGACACCAAGGGGAGAAGGCAGCAGGGCTGTGATCCAGAAGCCTCTGTTTGCATCTTTGGAGGGGACCCGTGTGTCCTTGGGTCCGCAGCAAGCTCTGGGACTTAGTGGCAAAAGCCTGGTCTGCTTTGATGTGAGTTCTTGCTCTGTATTACCTGGCGCCTCCGACATCTGTCTCTATTGTGATACCTGCTCCCTGCCTGGGGTTCATTTGAGTCCACGGGGGACAGGCTCTTGGCCGCTATAAAACGAACAGGCATTCTAAGAAATGCTTGGGAAAGAAGTTCAATGTTGTTCTGTGGCACACTGACCACAGGCCAGCTAGGAACATTTTTTGAGGCCTTCCGGTTCTTCCAGCAACCTGGGCTTTGGAGGATAAGGCAGTGGAACAGGCCCATGGTTTCCCGCAGGCAACCCACCCCAGTTGTGTGGTTCTGGTGATCACTGTTGCCAATGGAAACCCTTGGTGACCTCTTCCTGACCCCTCTTGCCCCTCCTGTCCCCAGCTCTTTGGCTCCTCCTCCACATCCCATCCCCACCTGCCCCTCTGGATGACATCGTCCAGCATCTCTCTGAGTAACATGCTGGCACAGCATGGGACCAACAGGCCTGAGACCCCCCCAGAAAGGGAGATGGCAGTGTGAATTAGGAGGGCCCTTGACAGTTAGGCCCCAGTAGGCCTTGGTGGCTGTTTCCCTGGGAAAGAAGCCAGAAGTGAGTGGGACGATGCGGGCTGTGCATGTAGGTCACCCCCAGGGGTCAAACAGATCTCCCCCCTCAGCTGTCGCCATGTGAAACAGGTCTCCTGAAGGTCATGGAGAGCCCGCTTGCCCTGGCCTTCCTGGCTGACTGGAGCTCCCCAGGGCAGGAGCATGTGTTTCCTGGAAGCCCTCCGTCAGCATCCTTCATTGACTGCAGAACCAGATGCTTCCATGGAACGTAAACCGCATGGTTTGTCCCTTCCGTGGACTGTCCCTCCCACGACCGCTGAAGGACGCTTACCTGGACCAGGCTCAGCTCCTTCCTCTGTGGGCAAACCTCATGAATGGGGGCTTCATGCCCGTTTCCTATTTACTGTTCACAGTCAGGTTCTTATTCAGCATGGCAAGTTTGGAGAGGGGTTTTGTTTCTTTGATCCATGGGAGGGGTCAGGAGGGTCCTGTGTACCTCTGGGTCCCCTCTGCCTTCCTGTCTGGAGGAGATGCAGTTGGACCTTGGCTGAGAGTTGGCCCTGGGGCAAAGGCAGTTTTGTAATAAAAAAGAAAACAGGTTCCTCCGTGTTCTGTTCTCCCCAGCTATCTCGGGCATTGCCTCCTGAATAGCTGAATTTTAATGGCTGGCCAAACCTCAAAAACCCACGGCTGGCTAACCCCAGCATCGGCAACCTGCTTCGTTTGGATTCGTGACCGAGGGTCAGCGGGGTTTCTTCTAGCCTTGGCCCCAGCTTTCCCCTGCCTCACCTAGCAGGGCACGGCTAGACCAGCGCCCCCTCCTGTTTACAAGCTGCCTTTGCACTATCAACATCCCTGCTCTGGCAACTATAACTGGAGGAAGTGGGGAGCTTTGAGACAGCCACTGTGCAGATTGGAAGGGAAGGGTCTCGCGAAGGTCTAGGGGCTCCTCCCCTGAACCTCAGGCCTGTGGCAGGTGCCTCTCTCTGCCTGTGGGCTTTTCTCTGTGTCCTGCATGCACCAGCTGTCTCCCTTGCCATGTCCCACAGCTGGTGCCCCTCCTGCCCGGAGCTCCTGGTGATGAGTGCTCTCAGATGCCCATTCCGATGTCGCTTCCGGCCCTTGATGAAGCAAGCTTGTGCTCCTGGACCTCCACAGTGCTTGCTCGAGTCAGGATTGGCGCACACTTGCTTCTTATGACTGTCCTCCATTAGATCTACACTCCATGGTGGAAGGAAGGCATAGAGGAGACCCTAGAAGAAGGAGGGGGGAGGGAGGGAGGAAGGGAGGGAAGAGGGGTGCGGAGGAAGTAGGGAGAGAGAGGTGAATGAATGAATGAATGAATGAATGAATGAATGGGTGTGTGAGCAATGGCCTGAGCTCAGAAGATCTGAGCCTTCTGTGCTCTCGGGGGTCACACTATTATTTCTTTCTCTGCTGCTGTCCATTCTCTTTCTGTGTGTGACAAGAGCTAGCAGCCTATGCCACTCAGGGCCTCCTGTGTCCCTCTTGACAATGGGTAGGATTTTATGGTGGGTGTTTCACAGTTGGCTTTTCTGGGGCAGCCTGCACTCGGGTACCTTTGCTTATTTGATTGGAGGCACCGACAGTTTTGATGACCACTGAAGTTCGAGACCCTCGGTGAAACCTGTCTGTCATACTCACAAGCTCTTTCCAGAGAGCAGGAAGTACCATTGGATACACAGATAGCGAGTGTCGCTTTGGGTCAGCTGACTGCAGGGTGACAGGAGACATGCACTGTCCCTGAAGCCATTGGCCCAGTGCCTGCAGGGGTGCGGGTCTTGATTTGTAGCCTGGGGTTTGGTGTGGAGTGGGGGGGGGGGGGTCCTGAAGGGGAGGAAATGCAGAATGTGTTCTGGTTTTGAGGCCTTGGAATCCTGTGCGTCTTCTGTTGTGCTGTGTGGGCCGTGGAAGGAGAATGTCCTAAGTGTATTTGAAAGCTCGGGTGGAAACATGGTCATGTATAGTCTGACTTACAGAAACACCGAGTGAGGGGAAGGATCTGACTGCAGGTCCGTGTGCGCCTTCTAAATCCGTCGTCTCGTGAGCATACGTTTGAAGTGGCCTGGGGAGAAAGAGTCATAGGCAGGACCCCACGGAACCAGCTCTTTAGGGACTGTGATGGGTTTAACCCAGTCATATGCTTTTTAGCTTAAGTCAGTACACTTAAAAAAAAGAATAGATTTTTTTTGGGGGGGGGGTGTGAGTGTGTGTGTTTTCACACACTCACTCACACACATGCTCTGGTATCCCTCGAGGCCAAAGGAGGGCTTCAAATCCATCGGAGATGGAGTGACAGGCGTTTGCAAGCGACCTGATGTGGGTGCTGGGATCTGAAGTCTGCTCTTCGTGACAGAGCTGCAATGTTCTCAGCTACCGAGCCGTCTCTCCACTCCCAGACAGCACGCCATTGGTGTAAGACGCTGTTTCCCGATTTGAGGACCCCACCCTGAATGGGCCCTGTGGTCTCTGTTCCTGTGGGGAGGGAGAAGTCATTGGCTGGAAATGAAAGAACAAAAGAGATTTTTAGAAACAACCATGGGAGCCTCACTCAATCACTGGGAAGACTGTGAAAGCCCCACCCAGCTGTCTCTTCTGGTCCTGGAGCTACCACAAGAACCAGGCCTCCAATAGTCCCCTGGGTCACAGCGTGGGACTTACAGAACATGGGCTGCAGTGGGCCCCTTGGAGGAGTCTGCATGAGAAAGAAGGGAGTGGGGTTTGTAGGGTGCAAGCCAGGAAGGCAGCTGTCTCTAGGAGGGGAGTGGATTGAGACACCAAGGTGGGCGGCCAGCAAGAAGACAGAAGAGTCTAGACTGTAAGGGTGCAAGGGGGCTCAGAACGGATCAGGAGAAAACCCACCTTATCCCACAGGCCAGGAGACCCCAGAGAGAGAGCCGCCACAACAGCAAAGGCCCAAATACTAGCTTACTGTGTTTTCCTAAGAGCTTGTAAAAAACGGGTTAGCAGCCACACAGCCTGTTACTGGCCACACGTCACCGTAAATAGGGACACAGCCATGTCCCTTCACCTCCCGGTTGTCTACAGTTGCTGTGACGGTTAATTTTAAAGTCAGCTTACCATAACCTTAAAATTACCTATAAAGAAGATTTCAACTGAAGAATTGCTTGGATCAGGTTGGCCTGATCATGTCTGCAGGGGACTGTCTTAAGGATAACATAGGAAGACCCAGCCCACTGTGGGTGGTGCCATTCTCTAGGCACGGGACCCCGAACTGTGTAAAACAGTAGAAAGCAGCAAGCAGACAGGATGGGCACATCTGTTTCTCTCTGCTGTTGACTGTGTGATGTCACTAGCTGGCTGAGCCCCTCCCTTGACTTCCCTACTCAAGGATGGGCTGTAACCTGGAGTGCTAATCCCCCTTTCCTCCCATGTGGCTTTTGCTCGGGGTGTTTATCACGGCAACGGGAATAAAACCAGAAGAGCTGCCTTTAGGCATGGTCTTTCTCCCCTCGCACCCCTACCTTCCACCCCCACCCGAGAAGTTGGGACAGAAACCATGTAACCTACAAGCCACAATTTAAATCTGCCCTTTCACATGTATTAGTAAGATTCTATCTGAAATCTGGATTGTGTTTTATTTCCTTCAGTATTTTCCAGTACACCTGTGTATCCCTGAGTAAGCTGTCTACACAAGGGTTGGGAATCCCCAGAGCTGGAATCCTGAGGTGTACTTCCCGTTGCTAGAACTTACATGTATCCAAAGTTCACCCTTTTGGAGAAGGCGCTGTGTGCTCATACTCTGTGTGGTATGAGCAGCTGGGTAACAGACAGAGCCAGTGCTGGGCTCAGTAGAAGTTGTGTGAGGAAGCTGAGTGGAGCGCAGGAGAGATGAGACTCCTTCGTTCCTGGCATCAGCACTCCCAGAAATGGACCCTCAGCTGCCCTGGACCTGGCCATGTGCTCTCCTGGTCAGCAGTGGCCCATCAGAGGCCAGAGAGTGGCCTGAATGTCCCAGGACCTTTGTAGTCTATGCCTGGGGCCCCTGGGGAGAGAACGGATTAGCTGACTCCTGCCAAGAGTGACTTGAATCCAAAGCAGGTGATTTTGACGCACACTGTTACCTAGAACACGAGGCCACCTCAGAGCCAGGCAGCCAAGTGCACAGACACCAGGGTTTGTTTGCTATGACTGAGTGACTTACTGTTTGCTATGACTGAGTGACTCGCTGTTAAACCCTGTGCTCATTCACATTCTCATCCAGGACAACACATAGAGCTGAGGGGACCCTTCCTGCCTCAGTTTATCCCTAAGCTCACAGCACATCAAACAAAGCTTAAACCTGACACCCGCTCCCACACACACGTGACTACCTACATGATCATGCCTTTTTCTTCTGCCACATAAACACATATTTAGCTTTCTTAAAAACCAAAGTTTCTTTGCAGATATCAAAATCCAAATTATAGCCAACCACTTTGTGAATGAGATCCGTTAAGTAGTTGAAATGACACTGTGTTTGGTTCAACTCCTGGGGCCGTGGGCCCAGCAGCATGGGAAGAGCCTCCAGAAGCCGGGGCCTGCCTCTGCCTCTGCCTCTGCCTCTGCCGTCTCTGGCTGAGGGGCTCTGGACATAGCTGCTCCGTGTCTCCCAGTGTGTGTTGTTATCTGCACAACAGATGTGCTTGGCCAGCTTGAGATAGGCCTTCCCTGGCTGGGAGCACCACGCACCTTCCCTCGGGAGAGACTATCAGTCCGGCCCTGCTCCATAAGTGGGTGGCTCTTGTAAAGACATTAGCCATGGTGGCCTGCCATGGCCTTGCTTGTCATGGTACATGTGAAAAGGTCCCTTTCCGAGCTAGGTCACTTCTGGGGTCCTGGACATGGGTTTTAGAGATGGTGCCAACGCATCCACCCTGTCAGCCATCTCTTTCCTCTTGTGCATGGACGGTGCTAGCGTGCTAGGTAAGGGCCCTGGACACTGCATAGGCCCTGAACTCGTGGGGTAAAGAGCATCACCTGCAGGTTGACCTCCCCCAAAAGCCGAGCCTACCCTGGCCTCACACTCTGCTTCATCTTCCCAGGCTTTGCTGAAAATGGACTGTCAGGGCCTGGTGGTCAGACTCATCCAGGACTTTGTGCTCCTGACCACCGCTGTTGAGGTGGCCCAGCGCTGGAGGGAACTGGCTGAGAAGCTGGCCAAGGTCTCCAAGCAACAGATGGACGCGTATGAGTCTCCCCACCGAGACAGGAATGGGGTGGTGGACAGTGAGGTGAGTGGGGCTCCAACCCCTTGGTTACTTAAATTACTTTGCCCCTCGGTTCCTGGGACCCGTGGGGTACAGTAATAAACCATGAACATTCTAGCACTCTAGGAGGGTAAGGATCCTGCCTTGAGAACCTGCGGGAGAGGTCATCAGGGCCGCGCTGCCACAAGCTGGGAAGGGTGGCCGCCCTCCCTTGCTAATTTGACTTTAAAATGGCCTCTTGTAAGGTCAATAAATGTATCAACAGAACGGGGCGGGGGCGGGGGGGGGGGAGGAGCAGGCGGCTCCCTGTATTGGCTGAACGTCCGCTGCGTTACCTAACTTAGGCCAAGGTGGGTCTGGTGGAGTCCTGCCCAAGGACTGGCTGCCTGCTTGTGGAGGATGACTGTGGTGTGTTCCTGGAAGCTGATTCAGACTCACAAGACAGGGAGGGCCCAAGCATGAAGGTGTTCTTTCTTTGCATGATCAGTTTCTAATACGCAGCGGCGGCACGGGTGAAAGCAGGTGCTGTAAGGAAGGAGAGCTTCTGTTCGGTGACTCGGAATCACGAGGACACTACACCGTTTGCCCACTGTAGGCTGACCAGCGCAGCTGGCTCCACCTGCTGCTGTGACTGTAACCTGAGCGTCATAGGACGGACAGACAGACTGACTGACTGACTGACGGAGCTCGCGGTCCTCTGACCTTACCTTCTCTTTTTGGTAACTCCATCACCCAGGCCATGTGGAAACCCGCCTATGACTTCTTACTCACCTGGAGCCACCAGATTGGGGACAGCTACCGGGATGTCATCCAGGAGCTGCACATAGGCCTGGACAAGATGAAGAACCCCATCACCAGGCGCTGGAAGCACCTCACGGGGACCCTGATCCTGGTGAACTCGCTGGACATCCTGAGGGCAGCGGCCTTCAGCCCCGTGGACCATGATGACTTTGTGATCTGAGTGGGGGGCCCCTGCCCGACGGCTCGCCAGAGCTGGACCCCCCCACACCATCTCTCCACAGTGGGGGCCGAGCCATCACGGGGGGGGGGGGTGCAGGGGCATGGCTGCTCAGGTAGAGGCCCGTCTGCCAGCCACGCCCAGGAGAGACTGAGGACCTTTGCCTCTCCGCCCCTCCCCTCGATCCAGGGGCAGGCCCCAGGGACTTTCTACTTCTGGTTGTTGCCAGTCGTGTTACCTTCTCTTTGTTGAAATGTATGTTTAAATTTAAAATCACTTTTTTAACAAAGGACTAGAGAGGACATAAGAAAGGTGGTATCTAATTTTTTAATGGACTGTAAAAGTTATTTAAAAAAAAAATCTCCTTAGTAAAGGCAAATGCTGTTGAGGTTTTTATGTTCTCTAAAGGCCTTTTTAAATTATGTTCCAGGTGTATATAGATATTTAAAGGCCACCGGTGTTTCTGAGTCCCAGGCACACTTTGCATTTCAACGCAAGGAGTTTGCTCCATGCGGACATTTTCCACTCGTCGCCTGTGAGAAGGCGAGTCCATAGGCCTGGTGGCTTTCAGTAGATGGACCCTGGGGAGGCCACAGTCCCAGCCCTCCTTTCTTCTCCTGCCTTGCTGTCCGCAGTGGCCATCCACAGGACCTGTTGGTCTGTGTGCTTTGGTGAGCAGCGAAGCTCCCGTGTGGCAGCTCAGTGCCATTGAGGTTCTGCCAGCAAACAAGAAATCCCTGGGGGTCCCTGTCACCCCTGGGTGTACGCGGTCACCATTCAGAAGACCAGTGCTCCCTTGAGAATAAGGTGGTCCCTGCCACGCCGGGCACTGAGTGCTGTCTCCCTCAGGGTGGCTCTGCTGCCTCCGTTGTAGGTGGGAGGAAAGCCACACCACCCAGCCAGAGCCTGGTGGCCCCTGACTCTTCCTGTGCCCATCACGGTCACCTTCCCGGCGAGGTCATGTGCTGGCATGCCAAGGTGCCGTCTGCCGTTGCCAAACTCCACACTTCACCTCTCACATTTAACCTTCTCCTCCCTGGGGCGCTCCGTCTCCTTGGGAATGGGGGCTAACTGGTTATCCGACAGCATAAATATTAGCACGGGCAACGTTTCCCTAAGTGATGCCCTGTGGGAAGGTGGGAGTTTCCAGAGGACTGAATTCAGCTTCAGGGTGGTGGGTCACACAGTAGCGGTGGCCTTTGGGGAGGAAACAGGAAATAGAACTCATGCTAGAAAGATCAGCGGTTAAGTGAGCCCGGCAATGGGTGGAACTCAGGCCGTCTGTCTCCAGGGGCAGTTCCAGACCCTGGGGCAGCCCTCCATCTGCTTTCCTGGCACAGTTAATGACTTCATTTGTGACCAATGTACCAACCCTGCATTGAGCTGAAATGTCCCCTGGCTTCCGACTCAGACACTGCAGACCAACAGACTTAAAAGTAGGTACTCACGCCACAAGAACCAAGTCACACGAATCCTCATCGGCACTGACATGCGTCATCCTGCACCTTCGTTTTACCTAGAGAACATCTCTTTACCTTTTTCCCCAAAGAAGAAACAAAACCAGTTGCACCTTAAACCACGGATATTTTTTCCTCAGGGCCTTTGGATAGTTTCCTATGCAACAAGTCTTAAAGCACACAAATGAAATTCTTCAAAAGTTGCAGTAAATTTTATTTGGATATTTTAACTGGTTAGTGTGTGTGTATGTGTCTTTCTGTGCCTAGACAGACTTTTAAATGAAACCCAGCATGAAGATCAGTCAGTGACTAGGTTCCTGTCAGTCACTCTGAGTGACAGGGTGCCAGTTAGTGTAGGGGATTTTTTTTTTCTCTTGCTGTTAATTTAATTGCTCTTGAGTGAGTAGATCATTCATGACAACCAAATGGGAGTCAGTGTCACCCAGGGCACCCAAAGGAAGCAGGCAGGTCTCTATATCTCTCCTTGTTCCTCGTCTCTACCACCTGGAACTACTACCACCATCCCCCAGCATGGAGTTCAAGACCCAGCAGTTTCCAGATGTGCTGGGCATCTTCTTGGGCCTCCTGATGGGAGCAAGCAGTGGCTTCCTCTGGGTGTATCCTTCCTATTGTCAGAAAAAAAATGGAGGAAGAAGTGTCGATACTGCCCGGTTGACCAACCCCAGCTGGAGGAGGTGGGGAGGAGCTTGGCCCATGGGGAGGCTGCTTGAGAGACTGGAATCAATCAACAGGCTGAATAGGAGCCAGCTGGACCAGAGACGGGCCAGACCTGGGTACAGTGTCTATAGCATTGACACCTGGGCAGCACAGACAGGGAGGCCTCGTCTGCACAGCCTGGGCTTGTCAAACGGGTCAGAGTCCCCTGTGAGCCCGACCCCCTCCACCTTCTACACCTATGTTCATTCTGGACCCTGAGTGTCCCCCTGAGGCCCTGGAGTTTAAGGCTTTGTCTCCAGCCGGGCACAATGGGGGTGGGACCTTTAAGAGGTGGGGAGGCTAGGTTACTGGGAGTGTGCCCTTGATGAGAGTCCGGGAACAGACTCTTCCTCTTGGTTTTGTACTTGGCCACGAGGTGAATGGCCTCTTCTATGCATTCCCTACTGTAGATGTTGGTTTCCACAGGCTCCGTAGCAGCAGGATCAGTCAGCCCTGGACGTCAAACGCCTAATAATGAGCTCAGAGAACCCTGTTCCTATTTTAGGATGATTTGATGACTACTCACTTATTTTGCAGTTGAAGACATAGTCTCATATGGCCCCATAACTTACCCGTTAACACATGGCTAATAGGAAAATGGATTTTTCTCCTAGTGCTAAGCAAGGGAATTACCAGGGCCTTTATTATGCCAGGCAAGTGTTATGCTGCAGAACCATGCCCCTGCCCCCCCTAAGCCCAGAAGCAGCTGTAACAATCAGCTGAACTTTAAAAGTGCATTCTCTCGACATTATGGAGGCCAGAAGTCTAAAATGAAGGTATCGAATGACCTAACTAGTCCATTCGCGCAATATTAGGACACCGGTCGCTGGATTTAGGTCCCACAATAATCTAATGTGGTTTCATCTATACTAACTCTAATTCAGCTAACTCCCAGGCTGCAGGACTTCAGTTCAGCTTTTGGACACCCGAACAACCCAGCATGCCGTCTCCCTCCTTCCAAGCTGCTCGGTGAAAAGCAGTGTTTTAGTTCAGCTGTTGACATGCGCTTTGGAAACTGGTGTCCTCTGGGACCAAACACTAAGCAGAGAAGATGTAAAAATTAGGCATCAGGCATGATGGCACACACCTTTAATTACAGCACCTGGGAGGCAGAGGCAGGTGAGTCTGAGTTCAAGGCCAGCCTGGTCTACATGGTAAGACCCTATCTCAAAACAGCACCAAAGCAGAGTGGGTGGGGTTGCTGGAGAGATCCTCAGTTCCTAAGAGTGTGGACTGCTCTTGCAGATCAGAGTTCACTTCCCAGCACCCAAATTGGGCCGCTCACTGCTGCTACCTGTAACTCCAGCTCTAGGGAATCGAACACTTTTGGCATCTATGGGCTCTTGCATTCACACACACATATATATACACATGCACAATTATAAATAAAATAATAAAGCTTCTTTAAAAATAGGCTCTGATTTCCAAGAAGAAAAAGATGAGTTTTACTGCGGTTATTTTTTTTGGGGGGGGGGTGGTAGTTGAGGGTAGTGGTGTTTTAAGACAGGGTTTCTCTGTGTAACAGCTCCGGCTGTTCGGGAACTTCACTCTGTAGACCAGGCTGGCCTCGAACTCACAGCGATCTAGCTGCCTCTGCCTCCCGAGTGCTGGGATTAAAGGTGTGCGCCACCACGGACTCAGAGTAAATTCTTGCTTTGGCCTCTGCCTGGCTGCCACTGTCACCTCCGGTGGGACGTGCACTGAGTCATTTCTTTTGAAATTCTTTTCTCACCCATTTCAAGTGCTTACCACCTGGCCACATCACCCAGACTCAAACTGGGTCATAGAACCTTCCTGACTAGTTCTCACCAGGTCCTGCAAGCCAAGCAGTGTGGCCAGAAGTGAGATCTTTGCTCTCACCTCCGTCCCCATCTCCCCTCTCCTCCAAATCCTCCAAATCCTCTTCCTCTACACTTCCTACTACCTCTGCCCTCCCTGATGGAACACGGAAGTCTTCCTTGTTTGGGGGAGTTACTGAGCTCAAACCTTGACCCTCACACATGCTAGGCCTGAGCATCCTACCACTGAGCTAATATCTCTCTGCTCTCCACTTTTTGAGATGAGTCAGTCTAACTTGCCCGGGTCCTCCTTGAATTCCCTGTGGAGCCAAGACTTTGCCCTTCCTGCATTCCTCTGCCCATAGCTGGGCCCCCTGGACTGGCAGGGGTCCTTGCTGCCCAGCCTCCCCCTTCCCTCCCACCTGGCGGGGTCACACACTGACTCTGATGGAAGCAGCCTGGCCGTCTCTGAACCCCAGGATGCTTGTGTGAGGGAGTCGTCCTATCTGCAGCAGAAATGCACTTTAAGCTGAGGTGGATGTGGTGTTGCAGTGGACAATGGGGGCGTCACGCCATGTTTACCACCAGTGGAAGCAAGTGGAAACCTGAATCATGAATGCATCAGAACCGGCTCAGATCGGAAGAGGTCAAAAAACCTTGCAGGAATGGACCTCGGTGAAGTGCATCCCAAGAAGAGTCGCACAAAGGAAACATTTTCATTCTGTACCTGATGCTGTCACAAAATTTGATGGTTTGTAAACTGGCTTGAAAGGAACTCAATTAGCTCTTTGTGCCATGGAACCTTTGACAATTTGATGAAGGCAAGAGACGCCTCAGAATTATATAAATGTGTAAAAGAAAACCTGGGAGAACAAAGAAAGGCATTCTTTACATGTAAGTACCAAAGATTACAGTCGAGTTTAAGCATGCTTCTTTATCCATTAAATAGCACCACCTAGTGAGAGCATGCAACTACACCAGACGCTAACCACGGTGATTGGAGGTCTCAGAACCACACCCAGCAACACCCAGGGGTTGTCTAGCCCAACCAGACACACAATGATGGAAGTCTCGACAGCACCAGACACTCAACACACTGATGAAGGGAGGTCTCACCTAATCAGACATTCCAAACAGTAATGGAAGGTCTCATCCACACTAGACAACACGCTGATGGAGGCTTTATCCAATCAGACACGAAATAATGGGGGTCGCATCCCACCAGACTCTCAACGTAGTGATAAGCATTTAGACATCTACAAAAACATTCACAGCCATAAAAGTCTGAGAATTCTCTGGAGTGTCCAAAACATAAGTTTCTTGCCTATATAAACTCTTCATGGAAATGCAGAAGATAATGAAAATAAAAATGCAATTTTCCCCCTCATAAACAAAAACCCCACTCATTCTAAAGAAGCCAGCCTCCCACATATTAGCTATTCACTTTATTTTAAAATCTCTTACCTTAGTATTTTTTTGCTCCAAGCTAGGAAGGGTGATGTTTTTAAATTTTTGATAAATCTAATTTAATATTCTGCCTAATAGGAGAGAGAGGAAGACCTAAAGAAATTAATTAGTGTGCAAGGTGACATTTTAAGTATCTAAAGTCATTTTTCTTAATTTTCCATTTTAATTGATTTGTCTTAAAAATATTTATACACTCGTGTGTGCATACACATATGTGTGTACATACTGTGTGTGTGTGTGTGTGTGTGTGTGTGTGTGTGTGTGTGTAGTGTTGAGTGCATTTTTCATTTCAGAAGGCAGCCGAGAACTTCTCAGAGAGCATCATACGGCCCGGTGAGCTCTGAGGGTAGATGGAGTCCATATGTGTTGAACGGTGCCCGTCACCAACACAGGGTTCAAGGGCATCCCAGCAGGGGACAGTCAGATCTTTGGGGGAAGATCTTAGACAGGAGCGAAGTTCAAAGGGGCTGGCATGCTGCCGTCAGAGCGGGCAGAGAAGGCAGAGGGTGGGAGGGGCCCACTGAGGAGGCCTCTCCACAGAGAAGCAGGGAAGAGGCACCCATAGAGGTGCATCCCTGTGCCTCTACTGAGAGAGGGGGTGTGGGAGAGCCCAGGGGGGAGACGTAAGGCGGAGGGCTCTCCCCAGGGCTCTAAAGGGAGAGGTGCTTTAGTGACGGGCACTGAGTAACTTCTGCCATTTGCTAGGTACTGCTCTAGACCTGAGAGGTGCGCTGTCCCCAGGGAGCCCACAAGCTGGTAGGGAGCTGGCAGTCTATCAGATCAATATCCAGGGTCAGGTCAGAAAGAAGCCAGCGCTGAAGACAGAGACCCCAACCCAGGGCAAGAATAGAGGGGGTAGTCCTCTGAGGAGGCGCTGTGTGAGGAACAGTGGTTACAGATGGCTCTAGACACACCCACACCCACAGGCACACATGACAAAATAGATAAGTGTAATTCTAAAATTAAAAAGAAATAGAATACCATGCGGTTTTGATAAATGTCTACACTGCATTGTTGAATCAGTTAAGTGTTTATCTCAAACATCTTTCTCTTGAGACAGGCTCTCATGTACCCCAGGCTGGCCTCCAACTCACTGTGTAGCCAGGAAATGCCTGGGCTCATCTGATCTTCTTGCCTCTACCATCAGCTGTTGGGATTGACAATGTGCACCCCTACACCCAGCTTTCACACAAACTACGCTATGGCGAAAATTCTCCAAGTCCTTCCAGCTTTTTTGGGGTGTGTGTGTGTGTGTGTGTGTGTGTGTTGATTTGAAAGAAAAAGGCCCCCAAAGGCAGTGTCACTATTAAGAGGTGTGGCCTTGTTGCAGGAAGCGTGTCACTGTGGGGGTGGGTTTTGAGGTCTCTTCGCTCAAGCTTCCCTCAGTGTGACAGTCAGCTGACTTCCTGACTCTCAGCTACTCCAGCACCACATCTGCCTGTGCCATGCCGTGCTCCCTGTCATGATGATAATGGACTGAACCTCTGAACGGCATGCGAGCCACCCCAACTCAAGTTTTTCTTTCTAAGAGTTGCCATGGTCATGGTGTCTCTTCACATCAATAAAAACCCTAAGTAAGACAGTGTGTGTAGTGTATATGTGTGTGAGGTATATGGGTGTGTGTGTGTGTGTGTTTCCTTGTCAGTGAATATATGTGTTGTGGCTTAAGTGTGGACATCAGAAGACAACTTGTAGAATATGGGTCTTTCTTGCCCCCATGTGGGTCCAGGGGATCGAACTCAGGTCATCAGGCATGACGGCAAGCACCTTTACTCACTGGGGCAACTCATTGGGCACTCCCTAGGCCTTTAATTTTTTTTGTTTTGAGACAGGGTATCACTAGATTACCCAGGCTGGCCTGAGTTTCTGGTCCTCCTGGCCTGGTTTCCTGAGCAACTAGGATTACTGATCCATTATGCAGAAGAGACCTGGGTCTGAGTGTTGTCAGATCCTGGAGCCAGCCCCCTGCAGATACTGAGAGGTAACTATGCAAAAGTCACCTGAAAAAGAACTCCAAATGCTTGAAAATGACAATATACCATTTAAACCTCTGGGTCAAAAAAGAAGTTTCAACTCGGGAGACAGAGGCAGGTGGATCTCTGTGAGTTCGAGGCCAGCCTAGTCTTCATAGCCAGTTCTAGGACAGCCAAGACTGCTCCATAGAGAGCATAGAGTATGTGTGTCAGGGATTGGGGGTGGGGGTGGATTCCCCAGAGTCCAGGCTGAAGAAACGGCTCAGCCATTAATGGCTAGGCTCACAACCAAAAATGTAAGAATTCCTCGAGCCCATGTAAATCTGTGTGCAGTAACATGTCTGTTATCCAGATGTTCCTACAGTGAGATGAGAGGTGGAGAATGCACGGACGCTCATGTCCCAGCTAGCCTGGCCTTCTCAGCAGTGCACAGCAAAGAGGCCCTGTTCAAACAAGAGGAAGGTAAAGCCACCTGAGACTGTCCTTTATCTTCCACCCAGTAGCAGCCACATGCCAGAATTCACACACACACACTGAACACATGTCAAAAACCAAGTCAGTAAATGGCCAAGTGGAAACCAGGTGTGATGCGCTATGATTTGAAGGCATTGCTCAAATGTCCAACAGTCAGCCAAGTGCTGGGGTCCGTGCCCGTGATTTTAGTGTTCAGAAAGCTGAGGAGGGGGAGTCATGGACCTGGGGCTGGTGTGGGCTACATAATGAAACCCCATCTCAATAAAATGTTTTGCTTTGTTTTTTAATTTAGGTATGGGCCTTCTGGCTAAGAACCCAACTTCAGTTCCCAGCACCCACAGTAGGCAGCTCACAAACACCTGCAACTTCAGTTCCAGGGGATCTGATATCCTCTTCTGCACTCCATGGCCACTGACACACATACA
The DNA here is from genome assembly GCF_004664715.2 of Peromyscus leucopus. Taxonomy (NCBI): domain Eukaryota; kingdom Metazoa; phylum Chordata; class Mammalia; order Rodentia; family Cricetidae; genus Peromyscus; species Peromyscus leucopus. The sequence goes on from NC_051074.1 coordinate 5,805,264, forward strand.
CACACACACACACACACACACACACACACACACACACACACACATGCGCGCGCTCGCGCAATTAAAAATAATAAATTAAAAAAACAGATGTGAACTATAATGGCCAATGTAATGGTATTAATCATCTTTAAGAAGTGCTGGATCATGAGAGCGTCTCACATAACCTTCATCTCACTTTCTCCTCTATCTTCAGCTCCTCTGCAGGACACAGTGCTCCTGGCTCCATTCTGGAAGCAAAGACCAGATCTTCTCCTTAACCTTCAACTTCTGTCTCCAGAATTGTGAGGAAGTCTTCAGTATTTTGTCATAGCTGTCCCCCAAAGAGTAAAGTCTGCCAGATGAACATCTGGAAGTAGTGAATGACCTCCCACATCAGATGCAGATGCCCAGCATCTGCTCACAGGGAGAGGCAGCCATGGGGCTATGAAAGGAGGACCTGGTTTGGGCAGAGAGGCGCCGGAACAGGAGAGCCACAGAGGATGTGGGAGGAGAATCCACTCCATGTTCGCTCCATTAGACAGACGGCTGTGGACCTCTGAAAGAGTGGCAGAGTCCCAGGACCTGGGGGCCCAGCATCAATGCAGAGTTTCCTGGAAAGCGGGGGCAGCAAGGCCAGAGGCAGTGGCTGGGGAGGAAATCCGGCTGAGATGTAAACACGAGGGACGTCATGTATCTGGAACTTCAGCTCCACTTTGAAAGACTGAAGGCGGCAAAGCTGGAAGACTTTAGACCCAAAAGAAAGCCAGTAACCCTGAGCAGGAAGTAGCGTGCAGGACTCTCTTGTCACTACTACTACAGTGGCTGTCAAGCTTCAAAATCAGCTACTGTTCTTTCTGCTCTCTCTCAGCTACCACATCTTCCCTGTGGCCGTCACCCTAGCCCTGTCCCCTCAGCTCATTCTCTAACAGGATGGTCCTCCTGAAAATCAGCCTGTGTTCCTCTGCCTCTTTTTGCTTCCTTGTCTCCAGCAGAGGAGCTGGTGGCACAGAGTGACTTCCACCTGCGCATATAAAATGAGAGAGTTTGGACATCACACTGTAATTTTCACTGAAACACATTTTGGCAAATTGGTCCTAATCCTGAGATGCAGCCTTTTGTTTGTTTATTTTTGGTGATGGCATGCCTTTTATCTGGGGACTGACGTTGGTTGACAGTGGGTGGCAGTGATGGCAGTTGTTTTGATGCCTTGCATCTTGCAAACACTCTTACTCTATCTGGAACCCTCAAAATGACTCTCGGCTTCCCTTGCAGCTAAATACATCTCCCAACCAGCTTCCACTGTGTGGAGCTCTGATTTGGAAGCCAGAAATCAGGAGCAGGCAAGTGAACTGGCAGAAGTGTCTGGCTTCCCAGCAGGGGTGAGGCGACTCTGCCATGGTATCACATGAGACTATGGCAGTTTACCGTTTTTTCCCAGTGCTTGGCAGGCCTGCTCGAGAAGTACATTCCTCCCGAGGACAGTTACGGACATTTCCTGGGCATTTAACACTGGATGGGGGGGGGTCGGTCCTTTCAGAAGGTCCAGTGTGAGTCAATCCCTGCCACTAGGGTCGCCCGTGGATTGTGGGCTTCCAGCTGGGCCCTGCTGGTCAGGCTCCTCTGAGGGCACCTTCTGTGGTGCCCTTACCAGGCTAAAGTCCCTTCCTTTGTTTTCCACAGCCTTTTTGCCTCTGTTCCACAGAAACTTGGTGCGACCCACATTGTGAGTGGGCTAGCCAGAACAAACATCTAAACACACATGTGGTCAGTTCTTGGAGGGTTGAACAGCCACAGCAGGCAACTGCTCTGAAGAAAAGTGAGGCTAGATACTAATATGTAAATCTAATTAATCTTATCAATAAACAAAAAAATAAAATAAAAATCTTATCATGCCCAGAGACCTTTGGGTACACCTGGTGGTACTTTTTGTTTTGTTAAACGGGTATAAGTTTTTTTTTTTTGGGGGGGGGGGGCAGGTGCGGATAACTAGGCAGTTTCTAGAAAGTTCTGTGTCTGCTTGTCTTGGTTCCCTGGTCCTTCCGCTGTAATACTGCATATGCTCAGTGCAGCTGAGGTTCGCACGATGAGATAGCAAGTGTTTGCTTTAGTTTTCACACACCCACATAGTTTTCTGCACTCCTAGTGCAGAGTCAGCTCACACCCAGGGTGCAGATCATCCTTCCAGGGTGTGAACAGCAGGTGTGATTACTCTGGTAAGCCCCTGCGACTCAGGTCAGCTCTGAGTGGCCAAACCCTCTCTGAGCGTTGACCCCTCACATCCAAGCAATCAGGAGATAGGGGTGGAGTAGGGTGGGAGTGCAGGTAGTTGCCTAGCAACCCCAGCATGGCTGCCTGCTTTCTTGTCTATGACAAAAAGAGAGCTAGAGAACTTAGTCTCTTTCCTGTTTCATTCCTGGTTGGAAAAAAAAAAAAAAAGAAAGAAACAGGATAAATTTGTGGTGAAGCCCACACTGAGAAGTCAGCCTCGCAACTTGTGACATTGACGTCTACACACGAACCCCTGTGCACGAGAATCAAAGTGTTTTATGGAGGCGGATTCTTCGCACAGCCAGTGAATTCCTAGGAATGTAATTATGCATTAAAAACTTAAGAAGATCAGACTACCCTTCTCTGAGGCATTTTCACAACACCTGTATGTAGCCCTAATTATCACATTCTCCATGTGACAGATGAGTCGAGAAATTGAAGGCAGAAGGGGTGATGAATGTGTGCCACAGACTCCGGAGTACTTGACCTAGTTAAAAAATAATTCACACAGACCTGGGGATTTATGGACGATTTCCAGGACATGGGAGACACTATCGTTCCTCAAATATCAGGTTTGTACGAAATAAATGGAGATGTTCTGATGGCCGGCATCACTTTGCTATGTGCACGGTATCCTGAGCTACCAAACAAGAGTAAATGTGTTCTGCATGAGGCCTCCAGCATCTTTTGCAGAACTGACAGAGGCCTGTTGTTACCTCCTCCCCTGTCCGTTGTTTTAGTTAGGGTTCCTGTTGCATGATAAAGCACCATGACCAAGGGCAACATGGGGAGGAAAGGGTTTATTCTGTTTACATGTCCAGATAACAGTTCTCTGCTGAGGGAAATCAAGGCAGAGACAATGGAGACCAAAGACCACATATGTGCAGGTGGTTGCTCTTCAGGTTTCACTGTTTTTTCAAGAAAAACAAGAGAATGAATAGTTTACTAAGAGCCTGAGGCTTGCGAGAGGGAGGATCTCCAGCCCAGGTGTCCCTTAGCGCAACTGTTGGTTGAGAATGGATAGTTCACATGCAAAAGCGCTCCAATTCCAAAGTCAGAGCAGGAACTCAAGCAGGGAGCAGCCCAGAGGCAGGAGCTGATGATGCACAGGCCACAGCGGGGTGCTGCTTACGGGATTGTTCCTCATGGCTTGTTCATCCTGCTTTTTAAGACACCGCCCACAGTGGGCTGGGCCATCCCACAACAATCATCAATCAGGAAAATTCCCCACAGGCCAATCCGGCAGAAACCTCCTTTGAGGTTTCTTCTTCCAAAACGACTCTAGCTTGTGTTAGGTTGACATGAAACTAGCCAGTACATTAATCATAGCTGTTTTTCTCTGGTGCCAAATGAGGCTTGATAGTGACCCTGACCATGAAGCCTCAGGGACGATGGAGACCACAGACCATGTGTATGCAGGTAGTTGCTCTTTGGGTTTCCTTGTTTTTCAAGAAAATCAAGAGCGTGCGTCTTTTCCCGAGAACCCGAGGCTTGCTGGAGGGAGGGTCTCTGGCGGAGATGCCCCCTTACCACTCTGACGAGCCTGTTGATGAGAACTTCAGATATAAAAGCTCTCAAAATCAAAACCAGAAATTGACACTAATCACAGATGGCCATTAGACCCACAAGGAGGTACATAAGAAGAAGCAATGACGTTGGAGTCTGGTGGGGGGTGGGGGGACCTGCAGTGGGCAAGCTTTCCATCACATTCTTAGGAGCACTGAGGTGTGAGGACAGGTTTGGTTTTAACTCAGTACTAGGACACTGGGTGGAAAAGCAGGTTAGAGAGTACATTTCTAGGTGGGAGTGGGAAACGCTCTGCTGTGATTCCTGGTTCAGCCACAGCCCTTGCGGCTCCCTCTCCCTGTCCCACTTACAGCCGCTGTCTCTGAGCTTTAATTACACCCAGGACATTGTTTTCTGGGAGTTTCCTCTGATACAAACTACATAACTGTGCCCTGGGGGCTGCCCCCCCCCATGAGGGAGAGATGGCCCCAGTGCTTGGCAACAGGGCCTTTATCGCCTTTGCTGGTAACTCCCATCAGCACAGTGAGCGTCCAGCCAAGCCAGGGGAGGAGAGAGGCCACCTCAGGGTGTGAACACAGGACTGACAGACAGGCAGGCTGTTTTCGGGAACAGAGGCCTCTCACTAGATTCCCAGTGTGAGCAGCTGTGCAGGTCTAGAAATGGATGTGGACCAGTCTGCAAGTGGGACTCTGTGGAAGGAAGGACTTCCCCACAGTGGGGCAGGCTCAGCAGGCCTTTGGTTTCAGGAAGGAAGTGGTCTATGCGTCTCTGCAGGACGACGTATCAAGGCAAGCTGACTTTTTACTGTGGGCAACACACTTGCTTCAGAAGGGCATCCCCCCACAAGACAGCAGTGCCCGTGGGTTGGTAAAGAGCAAGGAGATGACCCACTCCAGAGATGGTTTAGGGGACCAGCATCCTCCATATTTCACATGAGCAGCCACTTATATAGTGGATGCCTATCGACTGTCATTGGTGAGCACGTTACCTCAGATTGGACAGGCGAGCGCTCATCCGACCAGGGTCTCTATGTGGAAGAAACACATTAAGGGAGATGTGGAGAGTGCAGACTCATCCTCAGGCCAGCTACCAGCCACTTACACTATTTCAGAATTCAGTGTTCCAATGTCAGGGGCACGGTGTGCCACGCTTCTTCTTTAGAAGCACAGTGTGCCAAGTAGGCCGGCTGCCGGGCCATGCCTGCATTTTCTCCTATATTCTCCCCTATACCCCCCTGAGTTTTATTCACAGGCACCCAGACTAATAAAAACTTGCCTAGTATTTACTTAACGCCCATCCTTGGCCATGGCACTTCAGAGACATTAGCTGATTGGATCCTAACAATGTCCTATGTGGTAGGCACAATTATTGTCCATGTTTCATAAATAAGAAAGGAAACAGAGAGGCTAAGCATTCTTCCCAAGCTCACACTGTAGCTAGAGTTTTCCTGCTTTGCCCACAGTCAGGACAAATCTTTGTCACCTGCCAGTCCCACAGCCGCTCAGACCCAACCAAGTAAACACAGAGACTTATATTGCTTACAAACTGTATGGCCGTGGCAGGCTACTTGCTAACTGTTCTTATAGCTTAAATTAATCCATTCCCATAAATCTATACCTTGCCACGTGGCTGGTGGCTTACCGGCGTCTTCACATGCTGCTGGTCATGGCGGCTGGCAGTGTCTCTCTACTTCAGCCTTCTGCTTCCCTGAATTCTCCTCTCTCCTTGTCCCACCTACTTCCTGCCTGGCCACTGGCCAATCAGTGTTTTATTTATTGACCAATCAGAGCAATTTGACATACAGACCATCCCACAGAATCATACAGCTAGAAAGTATAGTTCAAACGTGGACAGCCTGCCCCCATAGCATGGGGCATTCCTTTCTCAGTGTCTCAGTCACTGTTTGTTCTATTGCGGTGAAGAGACACCATGACCACGGCAACACCCATAAAAGGAAGCATTTAACTGGGAGCTTGCTTACCGCTTCAGAGGTTTAGTCCATTGTCATCATAGCAGGGAGCATGGCGGCGTGCAGGCAGACGTGGTGCTGGAGAAGGAGCTGAGAGTTCTACATCCTGATCTGCAGGCAGACAGAGAGAGACACTGGGCCTGGCTTAGGCTTTGGAAACCTCACAGCCCACCCCTAGATCAGCTTCCTCCAACAAGGCCACACCTCCTAATCCTTGCAATCCTTTCAAACAGCTCCACTCCCTGGTGACTAGGCATTGGAATATATGAGGCTGCAGGGGCCATTCTTATTCAAACCACTACAGCCAGCGTGCTCAGGCCGTGGTTTTTGGTGACTCAGAAGCCCTCGGCTTAAAGAGATTACCCACTGAGCAAAGTGCTTCCCACATAAGCAAGAAGACTGGAGTTGGCTCTCCAGTATGCTTCATGTGAAGGGTAAGCAGAGCAGGGTTTTAAGTTTCTATTTAATATTGGGGGGGGTGTGCGCACGCACACATGCATCACCGTCATGTGGGCTCCTGGGAATCAAGCCCAGGTTGCCAGACTTACACAGTGAGAACCTTTACTTACTGAATCATCTAGTTCAGCCCCAAAGAAGGGTTTACCATAGGCTTTTTAATTTTAATTTTTTTTTTATTTTACTGTGTTTTGCCTGCCTGTGTGCCTGAGCACCACACGTGTGCCTGGTGCTGATGGAGGTCGGAAGAGGGCATTGGATCCCCTGGACCTGGAGTTACAGACAGCTGTGAGCCATCATAGGGGTGCTGGGAATTAAACATCAGTCCTCTGCTAGAGTAGCAAGCACTCTTAACCGCTCAGGCATCTCTCCAGGCCCCCGGCTTTTTGACTTTCATTTCCTCTAATGGGGCAGATTTAATGCCTGTCCACACACTCTGGTGGCTGACAAGGAGACAGCCATAAGGCTGCCGGAGCTGAGGGGACTTCCTAGGACTTGGGGAGTGTGCCATCCACCCACAACTGGGCAAGGAAATTGGCTGTAGCACATTTGTGCACAGAACAGTTTGGCCAGGACCAGGGAAAGGGTGTGGGGTCAATGTTCACCAAGATGCAGTAGAGGAACTAATCCAGCGGTAAGGATAGAACTCCCACTTACAGGAAAAGGAACACACATGGCCCTGAGCCTCTGCGGTACTTGGCCCTGGTGGGAGACTAGCATCTTGAGGGGAGCCAGCCTCCTTTGTACCTCCTTTGTGCTCCTTAGTGTCTTACTCTGAGCCAATGCTATTTCCCTAATCCTACAGATATGGCAGATAGTAATTTATGAAATGACAGCAATTTGGAATTGGCTGTAAGTACCTAGGAAATAAAATGAATACCCCAATTTGCAAAATTAAAAATCAAAGTATCTAATTTACATGCTGCTAATCACCCAAGCGGGCAGCTATCCACAGATAATCAAAATCAAGTGTATTCGCCTAGAACAAGGTTTTTTGTTCCCTTATCTAGGGCTCATGCATGGCTTTCAGGGGTCTGCAAAACCCCAAATGGTGCACACATTTTATGTTACATTGGTCTCTGTCTTCTGAGGATACTCACAGCTTTTTAGAGACACAAAGAGATTCAACATACACAAAAACTTAGCTGCTAGCCGAGGTCTGGGGAAGAGGCAGGGGTGTTGGGAGAAAAGCTCCCGTCTCCCTGGTCATACTGCCAGCTGAAGTTAGAAGCAGCTAGGGTTCATGATGGCTGAGTCCACCTGCACCCCTGACTTTCCAGCCATACATCTGTGTCCCCTGCCCATGGAGAACACCCTCTGCCAGCTGTCAGGATGGCACTGGTACCCAGAGCAGCTGTGTGAATGAAAGGACTCATTTTTCTCAACTAACTGGTTGTCTCTGAGGGTGAGTGGTCTGGACTAAGGGACCAGACTTCTGTTTCTCCCCGCATGCACGTTCATCCACAGGCTATGGCTTCCTTCCACGATGGAGGTGGCTGGGCACCTCCAGACAGGAGCCCCATCTGCCCTTCCCAAGGAAGCAAGGACTGTGCCACAGAGGCTCTGCCAGGGCCCTGTGGCATTGCAGCTGGCAGGGCCATGCAGTGGGCAGCTGGGGTTGTCAGAGCCTCTCAGGCAGGAGCACAGGTTCAGAATGCCACCACAAACTACTAGGGATTCCGCATGTGTGGAAGGGAAGACTGGGGGGGGGGCAGGGGACAGCAGGACAAATCAATCGGCTTCCCCAGCCAATCAGGGAAGAAAAGAGTTTACATGTTTGGGAAGAATGAACCAGAAGATGAACGAGGTCTGAAAACTGAATCCAAGTGTGGCCAGAGGTCAGAACTCAGGTTTTCACTTGTGACTGTTGAGAACAATACGTGACTTTTAACTGTGCCTGTCCAGTTCACTCAAAAAGGAAAGAGGCACCTGAGACATCCTGAGGGATTCCCAACGAAAGCAAAATATGTTTTTTACTTTTATTTTAATTCCATGTCTATTTACTCGTTTCTTTGTTCATTTGTTTATTTGAGACTGCATATCACTGTGTTACCCAGGCTGGTCTCCCTCTTCTGAGCTTAAGCAATTCTCCTGCCTCAGGTTCCCTGAGTGCTGCATCTATAGGCAAGCTCCACCCTGCCTAGTACACAACTGGGGTAAAAAAAGACTTTTTAGATACTAATGTGTATTTTAAAATTTTTAATTAATTAATCTAGAGGGCTTGTGTCACATCACACACATGGAGAACACAGGACAATTTTCAGAAGTCTGTTCTCTCCTTCCAGCACATGAGTTCCAAGGATCAATGCCAGGTTGTCAGGCTTGATGACAAGTGCCTTTACCTGTCGTCTTGCCAGCCCCGAAATGTATTAAAAACAAAAACCCAAGACACAAGAGAAGAACATATACAATAACCAAATGTGCTCGATCCATTAGCAGGCAGCCAAAGTCCCAGTTGTGGGCACAGCCTGTCTTTGCTATCAACAAACAGGTCCAAAAACGTGTCCCCAGGCAGACCTCACTCTGCTCATGTTCTTCATGGCACGGGGAGCCAGGTGGTCTTTCTTCAAGTCCTTTACTGGGTGCCCTCAGGGCCCGAGAACGCACGCTGGATTGTCTGTCCCCTAACTAGGTACTCCAGCGGGGGAGAAGGCCCCTCCCGGGCAGTAGGGCAGCTGGGAAAACTCTCCAAGTGACTAAACAGGTGTCTGAGGCACACAGGACATCGTCACAACCCCCTCCATTGACATCCAGTCTGTGAGGGAGGCTGCTTCCTGTCCCCATGACGCTCTCAGCTCCCACAGCAGCCCCTCTTTGGGACAGCAGCCAGCCTCTTGAGATCCCGGCACTTCCGTCACCTCAGACACAAACTGCCCGTGAACTTCTCTGCTGGGCCACTCTCGGAAGAAGGCTTTAGGGATACTTTCTGGGGAGATTTGACTAATGTGACAATTTCCCAAAGACCAAGCAACTGTTAACTAATAGACATTTCAACAGAAATTTTCTATTTTTATAGCCCCAGGCATCCTTGACTCTCAGCCATCCCTCTGCCTCAGCCTCTCGAGGGCTGGGATTACAATCTTGTGCCAGCAGGCCCGGCTAAACTATTTAAAACATGAACTGAAAAGCATTCTCCCCACCTCCCTTCCATGTTCTTTACATTAACTACGGAATCTTAATTGGAAGATCTTTAGTCTTAAGGAGATATAGCTGGACACTGCAGCCTTCAAATGTCCCCTTATTACAATATAATGCCTGTCCTGAGCACACTGGAGATCATCCAGCCTGGGCTATAATGTACGAGGGGAAAATTATTGCGCTTACCTTTGGAAAAATACAGTCTAAAAAAGAGTAAAATTTCCTGTTTCTGAGAGAAGAAACTCAAAATGCATGATTCCTGGCTCAGTCTTGCATTAGAAATTATTAGAGAATAGTTTCGGGCCCAGCATCCCTTTCAGGACTGCACAAGACAGTATTTTTTTAAATCATCCAAAGTACTTTTGATCTATGCTTTCTGCACAGCCAAGGGGACAGCTGTGTGCTTTTGAAGAGCTGTAACTCTGGGACTTGTCAGCCTTTCATTAAGGCTCTGAGGGTGAATTGGAATCCGGATCTCTCTCACACAAATCTTTATCGCAGCTCTAATCTATCTTAAAGGAGGTATATTTCATGTAGCGTGAGTCTTTAGAATACGCTAGGCTTTCCACCAACGACTTGTGAAGCTTAAAGATTCTGACGGGGCTGCATCAAAGGTTAGCTGGGCTGTGTAAGGGGTCCTCGCGCCTCTGTGGAGGTCGGCCTACATACAGTCCGCTATGGTGCCTGGAGCGACTCCAGCCACTCAGTAAGAAGTGTCCCGAATCTGTTATCAAATAACTCAGGAATCAAAGGCATGTCTGTCATCCAGCATGCCTCTTCCAGAGCAGGGCCTCCTCGGGGACCAGGTGAAGCCCCAAGAGTCACAGTTGAGAGCTAAGAACGCCAAGTCCGGAAGCCGTTCCCTGGCCTCAGACTCCACCCTGAAGGAGGCAGTCACCTCCACGGAGATGGCTCTTCTTCCGTCTACTCCCACCCTCCTGTGGGTGACTTCTCCTACAGCTCCCTAGGGTACCTCACCGTCCTTGGCTTTGGTCAACTCTGCTTGTGAAACCCTCCTAGCCCCATGGGAAGTGATCTCACTTTCTGGTTAATGTCTCTTACACAAGGGCTGTCACCTTAAATTGTCTTCCCAGAAGACTCTGGGTGAGGCTCTGTCTGGCTCTGCTACCCATCACATCCCTGGTGGCCAGTCGAAGGGGCAGGGGCGGGCACACTAGACATGGCATTGGGCAGGGTGTGACTAGGAAGAAAGGGAAGTGGAAGGAAAGAAAGAACAAAGGAGTAAGAGAAGATGGCAGAGCACACGGCTGGGCTGTCTGCACTGAGAGGTCTACACAGTGGCTGTGATCTAAAGCAGTGGCTCTCCACCTTCCTAATGCTGCGACCCTTTAACACAGCTCCTCATGCTGTGGTGACCCCAACCATACAATAATTTTCATTGCTACTTCACAACTGTAATTTTGCTACTGTTAAAACCATAGTGTAAATATCTGCGTTTTCTGACCCTGGTGAAAAGGGCCAACACCCCCCACCCCAGGGTCTTGACCCACAGCTTGAGAACCACTGTTCTAATGTGAAGAACTGGCCACAGCCAGTGCTGACTGGCCAGAGAGTTTCTTCTTCCAGAGAACTCAGCTAGCCCTCTACTACCTACTTCTTCACCTCTTTCATCGTTTTAAATTGTTGTATGTATGGATGTTTTGCCTGCATGCGTGTTTACGTACTACATGTGTGTAGTGTCTGCAGAGGCCAGAAGAGAGCATCTGAACCCCCCGGAACTGGAGTTAGAGATGGTTGTGGGCTGCTGTGCGGCCCCCGAGCCAGGACGAGCAGAGCTCTTAACTGCTGAACTGTCTCTGCAGCCCTCTGTTTACATTATTAATGTCCTTTAAAGCAGCGGCAGCAGCAATGCTTAGCACTTAGCAAAGGATCAAAACAGCCATCATATTTTATATATTATATATATAATCTCATACCCCAGCACTGAATGTCTGGTTTGGTACAGAAAATTGCAAGAGTCTGACATCACTACCTGCAGTTTTATTGTCCAAGCGAAGGGCTTATGGGCCCACAGGTACTTGGGCCACACCGTCACTGTGCTGGACAGCCCAGGATCTACGGGGAGGGAAGAACTCTGTGGCAGTCAGTATGTTGGACAGTTGCTAGAACACAGGGTTCTGCCCAGCCAGGGAGAAGACCTCACCAAGCTGGCAGGGCATTCAATAAACAGTTCAGAAGGTTCTCCCTTAGTCACAGGCAAGAACCATGCCAGGAGCTAAGGCTGTGCTACACCTACCCTGAAAAATGTTAAGACGAGTCTCAACTAGATCAGCCTGATTCAAAAGTAGTTTAATGCCAGCTACAAATGCTGAGTCACTACCTAAAGGAAGACAACAGAAGGCAGACCCTCGACAATGTCCAATTCACAATGTCCTGCGTCCAAACTGAGGAGGAGAGAGAAGGTGATACAGAGCTATAGGAACAGATAGCCTCATTTTCTTTTCCTGTTGCTGTGATAAAAATGACCAGTCACAAGCAATGTAAGAAAGGGTTTGTGCTACCTCATTGTCTGAAGGGAATTTGAGGGAGGTCAAGGTGGCAGGAATTGAAGCAGCTGGTCACATTAAGTCGGCTATTTGAGGAGCATAATAAACACTTGCTAATGCCAGCTTGGTTTCTCTACTTTATACAGTCTCAGATCCCAAGCCTAGGGAATGGTGGTGCCACCCACAGTAGGCAGGTCTTCCCACCTCAATGAATGTGATCAAGAAGATCCCCTACAGGCATGCCCTAAGGCCTGGTTCCCAGGTGATCCTAGAGTCTGTCAGGTTGACAGTTAACACTAAGCATCACACATAACAAGGAAAGAAATAAATGATGGAGCAAGTGTGGATTTTGCAGAGAAAGACTTTAAAAACAGCTGTTATGGGGCTGGAGAGATGGCTCAATGGTTAAGAGCACTTGTTCTTCTAGAGGACCTGAGTTCAATTCTCAGCACCCACATCAGGCTTACAACTGTCTGTAACTCCAGTTCCAGAGGACAAGACACCCTCTTCTGGCCTCCTCTGGCACTGCATTCACATGATACAGACACATGCATGGATACAAAACACACATACATACACACATACATACATAGATACATAAAGTAAATAAATCCTCTTTATCACTGCATTCACATGATGCAGATACATGCATGCATACAAAACACCCATACATACATAAAGTAAATAAATCTTTTAACAAGGAATTCTGTGGAGAACAATAATGAGAAATGAATTGAAAAGTAGTAGGAGAGTGGAGGATAGAATTAGAACAGGAAACAGACTCAAGGGAACTGTGAGACCAAGAAAATACAGTGCTTGAAACAGAAATTGATGACTTTATAGTCAGAGTGGATGCCAGGGAAGAAAAGATTAATGAGCTTAAAGATAGAGAGGAAAGACCCAAATGGAGACCAGGCAGGGGAAACTGTTTTAGTGAGCCCTCGAACAGGGCTGAGCAGTCCAGTGCACACACAAACAAAGCCCGGCAAGAGGACTCTATGAGAGGTGGGCAGGGAAGTCTCTGAGGAGATGATGGCTGAGATGTTCTCAAACACAGCCAAGAAACACAATGGCTCTCAGTCGTGAAAAACAACAAAAATAGTATCAAAGCCCACAAATGCCAGACTGCATCTGGGCCGTTCTTACCTCTGCAGCTACACTTACATCAAACCCATGTGACTCTGTCTATGTTTGCAGTCACCTGTATGTAATAAGCTATACCTTGGCCGACCAAGGAGTCCTTCAAGAGGAAGCCATTTATCAAGGAATATTTGGTGTTATTTAGCTTATTAATATATATCAGCTGTCTTCTGAGATGAAATTCTTGTGTGCCCATATGCTACTAGGCCATATGGCAAACAGTTAAGCTTTTCAGACCTACTGCTGATCCACTAGGTAACACCCATACAGGGCCTAGGAGACAGGTAGACCATAGATGCATAGCTTTGTTTCTTGTGCAAATAAAGCTCAGACCTCCCTCCCCCTGACAGAGAAAACAGCATTGCAAAGCAATTTACTCAGAACAAAGGAGGTTTTTGCATATCCAGGTGGAGTGAAGGGTGGGGCAGGATTCCTGCCCAGAGCAGAGTCGTATAGCTGGGAGAAAAAGAACAAGGCAGTTTCTATAGAGAATAGACAAGAGCTGCATGGCCAGAGAGAAGAGAAAAAGGCAGAGATTCTGTAGATGGTAAGGCAGGTCTTTTGTAGAATTTTCTCACAGCAGGGGTAAGGAGCAAGGAAGGAACGATGGAGGACGAAGGAACAGAGGACAAAGATGAGGTTGAAAGCACAGGAGCCCTGTCAGGACTGTGACAGGCAGGGCAGGCCCAGTAGGCACAGAGAGGAGCTGAGTGTGAGGACGGAGCTGAAGCTCGGTAGATAGAATTTTGTCTTAGAGCAATAAAGTAAATGGATGAAAGAGCATGGTGTACATAGATTCTTTTCCCTCAGATAACCCCACACCAGATGCAGTGTCTTTGCCAGGACCCTGGGAGGGATTTTCTCAGGGCAGGCCCTTGGGAAGATTCTGTTATATGTTTATATGACAATAATGAAAGTAGGTGATAAAAAAAAAAAAAAAAAAAAAATCCCAGTATGAATGTACGTGCCTTTAATCCCTATACTCAGGAGGCAGAAGCAGGCAGATTTCTTTGAGTTCCAGGCCAGCCAGGGCTACATAGTGAAACACTATCAAGAGGGGAAAGAAGGGACTTAGAACTGACCAGAGAAATTAAGACAACCACCATTCAAGTAGGAGTTATGTCTAGAATATACAGCTGGGGGCTGGAGAGGTGGTGCAGAGGTTGCTCCTGCAGAGGATTTGAGTTCATGCCCAGCACCCACATGGTGGCTCACAACCATCTCTAACTCCAGCACCAGGGGATCTGAAGCTCTCTTCTGGCCCCCCTGGGCACCATGTGTGTACATGGTACACAGATATACATGTGGGCAAAACATTCATAGGCACAAAAATAAAGTTAAAAATGTTTAAAAAGGAATATACAGTTGCCGTATTGTTTGGAGATCTGCAGGGCAATGGATCATATATGCAAGATAAGGGAAAATGTCAACAGCCACAACAGAAGAATCTGACAAAATTTGACATCAACTGCCGAGGAGAACACTCGATACTGGAAACAGTGGAATATTCTTCAAATCAGTGAAAAAGATCCCTGCGAAAATGAACATCAAACTTAAAGAAAAGACTGAGTTGTCCTCCTGGGATTGGAAACAAGGCAAGGATATATATAGAGATATCTGGATATATATATCCAGAGAGATGTCTGTGGGTAAATCCCTAGAACTCAAGGTGGAAGGAGAAAGTCAGCTCCATAAAGCTGTCCTCTGGCCTCCACACATACACCACAGCATGAGCATACACACACATGCACACACGCACATGCACACACACCACAGCATGAGCACACACACACACACACACACACACACACACACACACACTGCACACATGCATGCATGCACACTTAATCATAATAACAATTAAAATTTTAAAAACTTTATAAAAAAGAAAAATCAGAGAGAGGAGGAAGGTAAGCAGGCAGCGGGCAAGCTGCTGTTATTCTCAGGTGACAGACTTCTTTGCAGGGTACGTTCCAGGGAATTTATTAAATCAATTATTAGACCTCAAGAGTGAGTTTCTAAAAGCTGCTTGGTATTAGGTTAATTTGCTGAAAGGCCCATCATCTCATGGGTAGTGGCAAGCAATTAGAAAGTTAAAAAACAGATCCTGTTTATGGCACCACAAACACCATAAAACACCAGGAATAAACCAAGGAAAACATTATATTGAAAGTAAAAAGCTCAGGCTGGTGATACATCTCAGCAGGTTAAGCCGAACCTTTGCCCAGGAGGACTATTGTTTTTACCTTTTAATAGGAAAAAAAACATAGAAATGTACACAAAAGTATAGACTATAAAGAATTCCCAGTACTGTATCCCATTCCACTGGTCACCCACACTCTAATCTTTCCATTCCTCTGTTTTCCTAAAACTGATTTTCATTTGTTTGAAACACTTAAGACAAATGATGTCAGTTCATCTTATAAAAAAAAAAATCTAAGGACTTACAGCTAACCAATAAGTGATTAAAGGTTCCATACACACACAATACTGTCATAGCTAAGAGATTAGCAGCAGTTCCTTAACACTCTCTAATAACCCACCTCTGTTCATTTTTCCTGATTGTCCCCATTGACTCTGCTGCTCCTGAATTTGGCTGGTTGAGTGGCTGGGGGTGATCTCAGGCTTGTCTTGCCCCCCTATGTCCTGTGGCAGAGGGTTGGATCTAGAGAGGCCCGTGGGCTCAGGCTGTGCCTCACAGTCCTGCAGCTGCCAGGAGCCATGAATTCAGGGTTTCTCACCTTTCATAGGTGTGTTACCAGCTTTTTGTCACTGTATCAAAACCCCTGACTCTGGCTAATTACAAGGAAATAGGGTTTATTTAGCTCATGGTTTCAGAGCTTTGAAGTCCAAAGTTTTATTGGTCTATCCCTGGGTAAATTTACATCACAGCGGAAGCAAGTGGTCACTTCTGGAACAGGAGTTGGGGGGGGGGTCATGGGGTATGGGAAAAGCTTTTATGACATGCTTCTTTGAAGAACCACCATTGGGGTTGCACAAAAGAGTCCTCATACCCCCAGTGACCTAAAGACGTCGTGCACGCCAATCTCCCCACAGTACCACGCTGGAGACCAAGCCTTTGATCACAGTGGACCCTAGGGGGTGTAAGCCATATCCAAGCACAGCAGTGAGGCTGCTAAGATAAATGAGAGGCGGCCAGCCTGAACCGTCTATTACTTAGCTTCCCATCAATTTGTCATCTAATTTCCTCAGAATTATAACACATCTTTGCTGACACTTCCTAGCTGAGAAATTACATTGTTTGTTTGTTGGCTGGCTTGTTCATTCATTGTGAGTTGGTGTTTCTCTGTACCTTGTCGTCATCCCAGGGGATTCCTCCGGGATGCAGCTTCCTCCTTATGACGCCTTTACACTGTATCTCAGTCTCTAGTTTGCTCCATGAAAATAGTCTGATGGGGTAGGGGTTAGTATAGGGAAGGGAGAATTTTGGGACAGACTCTGTGAGGAGGCAAGATGGAAGATGATGAAGTGTCACACAAGCCTCGCTCCTTGGAGTGAGAATTACCCTCCTCCCCCATGCAGAGAAGCCTCACTACTGCTAGGGTGCTATATTCCTATGCGACTCAGCCTCAAAAAACAACATATGAAATAAGAGAAGCATGGGTTCCATGTGTGACCTGAGACACCGGCCCCATACCTGCTCATCTTTCAAACCTACACATGTGCACACAGAATGTATCTGTTCATTTGGAGGGTGTGCTGGCTAGTTTTATGTCAACTTGAGACAAGCTAAAGTCATCTGAGAGGAAGGAACCTCAATTAAGAAAATGCCTCCATAAGATCGGGCTGTAGTGAAGCCTGTATAATTAGTGATTGATGGGGAAGGGTCCATCCCATTGTGGGCAGTGCCATCCTGGGTTGTATAAGAAAGCAGGCTAGGCCTGGGCGTTGGTGGCGCACGCTTTTAATCCCAGCACTCGGGAGGCAGAACCAGGTGGATCTCTGTGAGTTCGAGGCCAGCCTGGGCTACCAAGTGAGTCCCAGGAAAGGCGCAAAGCTACACAGAGAAACCCTGTCTCGAAGAAAAAAAAAAAAGAAAGAAAGCAGGCTGAGCAAGCCATGGGGGGGGGGGGCTAGTAAGCATCCCTCCCCAGCCTCTGCATCAGCTCCTGCCTCTAGATTCCTGCCCTGTGTTAGTTCCTGTCCTGACTTCCTTCAACGATGGACTACAATGTGGAAGTGTGAGCCAAATAAACCCCCTTCTCCCCAACTTGCTTTTTTGGTCATGGTGTTTCATTGCAGCAGTAGTTACCCTAACTAAGACGGAGGAATTTCTGGAGCCCGATCCCTAGTCCTGGGCCTGCAGTTCTTCGTCTGCTCATTTTCTCCTTGATCTTGGATAACTACAAGACACAGACTGGAGTAGGGCCGGAGAGAGAGACAGAGACAGAGACAGAGAGACAGACAGAGAGACAGAGACAGAGAAGTTAGGCAGAGACAGAGACCCAAGTGCTACACACCGCGAGGCCACGTGTTTCCCCAAAGTTTCTGTCTTTAGTTGTTTTGGAGGAAGTGGAAAATGAGGGCACAGCCTTTGGCCCTGTACAGTAAACAAAAAGAGGGCAGAAGCTGAACTCCACTTTGCAAGGCTGGACCTACCTGAGGGTCCACATCCCCTGCGGGGAGCTTGTCTTGGAGATCCAGTTTTGCTGGTGGCGTGGGAGTCTCCATTCTTTCCCCTCCGGCAGCCAAAAAGAGAACCATGTTTCCTCAGCAACCATGGAAACATCTCCAGAGAACAGTTATATTGTTTTGAAGTGTTTTGAAATCTTATCAATGGTTTCCAAGGAAACACGAGATGATGAATAGCGGCTTTGCTAGGTAGGTTCAAGAAGCAGGGGGGTGCAGGGGCAACAGACTGAATCCACAGGACACAGGCTGTTGACAGAGCTGGAGAGACACTTGAGCTCAGATGTTTTCATGTTGTTGCCCAATCAGCTTTAAACACAGCCACTGCTTAGGGAGGAGGTAGCATTATTTGAATCTCAATTAAAGAAATCTTACGGTGTTTGAAAATGGTGGGACTTGGGTCTGGAGAGATGGCTCATTAGCAGTTAAGAGCATGTACTGCTCCAACAGAGGACCCACATCAGGTGGCTCACAGCCACCTGCAACTCCAGCTCCAGGGGATCCTATCCTTCTGACCTCCAAAGACACTAGCTAGCACTCACGTGCACAGACACACACAACTGAAAATAAGATCTTTTTTACAATAGCGGGATTGACATAATGTTAATTGATCTTGTGTGTTATTACATTTGGGGAAAACAGAGATTAAAGCGGCAACCCAGCTGCCGAACTTGGGTTACAATAATTTGCCAACCACACACAGCTGCAGAGTCCGCATGGGATAAAGACAATCATCCCAGAGAGAAATAGCCAAAGCCTGGAAGCTTCTGACAGCCTCCACTCAACAGGCACAGTGCCTGGAGTCACCACTTTAAAAGGCTTGGGGACACTGGCTTTGGCATCATTTGGATATATGTCCCTGAGAGCCTGGGTGCTTCAGGCTTCTTCCTGTGTGGGGGGCTTCAGTGGTGAAACATTTAAGACATGGGAACCAGTGAAAGGTAATTAGGTCATGGCCTCTCTAGCTTCATGAATGGATTAAGTCTGTCTGTTGAACTGGATTAGTTCTGGAGAAAAATGGTTGATATAATCAAGTTTGGCACCTGCCCTGAATCCCTTTTCCAAACATATTCCCTCAACCACAGGACCATCTGTCATGAGGCCATCTGCTATGGCCCTGCCATAGCCAACCAGATGCTGTCACTCTGCTCTGGAAACTTCAGAACAGTGAGCCAAATAAGCCTGTTTTCTGTAAAGTACCTAGCCCCAGGGACTTTGTTACAGCAACAGAAAACATACCCATACCTGGGATCTAGTACTTCCATCACCGCGATAAAGTGTCTGAGAACAACTTAGGGGAGAAGGATTTGTTTTGACTCATGGTCTCAAAGGTTTCAATCCATGATCTCTTGCTCTCGTTTCTGGACCCACCATGGTGAGGCAGAGCTCCATGGCCAGGAGGCCATAGTAGAGCAAAGCAACCCAGCTTACGGTGGCCTGGAGACAGACAGCGACAGGAAGGGCTAGGACAAAACACACCCAACACATATCCCAGTGACCCAGTTCCTCTGACCAAAAACACCGCCCAGTTTCCATCACTCCATGAGAGGATCCAAATTCGTGTCTCAGCACCCACATTGGGTGGCTCATACCACCTAGAATTTCTGTTCAAGTGTGATCTACACCCTTTTCTGGCCTCTGAGGGTACCTGTACACACACGCACGCATGCGCACGCAGAGAGAGAGAGAGAGAGAGAGAGAGAGAGAGAGAGAGAGAGAGAGAGAGAGAGAGAGAGAGACAGCCTCAGTAGTCCTTCACTTCCCTCAAAGCCCGCCATTTGTCAGGCAAGGCCTCAGCCCTCCACACACTCAATCGGGACATTCAGTGTTCCTTTTGTATTTTGATCTATTGACCTCACGAGGTGTTCCACCACCCCTTTACCAGACAACATTTTTACTTTCTCAGTTCACCCAGAACCTATCTCAGGGTTCACCTCCACTCTTTTTTTAAAACTGCTTAGAAGAACAATGAAGAAAAATTCAAGAACTTGCACTCTGGAAGTTTACATTGCATCTATCTCTCCAGCTGAAACTAAATCTCTAATATCCTGGGAAATAGTCCCCGTCTTTTCGAAACTCTCCACATGCTTTCTGCAAAGACACTTTCCTCCATTTTTATTTATTTGTTACCTCGTGTTTACTTATTTTCTTTTGATCACAAGCAGGTGGGGTGGAGGAAGGTAGCTTTCTGTCATATTGGTATCACCCCACAGGCACATAAGCAATTCAACAGGCTTTTGAGGTTTCCTCTGGACTCTTCTTAGACAAATCTTAAGACAAGGGAGCTGCAAAGACATGTTGAGTATTGCTTGATGTCTTTGTTTTCAGAAGCAGTAGCAGAGTGGCTTGTTGTATGTTGCTGTTGTAAGAACAGGTGACTGCATACATCTATAGGTGTTGGGAAATGTCAGGATGGGAGAAGAGAAATGAACTGGGGGTGTGGGGATGTGAGGAAGACCCCACAGGTACTGGATTGGAGGAGGTAAGGACATCACCAGGTAGACACATAATAAAAATGCAGTTCTCGTCTCCCCAGTGACACCAGACAGTAATGAGTACACAGGCACCCCCAGTCTGAGTTCTAAACACAGATCCAGACCAACTCGAGAGATGTGACAAAGTCAGCTTGAAGTGTCTTCCAGTCTCAGAACAAGGATGTGCCCAAAGAGGATGTGAAAGCAAGCAAAAATGGCTGATAAGAAGGGGCTCCTGCTGGCTACCTGTGGGGCAATTTGAACGTGTGCACAGCTGTAAAGTAGTACCTTAGACAGAGGGTGGAGAGGCGGGCCGTCTTTGTGAAATGGTACCAACTGACAAAAACCGAGGAGAGACCTCAGACAGTCACATTTCATCAAGGCAGGGCAGCCACTCTTCAGGTGAGGATGGAAAGCTGTTGGGAGCCACTTCTGAACTTCTGATTGCTCAAGGGGGTGGGGAAGCCTACCTTTATTAACACTAACAGTGTCACCATTGGTGGCATGAACTCTCGTTTGTCCAGCTAGCATCCTCCAGGCCCAGCAGAGCCAGGCACTTATTTCCCAGGATTCTTTGCTACTCTCTTGTGGCTGAAGACCTGCCTATGCAGACTTCCCAGGTGGGTTACTTGACGTCACCCAGCGGCCCCTTTCTCCTCCCCCAGGCCCCAAGGAGGCTGCTGGCCCTGGAGGAGGGAATCGTATGTGACCTCCAGACCTCTGCAGCAACTTTCTTAATTGCTGGCTTTTGTTTCTTGTGCCGTTCAGACACGGCTGCTGGCCTTCCGGGATGATACTGAGGACCACATGAAATAAGAGGCCTGTGAGTTCCAGAGAGCACACTGGAACCGAGCGTGCGTCCTAGAGAAAGTCATGGTGATCCGGTGTGTGTTACCTCTGGTTCAAGACTTGCCAGAGCTCCTGGGATTTGCAGTAATCAATTATGTGGAGTTAAGCTACCCAACCCAGAGCAGTCATTATCAGGCCTCTACTTTTCCTGCTCATCACCCTTCCCAACCCACTTCTCTACCCAGGAATTTGTGTGTGACCCCAGATATTTAGATACACATGCACAGTTGTACACATCACACACTTACTAATAATGTCTCATAAAGAAGTTTAGTATCTGGGCATGATGGCGCACACCTTTAATCTCAGCACTTGGGAGGCAGAGGCAGGTGGATTCCTCTGAATTCAAGGCCAGTCTACTCTACATAGTGAGTTTCACGCCAGCCAGGGCTACATAATGAGACTCTGTCTCAAAATAAAAATAAAGAAAAAAAATGAAATGAGTATCTTTGTTTTTACTTTGTTGCCTGTCCCTCTGAGCATAAATAAAGTGTTGGGTGATTTATGTGGTAAGGGATATGTGACTAACCAGATCAGTATTTGGTAGTGGAGGCAGCCTGTCTGGAAAGCACCTCGGCGGAAAATATGCCCGAGCCACGAAGGGCTGTACTCTCCCTGTGTGGGACTCGATCCCACACTGTCCCACCCCTGGACACATGCAAACATAGCCTGTTCCTAAATGCCTGCCCCGTCGGCTCTGTGGACTTGCAACTATCCATTTCTTTCTCAAACATGCCTTCACTTTGTCCCCTCAACTCTGCCAGCGGAGCGGGGAGGAAGAACAGCAGGAAGGTTGTACCGAGTTACACGACCCAAACATGCTTTTGCTCTGTTCCGTCAAACCCTCAGGCTAGCCTGGGGCTCCCGAGGAAGCAAAATACAAAAATGAAATAAATCACAGGGAAGGCTGGATTGATTATCAAAAGTCAGCACAGAGCAACTGGGAGTATCTGTGGACAAAAAAAAAAAAAAAAAAAAAAAAAAAAAAATCAGACCTGCGCCTCACACTACATACAACCAATCAAGCAGCTCATGGGCTTGAATATCAAACAGGAGTCTTTCAGATGAAAGAAGGAGAGGAGAGAAGCTTTAGGGTAGGGGGATGGTCTTAGACCTGACACTCAAAGCAGATGCAGAAAAGGGTAAATCCACCCACTCAAAAACAAAGAGCATTGCTTTTATTTGGGGCTAATTAGGATTGCAGTGGAGGAAAACACAGGCTCCAGCAGCCTAGAAAAGGACGCCCTGTGTTTAGCTTTGAACCTCAAAGGGGTTGGCAATGACATCATCCATTAGTCAGGAATTTGAAGTTAAGCTGTTAAGAAGGGCTTGGGGATGGCTTAGCCTCTGGCTCACTTGGTGGGTGGAAGTGCATGGGAGGGGCGTGGGGGATGTCAGCGGTGGTGAGCTTGCTTCTGGGTGGGTGTGCCTGATGGCCTCCTGACACCTGGTTAAGTGCTTGAACCAAAGCGCTTCCATTTTGAATTCTTCTTTCTAGAGATTCTTTCACAGACAGGCTTCTTCTGTTCCATCATCTAGCTGGTATATGGAATGTGGACTGCCAGCCTGGCGGCTCAGGCCTGTCATCCTAGCAATTTGGGAAGCTGAGATAAGAGGAGGATCATGAGTTCAAAACCAGCCCAGGTTTCAGGGCGAGTTCAAGGCCAGCCTGGACAGTCTCTGGAGACCCCATCTTGAGATTTTTAAAAAGGGAAAAAAGAGTGTGCTGGCTAGTTTTATGTCAACTTGATATAAGCTACAGTCATTTTGGAAGAGGGAAGATCCACTGAGAAAATGCCTCTACCACATTAGCCTGTTGGCAAGCCTGGGATGTATTTTTTGATTGACAACTCAGCTCACTTATATAAATAAGCACACTGAGCAAACCACCAGGAACAGTAAGCAGCATTCTTCCACGGCCTCTGCTTCAGCTCCTGCCTCCAGGTTCCTGCTTTGAGTTCCCGCCCCGATTTCCCTGGATGATGAACTACAAGCTGTAAGCTGAAATAAATCTTTTTCTCCCCACATTGCTTTTGGTCATAGCAGTAGAAAACTAAGACAGAGAGGCAGGGCACTGCTCAGTAATACAGTGCTTGCCTCAGATTCTCCGTGCCCTAGGTTCAATCCCTAATCCCGCAAAGAATACAACATGTAAATAAATGGATTAAATGAAATAAGAAGTGGCCCATGCAAGATCCCAAGTTTAGGTGTTATGATCTCAGCCCTTAGGAGAAACTGACATCTTGTGTTTAGTTCCCAATATCTAGAAGAAAGTCCCCAATTTTCCAACTCAGTGGAGCCAGGTGACATCCCCGCAGAGCCAGAGGAGTGATCACTTTGTACAAGAAGCCAGCACCTACCTTAGTGTAAAAGCCAGTTTAAGGAGTCCATTGTGGGCTACGCAGACCCCCTAGAATGCCTTTATCACACAAGTCCTTCAATCCCTCTGATCAGCTTAACAAACATTCATGTCAGGGCTACCCACACATTCTCTGTCAGAAAGGGAGTAGTCCACATTTCCAGCAGTCACACTGAACAAAGATTTTTCAACGGCAGGAGCGGAAACAAACCTCTGGATTAGCTTTATGTATCCAGAAAATTAAATTAACGAAAGCATTGGCCCCTGAGGCAGCCAGAGAATCAGTTTCATTTTGTAATTCCAGATCTGCAAAAGCAAAAAGCACGCTCTGTGAATTGAGCCCTGAGACTCCCTCCCAATCCCTTAAGCCTCCTAAAATCATTATTTATTACACTGATAAAATAATCTACCTGGGGCTAGTTCACAGTGGAAGGGTATCTCAGTCCTCAGCGCACGGTCATTTTCTTAGAATAAAGTACCCTTTCTTCTTAAAGACAACGCAATAGTCCAGGCAAAAGTATATGGGGTAATTTATCACCCTCTCTGCTGTCAGGGAGGCTTGCCTAACCAGTGGATCATGGGCTCAAGGTCAGATGACCAAGACCTTGAGTTGCAGAGGGAAGCAAGCCAGGCAGGTGCTAAGCTTCAAAGTGCAGTCTTGGAAACCAGAAGGCAGGAAAGGGGCTTCTCGTGTGTAAAATTCCTTGGGAAGGATTTCCGGTCTTGTAAAAAGAGCACTTATGTGGCCAGATCACTGGCACCATACATGTCCATGCTAAATAAATAAACGAACCTCAGAACATCTGCTTCCTGGATTTGGAACTTATTATTGACTTAATTCCACAGTTTGGCCCCCCGGGGTGGGTTTTCATTAATTAAAAGCTGACCTCCATAGTCTTTCACCACGGAATTTTCAAAACATCAAAGTACACAAAGAAGTTTCTAGAATCACTTTGATTCTTATGCTCCCTCCCCCACCCCCAGGGCATTCAGCGTTGAAGGAGGCCAGAGGTCACTCCGGGAGGAGGGACCCAGAAGCAACAGGTTGAGCTGACAAGAGTGGTGGGCGGGCTACCGGTAAGTGCGGCATTAGAAAGGCTTTGAAAAGTTTCTGGAACCCTTCAGCCTCGATACTGCCTGGGCAGCTGGGTAGGAGGTTGATAAGATGAAATCACATTCCAAGCATGCCATTCCTGAAGGAGGGTAAATATGCTTAGCAAAGCCAGCTTCAAAGAGGAGTCTGCGGCATGTCTGGATGAGAGAGATCGATCACGAAGAGCTGTGGGGCCGCTAAAAGCCAAAGTCTTTACGGATTCTCCACCAAAAACATTAAAAAAAAAATAAGAAATCACGTAAAGATTGCACTACAAAAAAAAAAAAATATTGTTGAAAGTAAATGGAGGGGTTGGAGAGATGGCTGCCTGGTTAAGAGCACTTACCGCTCTTATGGAGGACTCCAGTGGGCTTCCAGCACTTCCAATGGTGCCTCACAACCATCCCTAACCCCAGCTCTGAGGGATCTGGTGCCCTCTTCTGGCCTCTGCCAGCACTGCACACACACACACACACACACACACACACACACACACACACACACACTTTCATACATACATGCACTCAAACATACATGCATACAGGGCTGGAGAGAGGGTTTAGTGGTTAAGAGCACAGGCTGTTCTTTCAGATGACCCAGGTTTAATCCCAACACCCACGTGGCAGCTCACAACCACCTATAACTCCAGTTCCAAGGAATCTGACTCCCCCTTCTGGTCTCTGTGGGTACCAAGGAGGAACATACACATAGGCAAACATACCCACACACATAAAAAAAAAAATTACACTCATGAAATAGTAAATCTTAAAAGAAATGAATGGTGTATTAGCAGGCTCTAGGTGGTTCCAGAGTACTCTGTCACAGCAGACGCGTGGTGTTGAGTGCCTTCTCCTTGGGAGCTCAGGGACAAAGAGCACTATTCCCAGATTAGGTTAATTTTGTAAGATGCAGTGTCTAGGGGATCTTGAAGAGCCACAGTTCCATGGTGTCATCAGAAGGTCGGCCACATGCCTGGGCCTCAAGAAAGTTCTGTAGGAGCTAAGAGTGGACCTAGGAGAAAGTTCTGTAGGAGCTAAGAGTGGACCTACAAGAAAGTTCTGTAGGAGCTAAGAGTGGATCTAGGAGAAAGTTCTGTAGGAGCTAAGAGTGGACCTAGGAGAAAGTTCTGTAGGAGCTAAGAGTGGACCTAGGAGAAAGTTCTGTAGGAGCTAAGAGTGGACCTAGGAGAAAGTTCTGTAGGAGCTAAGAGTGGACCTAGGAGAAAGTTCTGTAGGAGCTAAGAGTGGATCTAGGAGAAAGTTCTGCAGCTGCAGGGAGCCCTCACTTGGCTTCAAGGCAGGGAAAATCAAGGGTTCTATTCTGTTCTCGGAGACATTGCCACCTGAATGTGTGTCTCCTAGAAGACTCTAAAGACCGGATCCTCTCTGGGAGACTAGGTGCCTCACCCAGGAATTTTCCAGAGCGGGTCCTCTGAGCAGGAAGTGTCTGTGGTGGAGAGTTTGCCTCCAGCCAGTCTTCTCTGTTTGCAGCAGACTAAGACCTGAGATCTAATCAGATCTTATAAAATCTAATCAAGGCATTTTAAGTAGCGGGAAAGGATGTCACATACAGTAGGACTTGGGACCTGACTTTCCGAAACTGAAGATAAAAGATTCAACCAGTCCCACTGAGGCTGGGCCCCTGGGGATCTGGGCTTCTGCTCAGGGGTGGGGCTGGGTGAAGCGGGCAGTCACTGGGGAAAAGGAAGAACGTACACTAAGCGTACTCCCGAGGAAGAGGCTTATGACCAGGAGGTGGTGCGGCCCCAGGGCACTGGCAGCAGCCAGAAGAACATGTCACCTGCCGGCCAGCCCCAGACAGTGGCTCTGCAGAGGTGTCAGCCTGGGTCCCTCGCTCAGCTGCTTAAACTATGGGAATCCAACACACTCCTCTTTCCTGCGTTCACAACTGCTTGCTCGCCCAAGGGTATTGCTCCTCCACAAACCGTCCATCTGCTTACTAGGTCTTAGAGATTCTTCCTAGCTTTCCTTCTTTTAACCGATTTTCGAAGGATACATATTGGATACCCAGTGCCCCGAGTAGCTCGTTCTGCACACATGAAATGTGAGCATAGCAGCTAAGCACTCAGGGACCCAGGCCTGTGACACCACGGGTGCACTTCCTTCCCTTGCCATAGGGTGGCGATGTTTCAAATCCAGTATCTCATTGGAGGTCTGGCCCCTGAAAATGCTAGCCTCCCAAATGTTGAGAGTAGAGGTATGTGCCTCCACAACACCCAGATATCTAAGCAACGTTTCAAGATTCCCAGAGTTCCTAAATTGCCCGTTTTTGCATTTTTAATGACTCCTTTAAGTGATTTCTAAATAAAATCAGTCTCCAATGAAAGAATTAAGCAGCACCCACCCACACCTCAAGGATGTGAATTTCATGAAAATGAACAGCTTTCAACTCCAAATAGCAGTGGGAGTGGGCGGGTGGAGGAGGGGCGGCTGGTGGTGATGAGAAATGGGTGGTCTCCATGGAGAAGGTGACACTCGAAAAACAGCGCTTTGAACAAACGAAACTTGCCTGTGAAGTAAGCCCGATCCAAAAGAGAAGACGGAGAAAATCAGTTATGGCCCAACCCTACACCCCCATCCCCCCAAACACACATCCTACCGTCCCTCTCCTTGTGTGGCTGGAATCTATTTAGAGAAAAAGGCTCTTGGGGAAAATGGGGAGATTTTATAGGTCTTGATCACTTTAGAAATACCATTCATTATTTTATCATCTGTCATCAGTATCCATAAACTCTTCCCCTCGCCCCTGCCCGCTGGTGTCCCCATCGTGGTCCCCAAGACCTGTGGCTCTGGGATATTTCATGGCAAAAGGAATTTGGTGAGTGCAGTTGAGATGACAGAATTTAAAATAGGGAGGTGAGCCTAACCTGGTCACCCTTAGAGGCATAAAGCCTCCCTAGCTGCAGTGATAAGATACCGCAGATAAAAATGTAGCAGAAGGAGGAGCAGAGGAGAGACCCACCCGCTGCCGCTGGAGGGAACCCAGAAAAGGGGAAAGAGCGTGTGTGGCCAATGGGAATGGAGTTCCTCCTTGGCACCCACAAAGCTTCTGCCCCGGCTTCCAGGGGTTTGAGACATCGACCCCTGGGACTATGAGATTTGTGATGTTTGCTGTCATGTGCTCCGGGGCTGAACAAGGGAAGCCTCGAGCATGCACTTGACGCCTGCACAGCCGGATGGCCTCACCTAAAATACTGACATTAAAACTAACCTGTGGGTGGTGACAAGACCAGGCCATCACACCACGAGCATGCCCAGCCCAACCTGCAGGGTCACGGAGACCAAACAGTTCCCATGGTGCTCCTGGGAAAGGCCAGGTCAGAGGAGGGGCACAGATCGAAGGGTGGCTGGGGGCTCCCAGAGGTCAAAGCTGCCGGGTACATGTTTTCAGCTCAGGCCAGAGTTTGTTTTAGGAAGGGTTGACGGAGACTGTGTCTTGTCAGCTCCACATTCAGCCTTTTACCCCAGAAACTGATGCCTTTGTCCTTGTCGGCTTGTGGTTACTGTCCATTTCCTGGTCGTTGCCTACCAGCTTTCAGGGTATGGCTGGGTAGCAGGATGTGGTTGGATCTGAGCTCTAATGTCACCTGGACAGTGTAACCAAGTCTTTGGACTTGGTGTCCTCACTTGTCAAATATGGTGACGGTACAACAGCCTCCCACGGCCCTGAAGTTTTTCTTTCTGGGGTTTCAGTGAACCATGGTTGGCTGAGGTCCAAAAGAATTAAATGGAAAACTATAGAAACAAACACCTTCTAGGCTTCCAGTTGTAAGCTCCCTCAGTTGTGTGAGGAGATCTCATATCTAGCTAACCCAGCTCTCACAGGATGTGGCTTCAACCACTGCCCACCTTCCAATCAGCCAACAGTTGTCTCAGGTAAAGACCAGTTGTCCTGGCCTCACAGTGCTGTGTTGGAGTAACCCCTGCTTTTCTTAATAAGGACTCCACATCTCAAGAGTGATGATACTGACAATTCAGATAGGACAGCTGCTTGTGGGTGACTCTGGGGGAAACCCCTGGCTCAGGACCCAGGCTCTTTCATGGGACTCGAGGACCATCTTGTTCTAGAGGTTTTTTTGGATCATCCTTCTAGAATAGGTAAACTTTGACCTGGACTCCAAACCCCAAATACAGCATCCCTCTCTCAATTGCTCTCCCCTCCGATTAAAATGGAGGTTTTCAAGCTAGGTGGTGGCGGTGGCGGCGGTGGCGGCGGTGGCGGCGGGGGCGGCGGGGGCGGCGGGGGCGGCGCACGCCTTTAATCCAAGCACTTGGGAGGCAGAGACAGGGGGATCTCTGTGAGTTCGAGTCCAGCCTGCTCTACAGAGAGAGTTCCAGGATGGCAAGGGCTACACAGAGAAACCTTGTCTTGAAAACCAAAAAGAAAAAGAGAGAGAAAGAGAGAGAGAGAGAGAGAGAGAGAGAGAGAGAGAGAGAGAAAGAAAGAGAGAGAGAGAATGGAGGTTTTTCTTTTTTCTTTTTTTTTCTAGTGCTAAAGATCAAATTTGAAGCCTTGAGAATGCTGGGTAAGAAGCATTCTACACTGAACTGGACCCCCAGCAACATGGGGGATTAAAAAACATATGTATGTATGTATTTATGTTTATTTTATGTGTATGAGTGTTTTGCCCATATGTATGTCTGCATACCACCTGGGTGCAGGGCCCACCGAGGCCGAAGTTGGAGTCAGATCCCCTAGAACTGGAGTTACAGATGGTTAGGAGCTACCATGTGGGTGCTGGGAACTGAACCCGAGTCCTCTGTAAAAACAGGACTCCTTCCAGGAGTCCTGTGGAGGAAAGGGAGGAAGGACTGGAGGAACCAGAGGGGTCGGGGCTACCAGGAGAACATGAACCACAGAATCAATTGACCAGGACCCATAGGGGCTCGCAAAGATAAGAGAGCCTGTAGGGGTCTGACCTACATCCTCTGCTTATATGTTATGGCCAAGAAGCTTGGTGTTCTTGTGGGATTCCTAACTGTGCCAGGCTTTTTCTTTTGGGGCAGCTTCCAAATCCTGACAGGGAGACTTATTATTAGTTTCGAATGCTCGGCCTAACTGAGGCACAATTCTGGCTAGCTCTTTTAACTTAAATTAACCTGCTTTGCCCCTGGGCTTTTTGCTTTTTCTTACTTTCTATCTGTCTCTGTATCTGGCTGGTTGGTGGCTGCCTGGCTTCTGGCCCTGGGCGTCTGCTCTCTTCTTCTCTCATCCTTCCTTTTCCTGAGCCTAGATTTCTCTTCCTACTTGTTCTCTCTGCCTGCTAGCCCCGCCTACTCTTCCTCTTCCTGCCTTGCTATTGGCCATTCAGCTCTTCATTAGACCAATCAGGTGCCTTAGGCAGGCAAGGTGCAACAAATGCAACACATCTTTACATGAGTAAACAAATGCAGCACAAACAAAAGTAACACACCTTTACAAAAGTAAAGTCATATTCTGCAGCATAAACAAATGTAACACATCTTTGCCTGGTTAAAATATTCTACAACACCTAACAGTGTGTGGGGGTGGGTGGGTGTTGGTCATTGACTCTTTTACCTACTTATGGGACCCTTTTCCTCCTCCTCTGTGGCCTTGTCCAGCCTTGATGTGATGATATATGTGCCTGGTCTTATTGTAGCATTTTATGCCATGTTTGGTTGATGTCCCTGGGAGGCCTGCTCTTTTCTGAGCAAAGACAGAAAAGGGTCATGAATCTGAGGGAGAGGGGAGATGGGAGAGAGACTGGGTGCAGGGGAAGGAGGGGGAACTGTGGTTGGGATGTAATATATGAGATAATAATAAAATAAAAACAGGTGCTCTTAAGGGCTGAGCCACCTCTCTGGCTCCAAATGGAAGTTTTAAAAATGCTTTTCTCCTGTATCTCCAGGAGAAACCTCAGGGAGGGTCCACTGTGGGCCCCTGACGGCACTGGGATTCTCCAGCTTGGTCTCCCAGCACCTCTTCCTGGAGCTGCCCAGGCTTTGGGGACGGAGTTCAGCAAGGACGGTGTTCTTGCTGTGTCACTCAGCAGGGGGTCAGGCAGCTGCAACCCTGTCAGACAGGGTTGCAATGTGACTTAGATTTGAGTCAATATTTGGACAGTGAAACACACACACACATCTCACCAAGATCACAGTGCCGTCCTTTCGTACCTGCTGTGGTCAGCCACTGTTTAGCTGGAAATCGAGCGCCCCCTGCTGGCCCAGAGCGCCATATCTGTGTGTGTTTCCATGGTTAAGGACCGGACCTCCAAATAACTCCACTCCCATCCAGAAAGAACTCCCTAAACATCTTGTTCCCAGCAATGCTGCCAATTGGTTCTGTCTTTTATGTAGACAAAAGGACTCTGCCCTTGGACAAACTTTAGAATATCAAAATCATTATAAACACCACCTCCCAGGAAACATGGCAAAGCCCACATGGACTCCAGCACAGAGTGGCCCTAACGCTAAACCTCTCCCCCAGGGAATGCTACTGCATTGGTCCCAAGGAAAGTCTCCTCCACGGAGCTGTGGCCTTGAGACTGGAGGCTTCACCCCAGAGCTGATAAGGTTTGAAGGCTGTTCAGCTGCACATGCTGGGAAAGGAGACGCTTGAAAACAGTCTGTTTATTAAACTCCTCTTTACAGAGCTCAGCACCCATTTCCCATTCGTGAGTCCAGAAAATCCCGGAAAGAAACAGGCCACTCGTGGCACCCACCTCTGGTGTCTAAAAAGCACTTTTCAATGGTAAGCTGTTGGTGCCACTGTAAAGGATTTTGGTTTGGGTTTTTTTTTATTATTATTATTATATTTCATTTTGTTGGTACATCCATGTCACAGTTGTCGTGTGGAAGTCAGAGTACAGCTCTAAGATGTTAGGCTCTCCTTCCATCCTGTGGGTCCGGGACATCAGACCCAGGCTTCCCAGCAAGTGTCTTTTCCAGTTGGGCCACCTCGGTGGCCTGCTTGGGTCACCTTAAAATTGTGCACATGGATCTACGGTCCTTTGAGAACATGTGCAAAGCGACAACCAATTCTTCCATTTCACTAGAAAATTCTGGCACTGCTACCTAGTTCTGATTTGGTTTTTGAAACAGAGTCTTGCAATACAGCCCACACTGGCCTCAAACTCACTATTCAGGCCAGGCTGGCTCACAATCCTCCTGCCTCAGTCCCCCACAGTGGCATCTCCTGTGACTGCCACCGTACCCAGATCCAGGTAGCTTCAAGGAGCTGTGAAAAGCACACAAACAGCAACAGTTTCAATGATAAAACCGAAACATTTTCTTTATTTTATGCTAATCTCTTTTATGGAAACTTCTTACCATGTTAATTAACATGTGTGGATTTCTGGTACAATTCAAGACAGGCCTTGACTGTTTTAATCGTTTGACTGGCGTTTCTTAAAGATGAATTTTTTTGTTTGTTTGTTTTTTGTTTTTTGTTTTTCGAGACAGGGTTTCTCTGTGTAGCTTTGTGCCTTTCCTGGGACTCACTTGGTAGCCCAGGCTGGCCTCGAACTCACAGAGATCCACCTGGCTCTGCCTCTCGAGTGCTGGGATTAAAGGTGTGCGCCACCACCGCCCGGCAAAGATGAATCTTGTGCAGAACAAGCTGGGAAGCCAATGGCCCTAGCAGTCCGGCATGGCTGTGGTTACCATCCACAGAAAGGACTGGATCACAGCGTCGACTGTAGCAGCATAGGGAATGTTTCTGTTAAAATGAAGAAAAGACAAATAGTAAGGTTAACAGGAGCCTGAATTTCATATACTGTCACCTCATGGCTCGTTCCCCAGCCTATGGAAGGGACATTCAGGCGTAGGCATCATTAAGTCAGCACAGATGTCTCAGCACTTGGTCAACTTGCAG
Source organism: Peromyscus leucopus (assembly GCF_004664715.2). Lineage (NCBI taxonomy): Eukaryota > Metazoa > Chordata > Mammalia > Rodentia > Cricetidae > Peromyscus > Peromyscus leucopus. The sequence goes on from NC_051074.1 coordinate 5,837,527, forward strand.
TCATTTAAAACAACAGCTTTTCAGATATTGCTCTGTCTGGGGTGTTATGAAGATACTTTAAAAATGATTTCAAAAGGTTTATTTTTTAAACTGTCTTTATCTTTTCAAATGACTCTGCCATATCCATCTACACACACACACACACACACACACACACACACACACACTGAATAGTTCCTCTGTGGAGTTAGTTGTCTCAGGCCCCATGGACATTAGGGAACTATTACTGTTGAGTTTTATGAAGAGTACACTTATTTAAGCTGGCTGTAGATGGCATTCCGGTTCAGAGAAGGGTTGGGGGAAATGTTCAGATTATCGAAGTGTTGAGTTGGGGACTGTCTCTAAAGGGAACTCTCTGACTTGGGCACAAGGAGGACAAAATGGCTAGCTTGGCATCTCAGACAGGGCTAGTGACGTCCAGATCAAGAGAGTGAGGCCTGGAGAAGAGGAAGTGGACTTGACAGAGGGGTCTGGGTTAAATTTAAGAACCCCTTCCTGGAAACTCCCACCCAGGCCCCAGCAGAAATGAGGAAACAGAGCTGCCCCTGTGACCGCCTCAGGCTCTCCAGACAAACTGTCCCAAAGAACTAAACTTTCCCCAGGATCCCACTGTAACCTCCCCTCATCTATCAGGCTGTGGAAACAAAGGGGCCCAAAGAATTAAAATCTCCCCGGGAACCCCATGCTGGGGGGAGGGAAGGGCTTTGCCCCTGGTACCCGCTGCAGGAGGAACTTGCCTCCCAGAAGAGATTTCCCACAGTGTTGACATCTTTAATCAACGACACTTCCTAGCTTTGGTTTAACCTTTTCTATAAAATGTTGGCTGTAGGAAAAGCAGAGACATGTAGATCTCGCTGCGCTCTGCCCTAGGCTAGTCTACAGTCTGCCAAAGGGTGGTTTTGTAGGGTGGTCTGCCTCCCTGAGAAGCCCCGTTTTCCATGCAGAGTTTGTTTTGTTTGTTTTTTGTTTTGTTTTAAAGATAGGGTCTCACGTAGCCCAGGCTGGCCTGGAGCTCACAAGAAATCCACCTGCTTCTGCCTCCTTAGTGCTAGGATTAAAGGTGTGTGCCATTATGCCTGGTGTGTGCAGCTTTTGACTCCATTAAAAAATTATTTCTTTTTATTTTGTGTTTGACCGTTTTGCCTGCCTGTGTGTGCATGCAACTCATGCGTGCTTGCTGCCCTTAGAGGCACCAGAAGAGGGAATTTGATCCTTGGAACTGGATTTACAGATGTTTGTGAGCCATCATGGGGGTGCAAGGAACTGAACCCAGGTCCTCTGCAAGAGCAACAAGCGCCCTCTTCTTGACAGGCAAGACGACTCTGCCTTGGTGAGCACACCAACACCACCATATGTCCAGTGCCACCCATGAGACACTAACAAGTAACTTATGCCTAAAAGTAGAAAAAGGGCTGCTCTATAAATACTTCAGAGGAAATTTGGACCATATGGGCTCATGGGTGTATTAAAATCCCACCAGGAAAACCAGACCCCAGAGCTGACCAGATGCACCAGACCCAAAAAAAACAGTGTTGCCCCCTCACCTGGCCCCATGAAGAAGAGGACACCCAACACTCATGGCTATGGCCCCCCTGACCTGTCATCTGTGTCTGGTGGGTATGGCAAGGGACCAAGAGGCAGAGAACATCCGACCCTTCCAGAAGCTAACTCAAATGCATTGTCTGTCCGCCTGTTGTCTGCTTGTCTGGATCTGGTCCTGTCCTTTCTCTGTGGCTTCCAAGACTCCATATCTTACCTCTGCACCTCAACTAAAACCTGAGACTCGGATGAAGCCCGTGTCCTGTGGCTTCGGGCTGCAGAGGTGTCTCCAGCAAGTTCATCCTCTGACCCAGCGCCCTCTTCCGCAGACATCCTCTTTGCCATCCTATCAGCTCCCGTGTCTACCCCCCCTACAAGCTTAAAGCCTCTTTAGCCTTGTGTAGCCATTCTGTAGCCGACAATAATAAAAAAGTGATTAAGACAGCATAAAACATTTGATATTCATTTTATAACGAGTAAAAAATAAATTCTCACTGATTTCCACATGTTGGCTCCTTCATCAAATGATTTGTTTAAATATATTTTTCTTTCTGTATGTGTGTATGTATGTTCATGCATGTATGTAGAGGCCAGAGGATGATGTCAAGTGTCTTCTGCCTTTTGTTTTGAGACAGGGTCTCTCAATGAATCTGAAGCTTGCTGATTGACTAGTCTGGCTGGCCATCAAGCCTCGGGGACCATCTTGTCTCTGTGTCCCCAGTGCCAGGATAGCAGGGGCTCACGGACCATTGAGCTGCTTACATGGGTGCTACAGATCTGAGCTCAGGTCTCATATCCGGACAGAAAGCAGTTTACTGTGGTGGTTAACATTACATTTAGAATTTAGATGTACTATTGAGAGACCAAAAAGCAAAAGAAGAAGAAAATGCCCCTAACACACAGGCCCCTGACTTTTGTACAGACTGTGCCCCAGCAGCCAGTCCACTTCCCTCTTCCCCAGACACTGAAGGCTATTCTTAAGTTAACTGATCTTGTAAAATGTGTTGTTCTTGCAAGACAATAGGTCATAAAACTAACTGCTATTTCTGCTTTTGTAATCAAACTTGCTTCCTCTGCTCAATGACTAGCACATATATGTTAAAATCAGACCCTGCCTACACATAGACAGAATACGTGAACTTTTGTGGGTTTTTTGACTTTATAAGCCTTGGACTGATATGGTGAGGGGCTGCATCTTGGGAGTGCTCTCAGGTGCAGAGCTGGTCCCAATCAACCTGGGTGCCAGTATCTTAAATAAAATCCTCTTCTTATTAAAATTTATTTATGGTCATGGTGAATATCTGAGCGACCTCAGACCCAGAACACTACCACTTGGGCCACACCTCCAGTCCCCCAGTGAGGATTTCATAAGGTTCACAGTGGTGTTAGGGCTGAAGGAGTAGATGAGAGGAAGTACTGTCTTTCTTACTCCCCAGGATAGAACCATGGAAGGAAGCCCAGCTTGAGACAGGCAAGAGGGTCACAGCCCTGAAGGTTTCCAGATAAAATGGCTTTTCCCAAGATCTAGGAGTAATCACCAGGAGAGCTCCTCTTAGCAATTTAGGCTGGTTTAATATAAATTTAGAATCACCATATGTACTGAGTGGTTTTGTGTGTCAACTTGACACAAGCTAGAGTCATCAGAGGAAGGAGCCTCAGCTAAGTAAAGGCCTCCTTGAGATCCAGCTGTAAAGTCATTTTCTCATTTAGTGATCAATAGGGGAGGACCCAGCCCATGGTGGGTGGTGCCATCCCTGGGCTTCTGGTCCCGGGTTCTATAAGAAAGCAGGCTGAGCAAGCCAGGGGAAGCAAGGCAGTAAGCAGCACCCCTCCATGGTCTATGCATCCATTCCTGCCTCTGGGATCCTGCCTTGTTTGAGTTCCTGTCCTGACTTCCTTCAGTGATGAACAGCAATGCTGAAGTGTGAGCTGAATAAACCCTTTCCTCCCCAACTTGCCCTTTGGTCATGGTGTTTCACTGCAGCAGTAGAAACCCTGACTAAGACATCATATTACTTATTTTTCTTGTTGCTTTGGCCAAGTACCTGACAAGAAGCAGCTGAGGGAAAAGGGGTTTATTTGGCTCACAGTTTGAGGAGACACAGTCCATCATGGTGGGGAAGGCATGCCATCAGGGGGTGGAGGAAGCTGGTCACATGGCATCTGTGTTAGGAAGAAGAGAGCAGAGAAGGAGTAGGGCTGGACTACAAAACCTGAAGTCCCACCTCCAGTGACTTGCTTCCTCTAGAAGATTCCACCTCACCTCCTAAAGGTTCCACAACTTCCCCCAAACAGCGCCACCTGCTGGGAACCAAGTGTTCAAACACAGGAGCCTGTGGGGGCCTTTTCACATGGAAGCTACAATCCTGGTGCTGAAGAATGACAGAGGATCCACACAGCGCTGGGCAATGGCTGCTTCCTGCTGAAAAGACACGGGACAGAGCTGGCCTGGCCAGTAGATGGTTGGGCGTGAAGCCATGTCTCTGGTATCTTCCAGTCTCTCCACAAAGCATTCCTTCCTGGGGGTTCCTAAGATTTCCAGGGGAGAAGTGCAGCCCACAAGAGTGACACTAAGAAAGGATTGCCTGTATCACCAGCCATGCAAGCCTGAGTGGCCGCCGCATGCTCAGAAGCCAGGAGCCCAGAAGGCCCTTTGAGGTGAAGCTGGCATTTCAGTCCTGTCACCAGCATAGATTTGTGACCTTAATAACATTAAGATGGCCTTTGTTCCCTAGAGGAGGCAGTTCTTAGAGCATGCAAGATAAAAATGCTAACGAAAGCTTTGCAGTCTCTTAAATAGATCCAGGGGCCTGTGGCTGAGACATGCTTACCCTGAGCCCACCTGCTCCGGCACTTCCCAAACGCCTTTCCTCCTAAGGGTGAAAAATGGACACATTCAGACACATTCAGACAGAAGGTATTGTTGGGGAATATTATTTCAAGGTGTGTTACTTTGCTTATGTTGCATTTGTTTAACTCTGTGAAGCTGTGTTGCTGTGCCTGTCTAAAATATCTGTCTAATAGTCTAATAAAGAGCTGAATGTCCAATGGTGAGGCAGGAGAAAGGATAGGTGGGGCTGGCTGGCAGAGAGGATAAATAGAAGGAGAAATGTGGGAGGGAAGAAGGAAGGAGAGAGAACAAGAGGAGGACTTCAGGAGCCAGCCACCCAGCTACCCAGCCAGACACAGAGTGAGAGGGAAAGAAAAGGTATACAGGAATAGTGAAAGACAAAAGCCCTGAGGCCCAAGAGAGACTGGGTAATTTAAAGTTAAGAAAAGCTGGCGAGAAACAAGCCAAGCTAAGGCCGGGCATTTACAATTAAGGATAAGGCTCTGTGTGTGATTTATTTGGGAGCTGGGTGGTGGGCCCCCCAAAGAGTGAAAACAACCAACGACAAGGCATGGGGAACGTTGAATCAAAGACGCCATGAAGCAGCGCTAGGGAGAGGGCTCAGTTGGTAACATGCTTGCCATGGGGATCGAGTTCAGATCCCAGGACCCACGTGAGGAAAAAGGGGGCACGGCAGTGCGCACTTATAATCCAAGTGCATGGGGGGGGTTGGAGATGGGAGGATCCCTGGGGCCTCACTGGCCAGCCACTCTAACTGAATTGGTGAGTTCCAGGCTCAGTGAGAGACCCTGCTTCAAACAAATGAGGAGAACCATGAAGGAAGACACTCAGTGCTCATGTCAGCCCTCTGTGTGTTTACACACACACATACATACCACTTGCACACACACACACACACACACACACACACACACCACCTGCACACATTCACACACACATACATACCACCTGCACACACATACACACACACACACACACACACACACACACGCATACCACCTGTACACACTCACACACACACACACATACATACATAGCACCTGCACACACACACACACACACACACACACACACACACACACACACACACCAATATCATAAAGTGACATGCTTCTCTATGTAGGCTAATTTTGTATAACATCTTGGCTTGACCTGGGCCCAAGTGCCTGGTCAAACATCCTCTCAGGGTTGGGGAGGTCCTTTGTGATATGATCAATACAGAAACCAGTTGCTTTGAAGAGAGCAGCCGACCCTCCAGGTGGAGGGGATGTCTCATCCACTCAGCTGGAGGCCTTGAGGGAAGTCTGAGGTCCCTGAGGTCCCACAAAGAGGAAGAGAATCTACCTGCTAACAGCCATAGGACTGGGGCCAAAAGAGCAAAGCCTGCTGGGATTTGTAGTCTGCAGCCTGTGGCCTGCCCTGCAGACTGCAGACCTGCCTGTTGCACCACACTTACACCCCAGGAGCCTTCAGGATTTGGCCCTAGGGCCTCCATTCCCTTACATAAAATGTCCTGGTGTCTGCAGAGAACCTTCAAGTGTCCCCTTTGCCTGTGTGAAACTACTTACCGATCACCTCCAATATTAATATGATCAATAAAAATACAATGTAGGTGCTGTGTAAATAGATGGTGTACTGTACTGTCAAAGAAAATTAAGAAAATGAAATCTGTCTGTGTTCAGCACAAATGCTGACAGTTTTTTCCAAACTATGATTGACAAAATCTTCCAATATGCACTATACGTGTGTGTATACACTGTATGCATATATATATGTATATGTATATATATATATATGTGTGTGTGTGTGTGTGTGTGTGTGTGTGTGTGTGTTCTTTGTTTTGTTTTCCAAGACAGAGTTTCTCTGTGTAACACTCCTGGCTGACCCAGAACTCACTTTGGTTTTGTTTTTTTGTTTTTTGTTTTTTGTTTTTTTCGAGACAGGGTTTCTCTGTGTAGTTTTGGTGCCTGTCCTGGATCTCGCTCTGTAGCCCAGGCTGGCCTTGAACACTCAGAGATCCACCTGGCCCTGCCTCCCAAGTGCTGGGACTAAAGGCGTATGGCACTACTGCCCAGCTCTGGAACCTACTTTGTAGACCAAGCTGACCTCAAACTCACAGGGATCTGCTTGCCTCTGTCTCCCAAGGGCTGGAATTAAAGGCATGTGCCACCACCACCACCCGGCCAATGTTTTGCTTCGTTTGATTTGATTTTGTTTTGTTTTTAACCTCAGCAATGTATAAAAAATGCTAATTAGTATTTGTAAAATACCAGTGAGTCAAACTGATAGATGAAAATGTTTTCCTTTTATTTATTTGTTCTTTGGCATTTTCTTGGGAATAAAATCTGCCTAATATAAATGGTGAATTTTTCAGTTCTCAGTATTTTGGTTGGTTTTTTTTTTGTTGTTGTTGTTGTTTTCAAAACCTTGACAGTGTTTGGAAACTGATCATTGGTATTCAAGAAAAAAATTGGATCACACTTGTAGATAAAAATATCTGATCTTGGGGCTGGGGATTTAGCTCAGTGGTAGAGCGCTTGCCCAGCAAGCGCAAGGCCCTGAGTTCGGTCCTCAGATAAAAAAAAAAAAAAGCTGATCTTGTCTATTGGCATTTTATTCACATTTTGGCTTCTTAATTACACATACTTTCTAACAGAGCCTGCTTGCTATAAACAGCGCACTTCTCACTTGGTTGGGTCTCCTCTGGGACTGCAGGATTTTCTCTGCTGTCCGCTAAGTCCTTCTGGGCTTTTCCAAGGGCCTCTTGATGTCCTCCCTCTCTGTCCTTCCCCTCCCCTAAGCTCCTCCCTCTCTGCCCTTCCCCTCCCCTGAGCTCCTCCCTCTCTGAACTTCCCCTCCCCTGAGCTCCTCCCTCTCTGAACTTCCCCTCCCCTAAGCTCCTCCCTCTCTGCCCTTCCCCTCCCCTGAGCTCCTCCCTCTCTGTCCTTCCCCTCCCCTAAGCTCCTCCCTCTCTGAACTTCCCCTCCCCTGAGCTCCTCCCTCTCTGCCCTTCCCCTCCCCTAAGCTCCTCCCTCTCTGTCCTTCCCCTTCCCTTAGCTCCTCTTCCTTGACTGTCTCTAGATTCCATTCTCTGATCTCCTGGCTGTTTAGTCCTTCCAGTCCCTCCTGGTTCTGTTCTCTGTGGAAGATGCCTTTCTTTCTGTCTGTCTGTTCTCTTTTCCTCCCTGAGGCCTCCTCTCAAGAGCGCATCCCTCCTGTGGAGGCCTCGGTGCTGGCCGGGTGCCCCTCCCTGTTGAGTGGACTTAGAGCAGCATGGGCCTCATGCCGTATGACAAAGGTGAGGAGCCTTGCCTTGTCTGGTTCCTCTCTGTGACCCCTGTAGACATCCCAACACACCTCTGTTCGGATGGTAGGGATCAGGTTTGGTAAGTGTATGAATTTCTACCAGAAGCCAACCACTGGTGAGGAAGGAGCTCCAGGTGGAGCCAAGACCCCTCTTTCCCAGCATGCAGCTGGATGTGTTCCAGCACACTCCTGGACCATGGTCACTGGTGAGAGGTTTAGGATGGTAAGATCAAGACGCCTTCCCTGTGTTCCCTCACACTCCCCTGTGTGTAGCTTGAGTTTTTCTGCCTTGCCCACAGTCAGGACAAATCTTTGTCACCCGCCGATCCCACAGCCGCTCAGACCCAACCAAGTAAACACAGAGACTTATATTGCATACAAACTGTATGGCCGTGGCAGGCTTCTTGCTAACTGTTCTTATAGCTTAAATTAATCCTTTTCCACAAATCTATACCTTGCCATGTGGCTGGTGGCTTACCGGCATCTTCACATGCTGCTGGTCATGGCGGTGGCTGCAGTGTCTCTCTGCCTCAGCCTTCTGCTTCCCAGAATTCTCCTCTCTCCTTGTCCCACCTACTTCCTGCCTGGCCACTGGCCAATCAGTGTTTTATTTATTGACCAATCAGAGCAACAGATTTGACATACAGACCATCCCACAGCACCTGTGGATCCCTGTCTTAGTTCTCTCTTCTGCACGACCAGGCAGAGCCCTGAGGGCCTAACAGCCCATGTGCTTGGGGCCATTCAAGGGATGTGATGTCAGATGTGCCTGTGTTTTCTCCAGGACCCCCACCTCCTCAGGCTGCAGAGGAAAAGCCACCCATGCAGTGTCCTCCTACCTGCTTGAATTATGTGATGTGGAAATGACTGATGGGATGCAAGTGAGATGAAGTCACTTTAAAGAAAGAAAGACATCACTGAGAAATGCAGTCTGTAGTTCAGAGCTGGCAGGCTGTTGGGCCCTGGGCCCCATTTCTTGAGTAGCTGTTGCCCTGCTTGCTGACCTTGACCCGATGTCCTCCCTATGCGGTTTCCTTCCTCCTGAACGCTCATCAGAGGTTCCTTGTTTGTGTATCCTGCATTTGGTGTAAACAGCTAGGATACAAGAATGTAAAACATCTGTACCGAACTTCTGCCCTCCGGGGTTCTCCCACTGTGCTGTAAGCCTGTATTTAAGACCTCCTCCCTCCTTCAATAAACGGCATTCTGCTGAGACGAATGACCCGCTGTTCTTGTTTCTGTTTTTCAGTCCTCAACCCCTCGCTTGGACGTGGTGAACAATCACTGCTGCAGCAGGCAGAGGGAATCCCAAGTGATTTTTCAGGTTATCGTCATACAGCAGGGACCTTTTCACTGCCAACAGAAATCCCTACCCATCTCGCCCAAGAGTTATGTGAAGCACACGGCTGTTCACCTGCACCCAAACTTCCATGAGTGATTACTGTGCCAGGAAAATTGTCTGAGATATTGCCTATCAGATGTGTCTAACCTGTTGTCTACTGGTCACATGCTACCATGATGGCTATGATGTGAACCAACACTTTTGGAGATGACGTCATGTTCAATGCTAATTCTAAACTATTAAAAAGTGGTCACATGATCGATGAAAAATGCAGGTGATGATAATGGGCTATTGGAGGCCATAGCAACAGTACGCTAAGCACTGGTGCTATTTAAGGAGAGAGCCCTAAAAATATTAAAGACGGATTCTGGAAAAAGCAGAAGCATCACGGATGTCAGCAAAGCTTGTTTTGGTTGCTTTTCTCATTGTGTGACGTAACTTTAAGGAGGATTGGTTTATTCTGGCTCACACTCTGAGGGGTACAGTCCTTAAAGATGACAGCCAGCGTGGGAAGCACAGGGAGATGCATGCTGGTGCTTAGCTGGCTTTTAGTTTTCATTTGCTCTATGGGATGGTGCTGTCCACATCACTGTGGGTAACTTTCTAGAAACAGCCCCAAGAGACACACCGGTGTAGACTGGAGTTTCTCAGTTCCGCCCGGTCCCACCTGCGCAGCAGCTGTTTTTATAAAATAATCTTTCGGTGGCTTAATATTAATTACAAACCGTTTGATCTACGGCTCAGGCTTATTGCTAGCTAGCTCTGACATCCTGAGTTAACTCATTTCTATTCATCTATGTATCGCCACATGTCTCGTGGCTTTACCTGTGTTCTATCTTGCTCCTCCGGCAGCTTGCAGCATCCCCGCTGACCCCACCTTTCTTCTCCCTGTATCTTGGCTTGGACTTCCTGCCTGACTCTTATCCTACCTTATGACAGGCCAAAGCAACTTTATTAACCAATGGGAGCAGCACGTACTCACAGCGTACAGAAAGACCATCCCACAGCACACTGGGATGTGTGTTTCACATGATTCTAGCTCCGGGCAATCTGATAAAGCCTACATCTAACTAACACACAGGGAGCAAAATAGTGCTGGCTGTGGGGCATGTGACTTATCGGTCACAGTGAAGAGCCGGGATTTATTTGGGTTTGGGTTGTCTGACGGTGGTTAAGAGACCCAAATCAAGGAATGGGAAAGGTCAAACTGCCCTCCAGGGGACCAGGCAGGAACGGCAGCCCAGTGGGTGTTAGAGAAGTTCTGTGGCGATGAGCAAAGAGAAAAGAAGGAAACCGATTTTTAAAGTGATGACTGTCCTGAGTGAATCCCGTGCCTCTTGGAGAGGCACATCGTGACTGGCATTAGAGTTCCTTTGAGCCCTTTTGGGTGACTGTGTGGTGAGGTAAGCCGTAGTGTAGACCACCAAGATCTATTTGGTTCTCATTTGGTAGAAGAAGTCAGCTGTCTCCTCATCAGTGAAGTCTCCTCTCTCTCTCTCTCTCTCTCTCTCTCTCTCTCTCTCTCTCTCTCTCTCTCTCTGAATTTATTTTTATTTTTATTCTTATTTTATGTGTATTGGTGTTTGGTCTGCATGTATGCCTGTGTGAGAGTCAGATTCACTGGAACTTGAGTTACAGACAGTTGTGAGCTGCCATGTGGGTGCTGGGAATTGAACCCGGATCCTCTTAATAGCAGCCAGTGCTCTTGACAGCTGAGCCATCTCTCCAGCCTCTCTCTTTGGGAGGCTCTGGGTTTTTTGTTTGCTCCATCTTTATTGTTTTCTGAGACAAGTCCTCCTTATCTGGTCTAACCCAGTCTGGCCTTGATTTCTTGTTCCTCCCAAGTGCTGCTGTTACAGCTGTGCCCCGCCGCCGCCGCCGCCGCCGCCGCCGCCGCAGTCAGCTCAAGGGCTCTGTGGTTGTGTGTGAGGACTTCCTCTCGCTGGACCAGAGACCTAAGCTTGAGAAAGTGCTGGCTGAGCCTAGTTTTCTAGTTGGCGTCTGAGCCTGGCTCCCTCACCAGTGCTTCCTGGCTGATGCCAGTATCAATGGCCATCCACGCCTGACCATTTTCTCCAACCTCGGCCCGGATCCTCCACCATATAGACCCACCTCCCTCTCCAGCCTCCTCTTCCTCCGTTCCTCGGCTCCTGAAGGGATGTGCTCCTCAGTCTATGGTCCATCCTGTTACTTGCTTTCTTTGTGTTCATCTGCCCTCCCCCTTCAGCTGCTACCCATCCGACCTCTGCTTCCAGCTCCTTCATCCAGTTTCTGTCTTCCTTGGTCACCAACATGAACCCAGGAGACCCCATGAATTTGCTAGGCACCCCCATACACTTTGTTTTCTCCTCTATCATTCTTTTGAACTCTTTTTTACATCCCTTGGCTCGGCATCTCATTGCCAAGCTTTCTAGGAACAGGCATGATTCATGTCCTTCCCGTCTATTCAAAAACCCTTGATAAACACTGAATTGCTTCACGGAAGTTCCTAAATCCACAGTGACTGGCTGTTGAATGCTTCCACTTAGAAGGCAAGCCTCAATGAAAATTTTTACTGAGTCTAGCTGAAAATGCCACACATCTCAGAAAGAGGTAATAAAAGGATGGATGACATCAATATGTACCTTACTTTTCCAAAATTACAAGGTGAGGTCACTTTCTGAAGGCTGCCCTCTGCAGCATCTTCTGATCTTCAAAGCTTCAGAGATGAAGCAAGCCAGCTAGGAGAGTCACAGAGTCCCCTCCCTCCCTGCATTCCCTTGCCAAGAAGCGAGGCCACTGGGACCTTTCAAGGCTTGTTAAATGAGGTCTCTGTATTAGTAACACTATACTTCCCCCTGGTGGAGATGAACAGGCTACACCGATTGGAATCCTTCTCCAGGAGGCCCTGGCCACAGATGTAAGGAACTCATAAGGAAAATCAAATTGGTTAAGAGGCACAGTGAGAAAAGCAAGTGCTGCCAAGCCTGATGACCTGGGTTCCAGCCCATTTTGACCTCTACATGTGCATACACATGCTCGCACACACACACTATAGGTAAATAAATTAAACGCAAAAAAAATTACAAAAAAGAAAATCAAACCTCCTTATTTGCAGGCTTTTTACTCCAGAACTAATAACTTCCTCCCTATTGGCCCTGTGTCTGAAAGGTGTTCTCTCTCTCTCTCTCTCTCTCTCTCTCTCTCTCTCTCTCTCTCTCTCTCTCCTCTTCTTCTCTTGTGACTTTCCTGTGGTCTTGCAACTCAAATTCTTTATACCCTCACTCAAACAAAAAGACATGGTTTTAAAAGGTGTCTCTCACTTCCTAGGATTACATCAGATTGCACCTTTGCTTCTAGGACTCAGTTTCAGACATTCCAGGCCAGCTGATCTGACTAGCCTGGGTTAAAGCACCTCTGCTTGATGCAATAGTTAGGATTCTGCCACCACTCCAGCTGCATGGCTACACATGCTCAGTTCAGCGGCTAAGCAAGGGGTCTTGCGTCTTATGCCATCAGTGCATGCTGATGATTACATGCGTGTGGCGTGGTCACGCAATTAGTGCATGAATGGCGGAACTCCATAACTCCACCTACACATGTTCATGGGAATCCTTTCAAAAGCCGGACACAGACTCCTCCCCCTTCTCTGTTCTGTTCTCTCTTCCTCTCGTTGCCTCCCCCGCCCCTCTCTCTGCTCTCTGCACGTGCTTCTTCCCCAGGCCTGGTTCTCTTGTCCCCCCCCCCCCAATAAAGCTCTGATACTGGGTTTTGTGGTGCCTCATGACTTTTCCACACGGTAACCAGCTGCTGTTTATCATTAAAAAAAAAATAGTAATCCCAGGCCCAACTAAAACCTACAAATTCAACCATATCATGGTTAAATGTCTTGTTAAGAAAACAATCAAGCCAGGGATGGTATAACTCCAAAACTCAGGGGCCTGAGGCAGGCAGGAAGATGACTGGGTCATGGCCGGCCTGATACTGAGTAAAACGAAAGCTAATGCAACACATTTTCAGTTTAAACTTTTCATACTTTGTTTTAAAATATTTTATTATGCTTAGTTACTTTGCTTATTTAGTGTGTGTGTGTGTGTGTGTGTGTGTGTGTGTGTGTGTGTGTGTGTGTGTGCAAGCCTGTGGGTATAGAGCTTGCAATCCACAATTTCACCAGTCAGTTGTCCGCTTCCATCGTGTGGGTCTTGGGGACTGAACTCAGGTTGTCAAGATCGGTGCCACGCATCCTTCCTCAGTGTGTCCTCTTGTGGTCCTAATCTTTCGTACTCCTAATGACTGTGTCATTTTGCCTGATTTATTTGTTTCAAAGGTGACCAAAAAAAAACCTACTCCCCAAATGTGTCTTTCCATCCGATGATGAATGTAGCTAATGGTGTGGCTGTGATGAAAATGCAGGAGTCAAGTGGAAAGCAGGGGCTGTTCCCACGCCATGTCCCTGGGCAGCTGGGAGCTGAGCACTAAGAAAGAGGTAGCATGCCTGGCAACAGCTGTCGATGTAGAGATGAACAATGGCTTCCTAGAGCAGAGGGAGGGTCAGAGAGGAACTATCAGGACACTGACGACAAAACTGAAAACCATATAGAAATACATCCTCTTGGTTCTTTGGTTTTGTTTTTTTCTAGAACTGAGGACTGAACTCAGGGCCTCGTGCTTGCTAGGCAACACTCTACCACTGAGCTAAATCCCCAGCCCCTACAAATACATTTTCTATTAATACAAAATCAAGTGAGCCATTGCTTATGAGAGGACATATAGCTAACATGGAAGGTTACGCAGAGGTGAGGCACACAATGATGGACACACAGAGAAACTTTAGAGCAGAACACTGAGAGCCATGAGTCCAGGAAGCAGCCCCTACACTCTGTCATCACTGCTATAGACTTTCCAGGTGGCCGAACTATTGATGGAATAAAAACATTTATGATGGCCAGGTGGTGGTGACACATGCCTTTGATCCCAGTACTCAGGAGGCAGAGGCTGGAGGATCTCTGTCAGTTCAAGGCCAGCCTGGTCTACAAACAGCCAGGGCTGTTACACAGAGAAACCCTGTCTCAAACACACACACACACACACACACACACACACACACACACACACACACACACCCTTATGACGGCAATGGCCAAAGAAAATACTGGAGGTAAACTTGGTGTGAGGTCCAAGCTACAATGCCAGGAAAGGGTGGTCATAGGAGGCTGGGAGGTTGAAGAGAAATCGAGGAGTCACGGCTCATGAATGCCTTTTATCCACTCTGGGTGAAGGTCACCATACAGAGCTGGGAGGTTAGGCAGCTCTTGGCAGACACTAGGCACGTGAGGACACACAGAGCTGCACACAGATGTAGACACATGCAGGCTAGCCCTCAGGCTGCACAGAGAAAGGCACACAGGCATGTGACAATGACAGACACACACAGGCAGGCCGAGGAAGGCAGGGCAGAGGCCTCTGACCTCAAGGCTCTATTTTTACAGAATCCCACAAAAGTGGCATTCTGTCAGGGTTAATTATATAACAGATTACATCACTGTTTACTTCTGGGTTCCCTAGACATAGAATGTCAGCCATTTGGGGTTTACTCATCCTCCCCATCCCCAATTCCATGTTAGCCATCTTGTCTTATGCCAGATATCCATATCTGCACCATGTTATTTAAACATTAACCGCCCCCTACAGACCTTTGTTCCCAATACTTGGACATTTACATCTCTAAAAAATTATGCTATCTATGAAAGATAATAAGCAGCACTGGTTGTGGCACTCAGCGCTGGTTACCTCGTGGAAAAGTCAGGATCAAGACAGTTTTCAGAGCTTTATTAGGAGGGAAAGGGGGAGGGGACCAGGCCTTGGGAGGAGAGAGAGAAAGATGGTGGGGGCAGGGAGTAGAGCGGAGAGCAGAGAGAGAGGGTGGGGTCTGCATCCGGCTATTAAGGCAAAGATTGTGTGACCCTGCCGGTAAGTAGTCGCCAGTGCCTACTGATGGTGTAAGACACAGGAACCTGAACTGGAGTGAGGGCAGAATCCTAACACTCTATTTCTTTAAGAAGCTGAAAAATAAGTCTAAACATGCAGGCTGGTGATATGTTCTGGGAAATGGGTCACAAGGTAATTTCAGCATTGTGGTAAGGTAACAGGGTATGCCCACACAAACATAGATGACGTGCTTGGGCTGTGTGGTGGACACCGTACTCCCCAAAACACTGTGATACAGCATTTGACTGTTCATGTAATATAAGTCAGATATCGACATTCTGTGATTTCAGATATTATTGAGGTCTTGCCTCTTAGTTTCCTTCTCAGGGGCCCAGAAGAGACACTACCAATAGTGGGGGTATTCTGTGGGAAAATAATCTAAGTACACCATGTTCTTTCATCTATCCACTTTATTCCTCTGAGATTAAATTCTATCTACACAGCTTCTTTTCTGTTCTTATACTTTGCTCCTCACTGTCCCTTCTCTTCCTGTCCTCTCACAACTCTAACCATTTTCCGTCTCTGTCCTCATCTTCATCCTCGTTCTTCTCCATTGTGGTTCCTTCCTGTTCCTCTCCTGGAACTGGTCTCTCCCTTACCAGCAGCCTGACTCTTCTAAATCAATGCAAAGCTTCCAAGGTCCCTACAAGAGCCATGATAGCCAGCTTCATTTGCAACCCAAAAGGGCTGAGGTTCGCACAGGGCTGAGGGGTGCACAGTGTGAGGGGTGCACAGTGTGAGGGGTGCACAGTGTGAGGGGTGCACAGTGTGAGGGGTGCACAGTGTGAGGGGTGCACAGTGTGAGGGGTGCACAGGGCTGAGGGGTGCACAGTGTGAGGGGTGCACAGTGTGGGGTGCACAGTGTGAGGGGTGCACAGTGTGAGGGGTGCACAGTGTGAGGGGTGCACAGGGCTGAGGGGTGCACAGTGTGAGGGGTGCACAGTGTGAGGGGTGCACAGTGTGAGGGGTGCACAGTGTGGGGTGCACAGTGTGAGGGGTGCACAGTGTGAGGGGTGCACAGTGTGAGGGGTGCACAGGGCTGAGGGGTGCACAGTGTGAGGGGTGCACAGTGTGGGGTGCACAGTGTGAGGGGTGCACAGTGTGAGGGGTGCACAGTGTGAGGGGTGCACAGTGTGAGGGGTGCACAGTGTGAGGGGTGCACAGTGTGAGGGGTGCACAGGGCTGAGGGGTGCACAGGACTGAGGGGTGCACAGTGTAAGGGGTGCACAGTGTGAGGGGTGCACAGGGCTGAGGGGTGCACAGTGTGAGGGGTGCACAGGGCTGAGGGGTGCACAGTGTGAGGGGCGCACGGTGTGAGGGGTGCACAGGGCTGAGGGGTGCACAGGGCTGAGGGGTGCACAGTGTGAGGGGTGCACAGTGTGAGGGGTGCACAGTGTGGGGGTGCACAGGGCTGAGGGGTGCACAGTGTGAGGGGTGCACAGGGCTGAGGGGTGCACAGGGCTGAGGGGTGCACAGTGTGAGGGGTGCACAGTGTGAGTGTGCACAGGGCTGACGGGTGCACTGGGCTGAGGGGTGCACAGGGCTGAGGGGTGCACTGGGCTGAGGGGTGCACAGGGCTGAGGGGTGCACAGGGCTGAGGGGTGCACTGGGCTGAGGGGTGCACAGGGCTGAGGGGTGCACAGTGTGAGGGGTGCACAGGGCTGAGGGGTGCACAGTGTGAGGGGTGCACAGTGTGGGGGTGCACAGTGTGAGGGGTGCACAGGGCTGAGGGTTGCACACATGAGGAGGAGCACACAGAACACTTTTCATGCCTCCTCCAGGCGTCTTCCTGGGTCCTCTTAGAAAGCCTTCACCTGGAGAACAGACACCAGGTAAAGGGGGTGGGAAGCAGCCACTGAGAGTTTCAAAGGGAACAGTGCCTGAGCATTCCCTGACAGACCACAAGAGAACCCCGACAAGCGCCATGTAGAGAAGCCGTCATCAGAGACCCCACAGCATCCATCCATAGTGAGCAAAATAAAAATTGTAAGAGATAAAACATGCTGAAAACATGTAGGGCCAAGAGAGCCTATAGCTAAGAGAAAAAAAAAAAAATGTAGATGCTGTGGATACCAAAGAGGAGTCTTGAAAAATTGATGGGCATGCTAAATAAAATGAAAAATAATATGGAAACATGAAAAGAAAAATGAGCAATTTTCACAGAACTGGATCTTTAAGAATCAAGTTGAAACATAAAATCTGCAATGAATCTATAGAACGGATCTAACAGCTAACACACCATACTAGATGTGGCAGAAGGCAGGGGAATAAGAATGTGGTCAGACTGGGGCTGGAGGGATGGCTCAGTGGTTAAGCCTGCTCTTTCGGAGGACCCAGGTTCAATTCCCTGCACCCACACTGTGGCTCACAACCATCTGTAACTCCATTTCCTAGCCATGGGACCAAGTAACACTGAAATGATCTTTGATGGACAGAGTATCAGAATTTCATAGTTCTATACACACTAAAAATAAAGACACGGTAAGGAATTTCATACACATAAAGCTGAAAAGTGGGTACAAAGAACACTGAAGATGGGCGTGAGTCTCTAGGACTTTGGTGTGATTTCCCAAACAGTGTGGGAGTGGCATTCAACACAACCAAGGCAGCCGATGGGTTACATACAAACTGGTAATTGACATTATCTCTCCACCTCAAAACATATCTCTAAGAGATGAAAATTTTAGCATCAACAACATACATGTGTCTGTAAAGCATGTGATCCACCAAAAGTTAGTATCTGACCTAAACATAAAGGAAGATGGGTAAGAGATGTGACCAAGAATTTTCCAAAAGCTCCTAAAAGAATTAACATCTGTAGTCATCAAGGAAATACAAATTAGAGGAACAAGATGAGGGTCTACTTTCTTGCTAATTCTTTCCATGAAAAAAATACCGATTTATGTTTTCAGGAGTGCATGTGTGGGCATGTGCGCAGAGGTCAGGGGACACCTGCATGAGTCACTTCCCCCCTTCCATCATGTATGTCCTGAGGATAGAAACTCAGGCCAGCAGGCTTCTTGGCAGGTGCCTTTACCCACTCACTGGGCCATCTCACCAGCCCTGGCTAAGTTCTTAGACTTATTCTAAATTAGCTAAAATGGAAAAAAACTAATTCTACTAATCGGATGAGGCGGTGGAGGAGCAAATTTGCACACACCAGAAATGTAGGTGTAAGGAAATTTGTGTCAAGACTTGAGATCTGTTAACACACCGCACATATTCCATGCCCTCTGCTTCATGCACAGGTAAACTACACTCCTGAGGCAAGACTGTTCAAAGCTTTGTCAGGCATAAACTCCCAAGGCCCAAAACAATTCTTGTTAGGATCCTGCCCTTACTCCTGTACAGGCAGCTCAGGGTCTTGTGTCTTACGTCATCAGGGGGTGCTGGTGACTACATACACCCTTAAAAAAACCGGATGCAGACCCCATGCTCTCTCTCTGTTCCCTGCTGTGCTCTGCTCCCTCCCCCACCACCATCTTTCTCTCTCTCCAGGCCTGGCTCTCCTCTTTCTCCACCCCCCCTTTTCCTCCATATAAAGCTCTAAAAACTAACACTGGGTTCTGTCGTGACCGTGACCTTTCCATGCGGTAACCAGCGCCACCACCAGTGCTTTTATCTTTCAGTGCTAATGCCCTGTAAGTGTAGAATGATGTGTATTTAAATTATGTCATTCACCTTGCACAGCCTTGGTGCAGTGGGAGGGGGCTTGGACCTGCCTTGGCTGAGTGTGCCAGGCTCTGCTGACTCCCCACAGGAGACCTTGATTTGGAAAATGTGGGGATGGGGGGAAGCTTGGGAGGGAGGCCTGGGGGTGAGGGTGGGAGGAGGGAGGAGGTGGGATCTGTGGTTGGTATGGGGAATGAGTAGAGAATTTCTTAATAAAAAAAAAATGAAAAAAAAATTGTGTCATTCATGTGATGAAATCTAACACAGAGACACAAATGAGCATCTTGCTACACACACACAACACAGATGTGGAAGTGGTATGTGGAAGAAGAAGCCAGTCACATGAGGTGACAATCGAAAAGAGCCAAGTGTATCTTTGGTGCTGGACACCACAGGAGCGATTGTGCTGAGGTGGAGGAGGAGGAGGAGGAGAGGAGGAAGAGGAGGAGGAGGAAGAAGAGGAGGAGGAGAAGGATGAGGAGGTAATTAGGGGCAGGAGCACAGGGCATCTGGAAGGGCTGACCTGCGCAGTGTTCTCCTTGCAGTAGCCACATGAGGCTCTAGCTCATTGCTTGAGCTCTTGCATGAGGATTCACTAGACTTCAGTTACAAAGTGGTGAAATTCCAGCCATGGCTTACATCCGGTTCACCCTGCTCCTTTGCTTTCCAACCCTGTGTGCATCCCTGATAAAGCAGAAAACTTCAGTTCAGAAAGCAGGGCTCCTACAGTCCAGCTACTGCGGCCCCAGTTCAGGCAAACTGGAATTCACAGCCAGTTTGAACCACAAAATACTAACCGCCAAGGAACTTTAATGTTCTCCCTCCCCCACAACAAGCCAAACACAGCAAAATAAAAACACTGACACTGAAAAATTGCCAGCCGTGGCTTAGGAAGGGGGCCGGGCTCTGTGTTTACACGTGACTGCTGGACAGCCTGCGAAGATGTCAGAACCAGGAATGCCGTTAGCCAACACGATCGTAGGAGGAAAGTGGAAAGTCGAAATTAAGATCTGTTTTGTTTAGAAAACAGAGATCCATCCTTCGTTAAAAATACAGGTGCCATACACTAGAAATAACGTTGATATCTTTCTGCTTTGGACTTGGGGTGCTGAAGTATGAGTTAGCCATCTTCCCGGGCTTGGGAGGCACTGTCGCAAGGATTCCCATGTGGCTCCCTCTCAGCTGTTACTCTTACCTCCCAACCCCATCTCCATCACGTGACCCTTCTGTCCTAGATGGAGCTCCCTACAAGATTTGATGTGTCCTTAGAAAATGTTTGTGAGGGGTTGCATGGGCGGGTGCAATCCACATAAACTGTGCGCTCTATTTGCCTCGTATTAAAGACTTTGCATTAGTTCATTGGAGATCTCTCTTTGACACTGTGATATCCAGGGCACTTTCCTCTCTCAGGCGGCCATCAGCCAGGCCACCCTTTTGGTCACCTGTCCCCCTTGTGATGGGTGCCTGGTACCTCTAGCTACTCTAGTACCGGGAGGAACATCCTTCACCATGGGTTCATGTGGACCTGGGTGAGAATCATGCTGGGATGTAGTGACAAGTGAGAGTGGGAGGCAACAGAGAGAGGGAGAGAGGGAGAGACCTGTCTGTAGTGGCTACTTTCCTTCATTCTGTGACGAAATACCTGAGGAAGGCATCTGAAGGGGGGGGGGTCATGTTGGCTCACGGTTTGAGGGTCCAGTGTTGGGGAAGGTGTGACAGCAAGCGTGACCCTCGCTGCAGCAGCAGGAGCATGGAGCAGCAGGCCACACTGTGTTCAGTCAGGAAGCAGAACGTGATTATTCAGTCAAGGACCTCAGCCCAGAGAATGCTGCCCCTGCCCTGCATTCAGCATGCGTCTCCCCACTTCCTTAAATTCTCTTCAAACACCCTCATAGTCACCCCCAAAGCTGCACCTCCTAGGTGATTCTAAACCCAGTTGACAATGAAAGTTGAGGTCACACATGAACCTGGGATGTCACACAGGTGACATGGCTGGGCTTAGAGGTCGGCTCTTCAGAGGCCCAGAACGGTTATGGATTCCACTGACGAAGGGTTGCCAGGTCACTGAAGGGACAGGAAGGGAAGCATGGATGGAGAAGATTCTTCGTGCAGGTGTTTAGGGGCGGCCTTAAGGCCTTGTCTGGATTTATAGAACATGAAACAATGCCTCAGGAAGAATGCATCCTGCACCCTGCATTTCACATCCTGCATCCTGCATCCTGCATCCCACATCTGGGGCAGGACCTGGGGGAGAATGACTCAGAATTCCAGGCAGAGCACCACATTGAAATATATAGATTTTAATTTAATAGAGGGTTTGCATCAAAATAAGTTTTATATGTTTATTTATGTGGTTTTTAAAATGTTTTCTCATTTTCAGTATTTTTAATTAACCATTCACAGCCAATCATCTTAAACATTTCAAGAGGAGAGAGTCTACCACAGGCCTGAATGAGTGTGTCCACAGAACAGCCTGGTGGGAGGAGCCTACGGTGTCCACAGTGGCTCAGGCTCAGGGGAAGGATTCAAGATAATTATATCTTCATGCAGCCTCTGTCTGTTTGATGAATTTTTGTGGTAAGTTTGTGGTAGTCTTGTGACCAGAAAGGTTTTTGTTTGTTTGTTTGTTTGTTTGTTTGTTTGTTTGTTTGTTTTGTAAAAGGAAATGAACTACTCCTGGAAAAAGGAGACTTGAAAGACAAAAGCAGTGGTAACTCACACTGTCTGGGTTGAAGCATTTGTGTTCGGTCCTGATGCAGCCCAAGCCTGGCCTGTCCAGAAGCCTGACTTCTCTCTCTTTAGAACAGACTCAAACACGAGACACAGATTTGAGCTGAACCAGGTCACTGTTTTCTGTCACTCCACAGGAATAGCCATTCTATCTGCTCTGTTTCTCTGGAGAGCCTGATTAACGCTCAAGGGTTGTTTGGTGTGTGTGTGTGTGTGTGTGTGTGTGTGTGTGTGTGTGTCTAACTGTATGTAAGTTTGTGTGTGTGTTAGTGTGTGTGTATGTGCATGTATGAATGCATAGTATGCACATGTGTGTGTGAGTATGCACATAAGTGTGTGAGTGTGTGAATGTACAGTGTGTGCATGTGTGTCTGAGTGTGAGTGTGTATGTATGTGATATTGTCAGGATTGTTCTGTAAAAGCTCCAACTCTACTTCCTGGACTCGGGGCTGGGGGGGGGCAGTCCTGATAATTCATAGCTCATCTACTTTCTAAGATGCAAAGTTTGTATATTTGGTTGCTGATTGGTTATTGGTAATAAAGCTGCTTTCCTAGGCATAAAAATAAGACTTAGTAACCACTTTCTATATTAAAGTCATGAATTGCTCAAAGCACATTTGTGCCCCCAGGAAGTCCCGAACAAAACCCCAGGGACTGTCACAGCCTCCTTCACTTCCCTCGGAGCCCACACGAGTCATGTTCTTCGATTTTATCTCCCTTCCTTCCAAGACAATAGTTTTCCACCGAGCACTTGTGTGTGCAGTTCATTGGAAGACACGGGACGGCTAGGGTGGCAGGACGCAGTAACACCAGGTCACAGGTCACACCTGCTCTCAGCAAGCCTGTGTCGCAAGAGACTGGGTCCTTCTTTGCTAAAGGAGTTCATTTGCTTTGGTTCCTCTGAGGCCTGCACCTGACTGAGAAGCACCGTCCACAGTGAAGCCGGAACTGGACAAGAGACCGTGGAGGATGGCTGCTTGCTGGTCTGTTCCTCATGGCTTGCTCAGTTTGCTTCCTATACCAGCCATGACCACCTGACCCTGGGAGACACTGCCCAAAGTGGGTTGGGCCCTTCCACATCAGTCATCAGTTAATAAAATGCCCCCCCAACACCCACAGGCCAAGGTGATGAGGTAATTCTTCAGTCGAGGTCCCCTCTTCAAGCTATGTCTAGATTTGTGTCAAGTTGACAAAAACTGACATTGGAAGCAAAGAAATTATTTGGCTTACACATCTGATCACACTCCATCATTGAGGGAAGTCATGACAGGAAGTCAGGGTAGGAAGCTGGAGGCAGGAACTGAAGCGGACACCACAGAGGAGAGCTGCTTACTGGCTTGCTCTTCATGGCTGCTCAGTCTACTTTCTTATCCAACCCAGAACCACCTGCCCCAAAGGTGGCACTGCCCACAGTAAGCTGGGCCCTCTCTCATCAATTGTTAATCAAGAAAATGCCCTGCGGACTTGTCTATGGCCTGAACTGTTGGAGGCAATTCCTCAACTGAGATTCCCTCTTCCCAGGTCATTCTAGTTTGTACCAAGTTGACAAAAACTGACCAGCACACCTTCATTGTGTGTATGTGACATAAATGGATTTTGTGTTTGAACCTGGATCATTCCCCCCAAAATATATTATTACATATGTACAAATATTCTAAAACATGAAAGAATTCTAAAACATCTTTAAACATTGTGATCAAGGGATGCTCAACATGTAGTCCCTCCTCTCCTAAAATGTCTCTGTCTTAACCTCAGAAGCAATGGATACTTCAAGGGGCTGAGCTGTGTCTGGGAGGACAGCAGCGCTGGGACCATGAGCTCATGACCACAGCAGTGAACAGCAATGAAATGCCCAAGAACCGGAAAACCTAGACACAGAACTACCGAGAGCCCAGAGGCATTGCCTGAGATATCCAGAGGGGGGTTGGTTCCTCTGATGTCACCAGACAATGAATGATCTGGACCTGTGACTTCATCTGTCAGCCATTATCGCTCCCCTGGGGCTGGGGCCAGCTTGATGGGGTAGAATGAACTGCAGACTGTGTAATGTGGTCAGGGTGCCAAGATCATTCATCTACACAGAGTACAGGGATGGTTCAGGGACTCACTGCACTTCAGCTTAACCTTTTTTAATTAAAAAAAATTATATATATTCTGCCTGCACATATGCCTATAGGCCAGAAGAGGGCACCAGATCTCATTACAGATGGTTGGGAGCCACCATGTGATTGCTGGGAATTGAACTCAGGATCTCTGAAGTAACAGCTAGTGCTCCTAACCTCTGAGCCAACAAGTTTTTATGTGTGTTGAATGTTTTGCCTACATGTGCACTACATGTGTGCCTTGTGACTATGGAGGTCAGAAGAAGGTATCTGATCCCCTAGATGTAACATGGTTGTAAGCCACCATGTAGGTACTGGGAATTGAACCCGGGTCCTCTATAACAGCAACAGGAGCCATTAACCACTGGGCTGTTGTGGGATAATCTTTTTGTACACTGTGAAGTTGTGTCTCTGCTAAGACACCTTCTGACTGGTTTAATAACGTGTTGAACGGCCAATAATTAGGCAGGAGAGGATAGGTGGGACCTTCGGGGAGAGATTGGAACATGGCAGGGCAGGGAGAGGGGGGAAAGGGGGTAAGTTAATATAAAATGGGTTAATTAAAATTATAAGAGCTAGTTGGAAACAAGCCTAAGCTAAGGCCAAGCTTTCATACTTAGTAAGAAGTGCCCGTGTCATTATTTGGGAGCTGGTGGTCCAAAGAAAGACCAGCCACACTGAGCAAACTCTCCAGACTCATCAGCCTAATGTTTTATAAGACGCCAAGTCACACCAGACATTCTCTGCCGTTGTGGCAAACCTGGTGCGGACAGATGACATACACCATCACCAACCAAGAAGGCAAAGCCCGAGCATGTCTCACAGGTTAAAGGGAGGCCTCTGCGTCCCGAGTGCTGGGATGAAAGGCGTCTGCCACCACACCCAACTTATAGATATTTTTGTGGTAATTATATTGCCACAGTGGGGTGAGGGATCGCTGTAGTGCCTAGGCTTTCACATAGACCATGCTTGTTGAAAACTTTTTAAAAAAATAAAAGTTTTGGCTGCTCTTCTCTCTGCCTTCTAAATTAGAACAATTTGTTCCAATTTAAGCTTAAAATTGCAAAGAAATTCAGTATGTAGCTCATGACTGCTGGTTATTAGGGAAATTTATCACATGGGACTGGGATGTACTTATTCATTGGTGGTAAACTGGTTTATTTTTTTATTGAGGCTGTGTACAGATTTTTAAAAATGATTTGGAGCTGTTTTAAAACTTAAAATAGGATGAATAAAATTGAAACATAAAATAAGACTGGATGTAAAAGCTAGGTGTTGTAGCACATGTCTATAATCCAGCACTTAAGCCCAGGCATGGGGGTTGTGAGTCTGGGGTTGGCCTGGATACATAGTGAGTTTCAGTGGTCCCTGGGCATCCTGGCTGTCTGGTCGAATCCCAAAGACACTCCATTTCCACTGCATTTAGGGTTCTGTTGCCTTTTTGGCTGGTTCACTTGTGTCTGTGTGTCTGTCCAGCTCCTCTCCAGCTTTCACACCTTTTTTGTTTTTCTTAAACTATTGTCTTATCTTCTATTTTGCTTCTGTTTGCTCTGGAGATTTATAACTAAAATGTGACTGAAAGAAAAGTTAATTGACGTCAAATGTTAATCCCACTGGTCAAGAATAAGACCACTACCACAATTTAAAGTCAAATTTGAAACAAGTTTTAATTAAATGCTGGCCAGGAGGATAGACTCTGGCCAGGTCCATCTCTGGGTTCCCAGGAAATGGCCACGAGTCACATTTTACAGGGACTTAAAAAGGCAAACCCCACAATTCACTGCATTCCTATCAGGTCCAATCAGGGGCAAGCATACATCCTGGTGTATTTCCTGCCTGTGGTCCTCCCACCCACATGTGACCAAGCGCATCTGATGCAATGGGTCAAACAAACCTGTTTAGGGAAGTGGAAAACATACGACAGCCTCTGGGACTTACTTTGGTTCTCACAAAAACCTTTTACTATATTTCAGTTGAGCTTGGGGAAGAACAGGCTCCAATATGTGTATTTGATTCTGTGACTTTCCACGCATTTCGGCAGCCCTTGCTTCCATGAGCTCACTTGTTGTTGGTTATTTTTACTCTTTGCTTTTTTGGGGGCCCGCCACCCAGGTCCTAAATAAATCACATGGAGTCTCATTCTTTCTTATAAATGCCCAGCCTTAGCTTGGCTTATTTCTAGCCCAGCTTTTCTTAAATTATCCCATCTACCTTTTGCCTGTGGGCTTTTACCTTTCTCTATTCTATATTCCTTTCTTTACTTCTTACGCTGTGGCTTGCTGTGTTGCTGTGTGGCTGGTCCCTGGAGTCCTCCTCTTTCTCTTGCTCCTCAATCTTCTCTTCCCAGATTTCTCCTTCTATTTATTCTCTCTGCCTGCCAACCCACCTATCCTTTCTCCTGCCTAGCTATTGGCCGTTCAGCTCTTTATTAGATCAATCAGGTGTTTTAGACAGGCAAAGTAACACAGCCTCACAGAGTTAAGCAAATGTAACATAAAAGAATGCAACACATCTTTGCATCATTAAACAAATGTTACACAGCATAAACATCTTTAATTAATATTCTACAACACTCATTCATGCCTGCTGGGTGGCTTTGATATGGACATCCTTCCTGTCAGGAAAAGACTTCAGGGGAGGAAGTAACTGCAGACTTTTTGTGTGATATTTTGATTGTGTTCTGACAAATAAAGCTTTCTTGGAGTCAGAGGGCAGAGCTAGCTACTAGCTGACCATAGAGGTTTGGAGGACTGTAGACAGAGAGGAGACAGGAAGTGGTAGATCAGGGCTGAGGATCTCAACCTGATTGGATGGAGGAACAGAAGAGGCAGGAAACAACTGGCAGCTGTTCCCTGTTCTCTCATCTTTCAGGCTCTTACCTCAGTATCTGACTCACAATTTTTTATTGATATGATTAATTAGATTAACACTTCAGGGACTCACATTTGGCGATTCAAAATTCAACATATTATTACCCTGATGACCTGAACTGGGGCAGCAGAGCCACAGACTTCTCATGGGAGTGCTGGATCTCCAGCCATAACACAATCAACATCCCATGTTCTCATTGTACCTCACCCTAATAGTATACCTCCATGGCTATCTAGAGACTCTGTGCTCCTTCTCAAAGTGAGGCTTCTCCACTTAATGAGAGTTTCCTGACATCAGGATGCTGGAGACCTTCATGCACTTGACTGAGATGGTTCTAGCTCTGCTTCATGGGTAGTTTGAGGGCGACCAATTCCCACAGAGCTTTCATCTGTGCCCAGTGTAGGGTCTGTGTGAGCAGGAAGAAAAAAATGAAAGCAGCTGCTGTCTGGTCTGGAGTTGGACATCATCGAAAGACACAGAACTATGACTCTAAGCATTGAGATGTTGAATGGAAAACAGTCTGTAGTCTTTCAAATCATGGACCCACCAGCTTTGAGGGCTCATTCTCCAGCCAGGTAGTGATGTCCCTTAAATGTAGCTGTTATTGTCTCCTGTGTTACCCAAGTTGATAAAGAAATCAGAGTCTTCTAAAAAGTAGATTGTGTACTTTTCCTGTACAAAGCCATGGAGAACTTTCAAACATTCTTTATTAGGCTATAACTTATACAGAATGAGCACCCCTGACTGGAGTGTGCAGTCTACAAATCCTTGTCACAGCCCCTCAGTCCTATGCCCATCAACATCTTCAATAAACAGAGTATTTCCTGGGGTGTGACGACTCGCACCTCCAAT
Source organism: Peromyscus leucopus (assembly GCF_004664715.2). NCBI lineage: Eukaryota > Metazoa > Chordata > Mammalia > Rodentia > Cricetidae > Peromyscus > Peromyscus leucopus. The sequence continues at coordinate 5,864,759 of NC_051074.1, forward strand.
TCTAACACCTGGAAGATGGAGGCAGAAGGATCAGGGCCAGCCTGGGCTACAAGAGACTATCTTTTAAAATAAGTGAAGAAGATTCCAGTGTTCTGACAGCCCCTGGTACTTTTGAGTTAGCTGTCCTCACAGTCTACCTTTGCTCCCAGGCAACGGCTGATCCACTTTCGATCACCACCATTTTGCATTTTCTAGAAAAATGGAATCCTACAGTTAGGAGGCTGATGCTGTGTGTGTCCCCCAGTGAATTTTTTCCCACCTCTGGGGAATGTTTGCCTGTTGTGTGGCTAGACCAAGCTTGTTTCTGCACTCATCTGTAGACATGGGCTGCTGCAGGGTCCATTTGCTGGCTCTTGGAATAAAATTGCCGAGAACATTGCATGATGCGTCTCTCTATGTCCCCACACGCCCATAGGGTGGCACTTGCCAGCTAAACTTCAGACAAAATCACTAATGGGTTAGTTCACATTTATACCAATCAAAATTAAAGAAAAATTACATTTCAGTTTTTCTGTTTTGGCTCCCACATTTCCTGTGTTCTGTAGACTCACGGGGCTGGTGGCTACTGAGCATGAGACATGGCTTTCCAATCACTCTAGAATCTAGAGTCTGAAGTATTCTACTGGACAACCTGGGAATGTGAAAACCTGAGTTGCCATATTTAGCTTCAAGAGACACCATGCCCTCTTGACTTAGCTTAGCAAGATGAACATTGACACAGCTCAAGGACCAGAGAGTCCAATGGCCTGTAGACTTCTGTCATCACTCAGTCAGAGCATCTGGCTTGCTATCATATGGAGAAGCCACCACAGAGGCCCTCTGCTCTCCAGACCTCAGAAAATCCCTGCCAACAGCCTCAAGACCCATGGACTCCATAGGATGAAGAGGGGGCTCTGTCCCTTGCTGGGAAAAGACTTGAGGTTCTGTTGTATCCATTTTGTGAAACCCCCAGAGACCACCAAGGAGCTGGTTTTTGATGCAAACACATAAGGGTCCTTTTATTATCAGGTTCAACCTGGGCCACTGCACGGCAGATGGAGGAAAATGCAGCATTGGCTGCGAACTCAGGTGTAGAGAGTTTTTATAGGGAAAAACCGAAAGCCAGGATTGGCAACTTGGGATTGGGTAGAAGGGATATGAGGCAAGATGGCTTTTTGAAACTATTGGTCTAGACGTTGGGTGGAAAACCACATTTGAAACCATTGGTTTAGACTTTTGGTGGGGAACCATAACCTACTGAATAGGATTATCTGGACTTCTCAGCAGGATTATTTAGATAACTTCAAGGGCCATAAACCGCAGATAGAATGTCTGCAGGAGCATACTGCTCTGTATCTGTTCAAGCTGTCATGGCACATTCTTGAGGTCCTTCCTGGAACTGAGTATATCGGGTAGTCTAAGGTGGTCGCCCTACCCTAAGATGGAGTCTGTATTGCCTTCAGTTCCAGGAAACATATCTAACTGATCAGAACCAGTCTTAGAGTGCAACATCTCTGTGTCATCCCACATGGACTCTTCTCTCTCCACTTACAGCAGAGTGTTGCTCAACGGTCAGTCACCACTTTTCCAAGATCCGGTGTGTTTGGCTCTCTAAGCAAACTCCTAGGATTTGACAAATTGCATATCTTCTGCCCTGGCTCAGATGTGTTTGTCTCCCTTTGGCTTTTCCACATGTGACTCTGGGGCTACTGGGGCCGGGGGGGGGGGGGGGGGACGACCTGGAGCTAGGACAGCCAGGGGCATTGCCAGGGCAAGCTCACAGTCCTAGTGTGAGCTTGGGAAAAGAAGGTACATCCTCAGCAGAGGTCTTTGTTACCCCTGGGGCAATGTTGTAAAGGAACGGGTTTGAACCACCAGTTTGAACAAAGCTGGCAAGACAATAGTGTTTCTTGTGGGCTTCACCATTAATCTTTTATGTCGAGGGGGAAATCAGATGCCTTAATGAGGTCATCAGCTGGCTCGGAGTAGAACCAAATACAGCTGAAGGACACCATTGTTTGCCAGACACCGTGGCTAGGGAAGATGCAGCCTTTGCTTTTCTGTTCCAGGGAGAGAAAGGGACAGCTGCAATCCACTCCTGCAAACATGGCAGGGATCTGAACACCACGGGAGTCCGCCGCCGGCTTTGGAAGTGAGAGTCCACACGTCCAGTAATACTTCCTTACCTGTTGTCTACTCCTACAGCCCCAAGTAAAAAGAGCTCCTTACTGTTTTCATGGTGGTTCTAGCCATCTAACAGACTCTTTTGTGCCATCTTGCTTTCTCTTTCTCTCTGAAGGACTCGTGATTTAGGTCAATAATGGAGTAAGAGTCTCTTAGGAGGGGTGCTCAGAGTTGTTAGTGGAGATGCATGTTTGTGTTGGGGACTGCTGTGTGACTTCTAGAGAGACATGGGTCAGGGCCTGGTCCCTCTCCCAGGGCACTTTTAGTGACTAAAGTCACCTTGGCTTTGGCTAGAAGGGTCCTGGCTGAAGGGTGGAGGAGGAACACAGGTGTGATGGGAAAATGAAGAACTACACAATTATTAGTTTTCAGTAGACTGGCTGCTAAGGTGGTCGCCTGGTTTCCACCCTTTCTCCGTATGCATGCCTCCCACAATGCACATGTGCACTCTTTTCTGTAAGAGCTGGGGTACAATTTAAGCATGTCTCTTTACTGGTTTTTCAGTTTGCCTTATCCAGCTGCATGGGGTGGAGGCTGCTGAACTAGTTCCAAACCCACCCTTCGCCCTCTTACCTGCACCCCACTGCTCCCCTGAGAATGAGCCTAGGGTCAGCTGTTCGAGGGAGAGGCACCAGGCGGGACACAGAGGCTTGAGTATTCTTGTCTAAGACCTCTGCAGAGCAGCGACAGATGCCAGACAGCCTGCAGGTGTGGGGACCTGGCAGAGGCCACGCTAGCATGTGACAGTGTGGTAAGAAGTCACACACAGGAGCTTTTTCAAGCCACTGCGCTTGTGACGTGTGTTTGTGGTGATTTGAAGGTGACTGTCCCCTATAGTCTCAGGCATCTGAACACTGGGTTCCCAGTTGGGGGTACTGTTTGGGGAGGTTTCAGTGGTCAGCCTTGGTGGAGGAAGTGCGTCTGTGAGGGTGAGCTGTGAGAGTAAAAAGCCATGCTGACTTTTAGTTCACTCTCTCGGCATCACGCCTGAGTTTCAAGAAGTGAGCTCTCAGCTTCCTGTTCCTGCTGCCAGCCGTCATGATTCCCTGGTGTGATGGACTCCTACCACCCCTGGAATCACAAATACAGAGCAGGACACTGGGTATCCTCCTCTGCTACTCCCTGCCTCATTGTCTTGATGCAGGGTCTCTCACTGAACTGGAGGCTTTCTGCTTTGGCTAGCCTGGCTGTGCAGAGAGTTCTCAGAACTGGCTGTCCCCACTCCCCAGTGTTGGGGTTACAGGTGTATGCAGTTATACCTGACTCTTTACATGGACACTGGGGATTCGAACTCTGTCAGGTCTTCACTGCACAGCAAGTGCTTTTACCACTGAGCCATTTCCTCAGCCCCTACTGTTAGTTCTTAAGGATTCTTCTTATGCAAAGGGACACTAGTGTCCTCAAGCACATAGCTCTGGCAGGCCTTGCCCTTCTCCCCAATTCCCTCTGCCTTGATAAAAAAAAAAAATAACAACAAACAAAACAAAACAAAACAAAAACCATTAGATTACATTCCTATAGTCTGCCCCCAAGGTCTGTTCCCTTATTCGGCCACTTCCTCTTCCTTAAGGCTGACTATCAAGATCCCGCTATCAAAGTATTGAAGTCCAACAATCAAAACCCCCTTTGACTCACCTAATTAACATGTCCAATTAAACACCTCATCCTAACACAGGTTTCCCCATTACCTTTAAAAGCCACCATTTGCCTGTGTGTCGCATCTGTGCCCTCTCTATCCAGAGGCAGTCCTTTGTCTTCCAGGACAAATACCCCGCTCCCTCTCCCTTGTTCCCTTCCCCTTCTCTCCTGTCCTCTGTCTCCTGTCTTTGTCTCTTATTCCCTGCCCTCTGTCCCTCTGGAGCAAATAAATCTTCTTTGTGCTGAGAACTTGGCCTCAGGGTCCTGAGCTGATACTTTTCCTTCAGTGTGTGCTCCGTTTCTGTGGAATCTTCTGCCTGTGCTATAACTACAGACGAGGATGAAGCAGATGAACCCACTCACGCCTGTGTTTATAGGACAAATGAGCCTAATGTCTAATTGCTTCTGCTTGTTTATTTGCCCTCTTCGGTGGTTAACTTTGCTATATTAATGAATAATAGCTAAGACTAGAATGCTGCTGTTGGACATTTTTAATTTATAGATAAATTTATGCATAAGTTCCAAGCTGGAAAAACTACATTTCTGAAGAGCTTCCCTTTCCAAACAGATCTTTTCAGGGCACTATCATGGAGAGGGTTTTTCACTCAGTCCTCCTGTGGTGATCGTCATGTTGAGCGAAGCCTGTGTGGACCGATATGAGTTTCATTGCTGGTTATCAGCTACTAACTCACCCACTCAATTGCCCACTGCATTCAGAGGACCTTATCTGGAATTGGGGGTCAGCTGAGCAATGACCTCCCTCCAACCCAAGACATCTAGGATCTAGTCCCCACAATCTGCCTGTTGTGGCCTGGGTGCGAGACACCCACCCACCCCCGCTACCCCCCCTTCCCCGCGAAGAGACCACCAGAAACACAAACTCACCAAAATGCAAAAGCAAGGTTTATCGAAGCAGTTCAAGCCGCGTGGCAGGGACCTTGTCAAGCCATCCAACACAGCAGAGGCTGGAGGAGGTGTCTGCCCCTCTGCAAGCTCAGTTTTTAAAGGCAAAACCCATAAGGTTATATCAGTTAGGGGTGCTAGTATGGGTACAATTCTGATTGGCTCAATTTTTAGGGGCTTTTCAGAATTTCTGTGCTTTCTTACTTTGTAGTTTTAACCGGTTGTTTGTCAGACTTTATAGACTACCTCCGGCATTGGGGTATTCTGTGGTTAATCAATTGTTATCAGATAGTCCTTCAAACATCTTGACTTTGTACTTTGACCATCTCCGGCATTGGGGCATTCTATGATTAATCAGTTGTTACCAAACATCCTGACTTTGTCCTGGGACCTATGTCAGCAGCTCTGAGAACTTTGAAACTCAGGCCTGTTTCAAGCTGGGGTGAGGAGCTTGCTTAAAATGGGGGTGCTATGGTTCTTCACTGCCAATGTGCTACTCTGCATGGTCAAGTAGATTTTGGAAATGTACATGATTCAGGATAGGAAATTATCCTGGGCAATCCAGGTAGGCTTAGTATAAAAATGGGGCACTTAGGAAAGAGAGACTCAAGGTGCTAAAGAGACTCAGGGTTAGGGTTAGGAGTCAGTGCTGGCTTAGAAGACAGGGACTGTGAGTCGGGCTCTGCAGGCCCTAGAAGTCAGAAGTAGCTCACAGCCTTCAGTTGATTCCACCCTACAGACTGTGTGAAGAAGGCTTGCTGGTGTCTGTACCCTGGTCTGCTGAGATGTGAGAACTTGCGGCTGGATTCATACCGAGCTCGAAGCCTGGTCCCGTTTTCAATCCCAAGGAGAGCGTCTGCTGCTACTTTCTTTCCAGAACAAGTTGCTGCCATTAGCTGCTAAAAATAGCTCTTACTCAGTGTGCAGACTTGTCTCCAGACCCAAGTCTCACCTTCCCTGGGGCAGAAGGGGATGGACCTGCAGCCTGAAGAAGCTCATGTCACCTTCTGGACTCCTCAGCCTGCAACCCTAAATCCCCAATGCCAGGTGGAGCGTTTCCAGTCCCAGCTCCTTACAGATGGGCTGGGAATTTGGGGGAGGAATAACCTTCTGTGGTGACTACTATTCGTAGGCTGTCGTCTATCCCTCTGCCTCTGTGGCCAGGAACGGCAGGTGTGGAGCTAGCTGCCTGTGAGTACACGTGATGAAAAAACAAAAAACATAAAACAGAAGTGGTAGCCTAGTGCCAATAGCCATTTAAGAACAGTCCCAGCCCAGAGGAAGGAGAGGAGAGAGAGAGAGAGAGAGAGAGAGAGAGAGAGAGAGAGAGAGAGAGAGCGCTAACTCCTGTTTCTGTCTTCTGCATCTTCTTGCCTGCCTGGGTTGCAGCAGCCGTCTATTCCATTTGTCTTTCCTGTTTCCTTTTGTGCAGTCAAAATCACTTTGCTGGCAAACAAAGTAAAGGCATCAACACCTTGTGCGAGTGCTCTGGAGTGTGTCTGATCAGCATCTGCCTGGCTCTGTGTCTATTGCTCCTACCTAACTTCCAAGAAGTTGCCTACAATCTCGTTAAATGGAGGGCTCTGAGGGAAAGCCAGTGACCGCAGTGAGAGGACTCCACAGCACAGACTGGAAACAGCCTGAAAAACAGTGGAAATAGAAGAACCAGCAGGAAGTGGTGTGGTTTGGTATTTATTACTGATTTTTCTCACAGACTTTATTTCTGGGTGTATACACATTAGTATTTAATAATGGTTGTGTTTATAAAGAAAGCGTTGTGGGAAAATTCCTAAAAATTAAACAAAAGCCCGTGTGCACTGTAGCATGCCAGACACCCCTGACTGGCTCTCTGTGGGGAGCAACAGCCAAGGGTTTCGGCAGGTGGAACTTCACATCAGTCAGGTCCTGTTTCCTTGTAGAGCCCCGGGAGACTGAGTGTCAAATTCTCTTCCTGATGTCCAAAACCCATACTTTAATTCTGCTCAGCTCCTGGGGAGACTCTGGTTCTTGAGCTCTCTGGAATGTTCCAGAATGAATGGCTCATGGAAATGCATGGTCTAAGTATTTTCCATCAGTGAATCAATGATTCCAATGTATAGACAATTTGTTTCCAAGTTTCTGGAATCCATGCCAGTATCCCTGATTCTGGGGCTGAGTATGTGTGAGACCAGGATAAATGTTCCCTAGCTAAGGAGGAGCTGATGAGTTCATCCTAAAGCAGTTGTGTGGGTCACAATCTCTCTAGTTAAACTTCTGATTTGAGAGCCCAGAGATCTTTTTCTGCTGTCTAAACATCCAAATACAGCTTTGGATTAAAGCAAGCAAACAATTTGAGTCTCAATTTAGTACAATTTGTAAATTTAGCAGTAGCCAAGATTAAGTCCACAGCTCTGTGTGCCCTGCAGAGCTCCCCGGGCAGCCTGCTGGGGGTGAGGCTCATGGAGACCAAGCCTCCTCCAGCTTCTTCAGGACATGAAGCTCACACTCTGGGTGCTCAGTGTCCCTGCCTGATGCCTGAGGGGCCTGTGCCGATCAGATTCTGCTGTGGGCGGCTTCCCATGGCAAAGGATTTTCCTAAGGGAGGAAACACATTTGCTACCCTAATATCACTAGCACATATGCAAACATGCCTACACACAGAGAGAGACAGAGAGAGAGAGAGAGAGAGAGAGAGAGAGAGAGAGAGAGAAGAGACATGTAGAGACACAGCACACCCCTGCACATACACCTACAATATATATATATAAATGCATACAAACACATCTCTGCACACATACAAATATGGGTATATACATACTCAAACAAATTTGCCTACACACATCCACACATGCACATACATGGAACTTTGCATATACATGCTTCTTACACATATACATGCCTCTGCACATAGATAAACATGCTTCTATACATACACATGCAAATATACTTCTGCATATATACACACATAAACATGCCTCTGCATATATACACATATAAACATGCCTCTGCATATATACACACACAAATATGCCTCTGCATGCACACATAACACACATACTCACATATGTTTCAGCTAGACTGAAAACTTGCATATGGCTTTAAATACTATTAATATGCTAATAATCCTATTCAGGTCTCTAGTCCACACTTGACTCTGCTCTCATAGAGGTTTGTCAGTTGGCTTTCTGAGGTCCCTCCTGGAGGTTTCACAGGCTCTGTGTTTGTTAGAGTACTAATACTTCCCTTCCAATGCCCAGCTCCATCTTCAGCATCTCCCACCCAACATTTTGCTGGGAATCAATCCTGAGGCCTCTCTACCTCAGTGACCTCTCCGTCTCAACACACCAGCAGTCCCAAGCTGGTGCCAAAGGCCTGGAGGATCCTTGGGAGCTGCCGGTCTTGTCTATGTTAGCAGCTTGAAGAAGCTGGTTCTAATATTGTTGAATGAATCAGCATCAGCATCATCAGCATTGGTGGCGGCAGCATTGGGACAGGTGAACCCGTCAGTGAGAGCGAAGGCCAACTAAGCAAAAAAGTCGAAGCTTTTCCCTGTCCATGTTCTTTAACTGGACTGCTACCAGAAGGGACAGCTCACATTTCCGCTGGGTCCTGCCACATCGGTGAAGACCACCCTCCACAGACATGCCCATAGGCCAATCTGATGTGGACAATCTCACTGAGATCCTCTCCTCCACAGCAATTCTAGGCTGTATTGAGTTACAGAGTTTACCATCACAGAGATTGACGGGCAGGTGACATATACTGTGCAGATACGCTGAAGAAAAGGATAATTCGCATCCAGAGCATAATGAGAGCCTTCAGCATACTACTCAGAATGGCTCCCACTTTAAAAACCTAGAACGGCTCATTCCCTGCTGCCACTTGAATCATTCATTACTTCCGACTTCCTTCTTGCCATTTCTGACTACACATTTGCTGCACACACCTACCTTCTCCTTGATGTCCCCTGTGCTTGACACGTTTTCCCTGTCCCTTCCCATGTCTAGCTTAGCAGAGTTCTGAATGCAGAGGAAAGCCTGTGGCTCCTCTTCTTGACAGACAAGCTCTAAAGTCACCTTGCAAAGCTGAGAACACCAGAAGCATGAGGGGGTGGCCACTGTGAAGCCTGCCACAGTAGGATGATGAGGGGTGGGGTCCATGCTCCCCAAACCGGAAAAGACCTAGAGACGGTCCAGGTGTTGAACCATTCTGGGTTAGTCTCCTGCCAATCTGGGTCTCCTTGGGACATGACTGGCCACTCCTCTCAGGACGTGGCCTGACAAGGAGGATTCTGTCTGTGTCACCTACTCCCATCTTCTCCTGCTGGAGGATTCTGATTAACAAAGAGGAACATGGGAGTTTGTCTGGTGCCCTCCAGGAAATTTTAGATCCATCAGCACCCTTACAAGAATGAGTGATGGGAAAGAGGAGGTGAGGGTCACTGCTGACGTCAGGAGGAGGTGACCTCTCACCTGGGACAAGTGACAGAATCCTGCAAGCACAGACAACGAGGAAGCAACCATCAAGGATTTGGGAGTAGGGCCATTTCTGGAGTGGTGACTGGAATAACTATCTGAAGCAGACACTGAGCACCTTTACGCATAGCTCATGGGGCCCCTGAGGGCTCAGAGGGGCTGTGCAGGGTCTGGAAAAGGGATAGAGAGCCCATAGGTGGGGCCACACACACCTGTGTAACAGTGTCTTCAAGGCCAGCCGCTAAGTCATTGGATTTTTTTTTTTTCATAGTGTTTGGACACTAGATGTCACTGCAGGAAAAAAATCTGACCAGGAAACCCATGCAAAGGAGAATGCTAAGTGAATGTTTTGGCTAGCAAGGAAACAGTTGCCCTGGCAACAGGGAGCCTGGTAAAGAACTTCCTCATCTTTGGACAGCATGCAGCCTCTGAGTGATGTTCTGGTCAGCAGCCAAAAAAGGAGACGCTGATCCTGTGTCTGGGGAAGGATGGGAGAGTGGGAGGAGAGACAGAGAGACGGGAGGGGAAACAAAGAGACAGAGTGGGCAAGGTGGCTCAGAAGCTGTAGGCTCTTGTCTCCAAGCCTGATGACCTCAGTTTGATCCCTTGACCCTACACAGTAAGAAGGAGAGAACCAATGCAGACTCCGGTACTTGACCTCCTCTTGTGAGCCATGACATGGACGGCCCTCCCTCCCCCTCAAATAAACATAAAAATTTTATTTATAAACACACACACACACACACACACACACACACACACACACACACAATGTGTATGAATGTTTTTCCTGCTTGTGTGTCTGTGTACCATGCGGACTTGGTGCCCACAGAGGCCAGAAGAGGTGATCGGATCCCCTGGAACTGGAGACATAGACAGTTGTGAGCTGCCGTATGAGTGTTGGGACTCAAAGCTGGGTCCCCTGGAAGAGCAGTGAATCCTCTTAATGGCTGAGCCATCTCTCCAGCTCCTAAACATGTGATAAAGGGAGAAAGAGAGAGTCCCAGAGAAAGAGGCATGCAGAAAGAGGAAAAATGACAGAGACAAAAATGCAGACACAGAGGGAAGACAGACTCTCAGAGACACAGACTCCCAGGGAGAGATGGTGGAGACACAGAGGTGGAGGCAGAGGGAGGGAGGGAGGAGGGAGGGAGGGAGGGAGGGAGGCAGACACTAAGGACTCCTAGCACAGTGAGAGGCTCTCAGGGCTTTGAGCTTAAACCCTGTTCAAAGGCGCACATCACAGTGACTTTTTTCCAGGTTGTTCTCATGATGCTGGTCCCCACTGGCGAATACACTAGCTGCAGGAATTCTGGGACAGAGTGTGGCCGAGGAGGTTGCCTTCACCTTCCTTTGAGCTCCCCACAGACTCCTGTTTGCGTGTGATTTTAATGTTTGGTCACCGAATATTCAGAGACCTCTTTGCTAGCCACATCTTTCATGGCCCCCATGTTCATTGTCACGGCTCCACACGAGGTCCTGACCTACGGTTTAAGGATCTGTGCTTGGCATGGGGTTTTCCTTCTGCCCCGTCAGAGATGGTCCCTGGAGAGTGTGAGCTTGAACACGGTAAGTCCACAGAGTCAAGGGTGACCTTTCTGGGCATAGTTGAAACCCTAGCACTAGCGAGGCCTCCTTCAAGAAGCCCCGGGTGCAGTAAATGGGTCAGACCTGAACAGTAGACCCTGGCATTGCCCTCTCTCTGACGGAGATGGCAGTGGGAGAGGAAACCTGTGTTTCCTGATGCTTCTTAAGGAGGGGTGCTGGAAGACATTGTACCCCCAAGAGATCAGGACGAGATCTCGCTGTGGATGATTGATTGATAAATAAAACGCTGATTGGCCAGTAGCCAGACAGGAAGTATAGGTGGAACAAAGAGAGAGGAGAGGTCTGGGAAGTGGAAGGCTGAGGCAGAGAGACGCTGCCAGCTGCCACCATGAGGAGCAGGATGTAAAGTACCGGTAAGCCACGAGCCACGTGGCAAGGCATAGATTAATAGATATGGGTTAATTTAAGATATAAGAGCTAGATAACAAGAAGCCTGCCATGGCCATAGAGTTTATAAATAATATAAGTCTCTGTGTGTTTACTTGGCTGTGGGACTGGTGGGTGAGAGAGATTTGTCCTGACCGTGGGTCAGGCAGGACCAGGAGATAACCCCAGATACAAGATCTATTTTTCAAAAAGACAAAAGAAGTGTACTCCAGGGACCTAGGTCATCAGGAAGTAAAAGACTGGACTGTCCCCAACAGTGCTATGGGAGGCCATGTGGGAGCTATCATCAGCAGGGTCCACGGGAGGTAAGATGGGTGTGGAAGTACACGAACTCCTCACAGTAAGGCTGGTCCAGAAGCAGAATCCCAAGGTGCACAGCATCTGGGGATGAGCCTTCCTTATGAGCTGTTCAGCCCTGGAGGCTGCCCTCCCTGCTTTTGGCTAGTTTGTTTCTGTAATATTCTACAGCAAACATTTATTATTCCTATTATTTCAAAATACAAAAGCGTTACCTGGGCACGTTGTGCACATAGCAACAAGCTAGTTTCTAAGCCATTTCAAATACTTGCTCGGTCTCATGTCTCGATTATTAGTACATGTATTAAATATATTGAGGCAAATGAGATACTCTGGCTGTTGCTATCAAGACAAGAAAGAGAAGGGGGCTGGGAGATGACTTGGAATGTAAGGTGATTGCTGTGCAGGCATGAGGAACTCGGTTCCAATCCACACACATGGGTATGTAAAAGCCAGATGGAGTGGATGGAGTGGCAGTGTGCATCTGGGACCCCAGGACTGTGAGGACAGAAAGAGGCCAGTCTCAGGGCTCAATGGTCAGCCAGTCTAGCTGAGGTGGTAAGCTCCAGGTTCACTGAGAAACTGTCTCGTGACATAAGTGGAGAGTGATAGAGAGAGAAACCAGAAGTCGATCTCTGGCCTCCATCTGTGTCCGCGCGCGCGCACACACACACACACACACACACACACACACACACCACACATACACACACACACACACACACACACCACACATACACACACACACACACCACACACACACACACCACACACACACACACACACACACCACATACACACACACACCACATACACACACACACACACACACACCACACATACACACACACACACACACACACCACACACACACACACACACCACACACACACACACACACACACACCACACACACACACACACACCACACACACACACACACACACCACACACACACACACACACACACACACACCACACACACACACACACACCACACACATACACACACACACCACACACACACACACACACACACACACACACACACACACACCACAAGAACACGAGGTGAGCACACAGAGCCTCCAGTCTGGCTGTCGGGCCCCACTTGCCATCTGTCATATTTCCAGATCCAGCAATGACTGAGCAGATTTAGCTTCCCCTGTGTGCTGTGGCTTAGAGCCTCCCCCATCCTGAGCAGGACCCTTCCCTCTCCAAGTTATTGCCTGAGGGCTGTGCACAGCTGGCTGCCTCAGATGATTGACAGTGAATTTTCACCTGCATCAACTATGATGAGGGGAGGGATGTTAAGACACTTAGCCCAGCACCATCTCTAGAAAAGAAATAGGCAAATCAAGAGAAGACCTCACATTTGGTTCATTGGCAAATTTGGAAAACCAGGAAACATGCACTCATTTGGCAACACCTGCTTAGACATGTGAATGCAATAGAAAACTGCACCTTCTACTCACTATGATCTGGGGCCACCCTCCCCATCCCTGTGGGGACCTCATCTCCTGTGACTCCCATCTTGACCCTTTGGACATGTTCTGAGTTCCAACCGTGGTAGAACATGATAACACTATGTACTTTCTCAAACAGTTCTGCGGGGCTTTCAAGACCTCAGTTGCTCTCAAAGATGGTCTGTGGGGTAGGGATATGGCTCAATCAATAAGATGCTTTCCTTGCAAGCAACAGAACCTGAGTCTGAGTTCTAGAATCTATGTTAAAAATATCAAGGGATGTTGGGACATACTTGTAATCCCAGCACTGGGGAGGTGGAGGCAGGTGGATTCCTGAAGCTTGCTGCCCAGTCAGCCTAGGCTTTACTTAGCAAGTTCTAGGCCAGTGAGAAATGCTGTCTCAAAATTTGAAAGGGTGGGTGGTGCTCAAGGAATGACAGCTGGGATTGTTCTCTGGCTTCTACATGCACACACACACCACACACACACACACACACACACACACACACACACACCACACACACACCACACCACACACACACACACACCACACACACACCACACCACACACACACACACACACACACCACACACACACCACACCACACACACACACACACCACACACACACCACACCACACACACACACACACACACACCACAGTCTGAGTCAGTATGACTGGTGGTACCTGAGAGCTTAGAAACATGGACTCTTGGTTCCTGCCTGAGATGGACCATACCACACCTGAAATGTAACAGCATCTGAGAACCAGTATGTCCCAATGGCCATCAAATTATGTCCATAGACCAGATCAGAGGACTGTGCATTTTCATATGGCTCATAGGCAGGAATGAATGGGTCTCTTCACTTTCTGATGGTCAGAAGAAAAATCAGAATAGCATTTTGTAACGTATTAGAACTCTATGGGATTCCAATGTCATGTCCATCGATAAAATTTTATGGGGACACAACCCTGTTCACAACTCCCTATGTTTCTACAGATGCTTCCCTGGAGTGACAGCAGAGTGACATGGTTTTGACAGAGCCTACAGCCCACAGAAGGGCAGAAGTAGGATCCGGCCTTTTACAGGATTCATCTGCCATCAGATCTGCAGCTGGAACATCACACACTCATCTCACTTCATGTCCTGTGATTTCCCAACATTTGTTCCCCCAGAAATCACAGCAGAGCCTCCCTCTTTGTCCTTCCCAGAAGCCTGGGGCTGGGGACCATTTCACATGGTTCCACCTGCGCCCCTCCTTGGCCCTGTGGAATGCAGGGCCCTCTCTCTCCCTAGGCCTTTGTTGATCTCTCCTGCCTGCCTCAGTTGCTCCTCTTCTAAACTGATGGCAGCCTGGCCCTTGAGACCTGCTCTGCTCTGCATGTCCCTCCTGGCCTGCTTTGTGTTTCAGGATTGCCCATCCAAATATCCAGAGCTATCCATCTTTGTGAACCCAGCGGCAACCCAAGGGAGCCTTTGGCACAGAACAGCCCCTCAGTGAATTGCTTACTGAAGAGATGACTGGATTAATGAGTCCTGCTTCCTACTCCTGGGTGATCTTCATGAGCCTGCATGGTGCAGGGCCCAATAGAATGATTAATTGACGGATTGATTTTCCTTCATCCCAAATGGCTTCTCCCTCCCATTTGCTCATTTATTCCCTAGAACAGTATTAAGTACCAAGGCTGGGTTTGCTTCTAAAGCTGCGGAGATGCACAGAGATGGAAGCCATCCTTGAGTCTTCTTTGTAATCAGTAAGAGACAGAGGCTGAGCTGCAACGGCCTGGAGTTGATTTCTCTTTACCTATGTCCTCCTGTACAGCTTCCCTGGGTCCATGCCTGTACACACTGGACCATCTTATGTAGCTCTCGCTCCCTGCTGGAGCTCAGATCAACTTCTGGGACCTATGTGTGTAGGGGGTGCCTGAGCCCAGGTACCTGGGGCTTCGGCCTTGGTGTAAAGGGCAGTAAGTCCCTATCGTGAGAGCACCCAGTCATCGATGCTGGGTGTCGACCGATGACTTCTATGACCTAAACTGTGTTGTTTCATGGCAACTCCTAGGCCACTGGCCATGGAGAGGACAGCTCAGGCTGTGAGCATGGCCTGACTCAAAATAGGGAAACAGAGTAGAAGCATGCACAGCACACAGACAGTGTGGCAATGGGACAAGCCGTGGTGGAGGTGGCTTCCTGCAGGTAGGGGTTTGTACAGTGGTTTGGACACACCAGGAGTTCAGGCATTCCACACTGGAAGAACGGGGTGCGGCGGGGCTTCCCAGCGATCCAGGGAATCGAGTTGCTAAGACAGGAAAGTAGGGCCTATGAAGACTTGGTACAGTGGGAAGATGGGAGGGTGGCATGGGAAAGGGCAGTATTTATGTGTGTTAGGAATTGGTCTTCTGATTGGATGGAGGAAGCACAGGCCTTTAATCCCAGAGCTCGGGAGGTAGAGGCAGGCAGATCTCTGAGTTTGAGGCCAGCCTGGTCTGCAAAGTGAGTTTCAAGACAACCTGTCTCAATAAAGCAAAAGCAAAAACAAACAAACAAACAAACAAAAAAACAACAAAAAACCAGAGTTTGTCTTCTATGGAAATGCAGAGCATGGCAGGGCTTGAAGACGCCGCCACAGGACAGCACGCATGTCAGCAGGAGCAGTGAGGCAGAGGCAATAAGGGATCTCACTCTCAGTGGGACTGCTGGGTCCCACTCTCAGCCCTGCCCCTCCTTGGAAGGCTGTCACTCAGAAGGCACACGGGTCCTCAAGCACACTGGAGCATTCTAAGCGCTCACACACTTCTCCCTCCTTCCTCATCTTCTGGCTGGTAAGTGCGTGCTAATATTAGGTCTAAAATCTCCTGCTAGGACGACATCTCTGGAGTTCAGACCAGCAGGGTCTGTGTCTTTAGTGTGTGAACTTTAGTGTCCCTCCTGTCAAAGATCACAATCGTCCTTGCCATATGGCCCCCAGGGCTTTAGATGGAAGCAATTACATTAAGATATTGAACGGTGTTTTGGTTTTTTTTTTTTATCTAGGTCACAGAATGCTTTAACTGGAATTTCTTTCAGTATCTTTCAGAACAAAAAGGACAAACATACAAGTGTTGTAAAATGCTGCATGGCCTCTTTAAAAGGCCAGTTTGGCAGTCAAAATACCCATATATAAAAAAATGGAATAAGAGAATCTTAGAAGACCAGTTTGGGCCGAGGTGGTGATGCATGCTTATAATTTCAGCATTTTGGAGGGTGAAGGAGCAGGGTTGTGAATTAGGGCCCAACCTGTTATATATCCCCCTTTCATTCATTCATTCATTTTTTAAAAATCTAACAAAATAAAATATAATAAGATAAAACAGAAACTATCATATCAAAGTTGGAAGGAACAAATCAACAGAAGGAAAAGAGCCTAAGAGAAGGCACAAGAATCAGAGACCCCCTTGTTCTCACATACGAGAATCCCATAAAAACACTCAACTTGGAGCCATAATTTAAACACAGAGGACCTGGTGCAGGCCCATGCAGGCCTTGTGCATGCTGCCTCAGTCTCTGCGAGTTCATGTGAGCTTTGCTCATGTTGGTTAAGGGGCCCTTGTTCTCTCGCTGTCCTCCATCCCCTCTTACACTCTTTCCACCTCCTCTTCCATGGGGTTCCCTGATCTCTGAGGGGAGGGATTTGGTGGAGACATCCCACTAAGGGATAAGTGTTCCAAGGTTTCTCACTCTCCGTGTGATGTCTAGCTGTGGGTCTCTGTATTTGTTCCCATCTGCTGCAGGAGGAAGCTTCTCTGATGATGGCTGAGCAAGGCACTGATCTTTGAGTATAGCAGAATATTGTTAGGAGTCACTACATTTCTTTATCTTTTTTTTTTTTTAGACCAGTACTGTTTGGTTTTACCCTAGGCTATCTAGTCTCAGGGTCTTGGTTATCCAAGCAGTGTCAGCTATGGATCTATCTCATGGAGTGGGTCTTAGGTCAAATCAGTTATTGGTTGGTCACTCCCACAAGCTTTGGGTCATTATTGCATGTCTTGCAGGTGGTACACCTTTGTAGATGAAGGGTTTCTGGCTGGCTTGGTGTTTGTGTTTCTCTTTTGATAGCATGAAGAGTGCCTTCCTGAACCAGGGAGGATGGGATATAGGGATGAAGGCTCTATGTAGGCACCAGCTCATCATCTCCACATTCAATGAGTCATGTAGGTGTTGTCTTCAGCAATGGGGACTTGCCCTCAGTTTGTGGAGAGCAACCTACAGTCTTGGCAACAGTCTGGGTTCTTTGGGAATGTTTCCCACGGAGCTGCTTTGGCTAACAACTCAATTAGATGTAGTCCAATCCAAGGACTGGAAGCTTCGTTTGGTGGCAAAAGATGATCAGCTGGGACACTGTTGCCTCATTATTTGGTGACTTCATGTAGCTCACTTCCATATATGTATATATTTTAGGTTTCCAAACTACCCCTCAAATGGCCCTTAATTTTTGCTGTCTCTCCCCCATCTCCCCTCCCACAATCCCCTCTCCCCTCCTCTTCTCCATTTGATCATCCTATTCTAGCTGCCCCATCTATGTATCTATTCTATTTCCCTTTCCAGGGAGATCTGTCTGCACCCCAGTCCCTTACTCTACCCCTAACAACTGTGGTTCTGTGGACTGTAGCTTGATCATCATTGCCTTAGTAGCTAATATTCATGGACAAGCAAATACATGCTATATTTGTCTTTCTGAGTCTGGGATCACTTAGGATGATTTTTTTCTAATTCCATCGATTTGCCTGAAATTTCATGATATCATTTACTAAACAGATGAATACTTCTCCATTGTGTAAGTGTATCACATTTTCTTCCATCCTTCTGTTGACGGACATCTAGGTGGTTTCTAATTTCTGACTATTAGAATAGACGGCAATGGACACGGTTGAGCCAGTGTCTCTGTGGAGGGATGAAGCACCCTTTGGGTTCATGCCCAAGAGTGATATAGCTGGATCTTGAGGTAGATAAGTCCCATCTTCCTGCTGAACCACCACACGGATTTCCATAGTGTCTGTAGGGGTTTGCACTCCCACCAGCGATGGACAAGCGTTCCTCTTACCCCACATCCTCTAAATGAGCTGTCACTGTTTTGTTAATCTTGGGCTGAGTGGTGTTTTCTACATGGACAAGAGATGCAAGGAATGTCAGTGATGGTGGTAATGGTGATGGCGAAGACAGTGATGGTGGTGAGGATGGGGATGGTGATGGCAGTGATGGTGAAGGTGATGATCGTGGTAGCAATAGTGGTAGCAGTGATGATGATGGTGGTGATGGTGGTGATGATGGTGATGGTAATGGTGGTAATGGCGATCATTATGATGGTGGTGATGAGGAGGAGGAGGATGGGGCAAGGGTGTGGCAATGGTGATGACTGTGGATGCTGAAGATGATGAGGGTGATCATGGTGATGATGGTGATGAGCATGATGAGGAGGAGGAGGATGATGGCAAGGGTGTGGCAATGGTGATGACTGTGGATGCTGAAGATGATGAAGGTGATAATGGTGATAGAACTGAGGTAATTATGTGCAAGGACCTAGCAAAGGAGTACCACCTGCCTTTTGCAAGGTGGTTTAAGCCTGTTCTCCTATGGTTCCTTTCTTGCTTCGTGTCTCTGTTGACCACATAGATTACTACCCACCTGGGATGACTTGGGGAGTGTGCTGTTATTTACACGGAGACAGCTGTGCACCAGCGGCCTCCAGTCCTATCTTGTGCTTTGTTATGAACGGAACAACCTGGGGGAAGCTGACCTCAAGAGTCTAGAGCGTCAAGTGCACCCTGCGCGCACTCTACACTTCAGCCTGGTTTAAATTTGGACCAAAAATAGGACTCAAAAATAGAATTGGCTGGGAATGCAGAAAGCCAGTGCGTCTTACATTCTGGGCCGTTAGACTTTTGTCTGGATGGCTGACAATACCAAGTCCGTGAGGGGGCTGTCCAGCAAATGGGTAACGGGAGTCACTGTTGGACATTCGTGTCTGTGAGAGCACAGAGGCCATGACTCACAGGTCACTGTCTTGTATTTGGGGACACGTGTGTGACACTTGAAGGAAGAGTAGAGGCTCCCAGGCACCTCCCACCTGCCAGGCCCTTGACCTGGGCAACTTCATCGACTGGTGGGACTGTTCGGTGAGCAGCACAGGCCTTCGGCCTCTGGGGACGAGGCCACCCAAAGCCACCTCCTGCAGCCCCACACAGACAACACCTGGTGAACCTCTCAGTGGAAGAGGCAGTTTAGCTGACAGAAATGGAAACTGTTCCTTCATGTGACCGGGAAAGTGGTAAGCAGTCCTTTTTCCTACTTCTCGTTTATACCTGTGTCTTAGAAATCTAGGGCGTGTGACACAGAAAATGCTGTCACTAGATCTGCAGAAATATCTTGAAGAAAAATCTAAAAGCCTCCAGGTCTGACTTGACAGCTCTATTTTCAGAAGGGTGTTGAATCTTTTAGAGGTTATCACTTAGGCACTGAATACTATTGTCTTATTGGAACAAGATTGGATATCTAGAATATTCCATATAATCTATTTCTAGAGCTGAATATTATTCATTTATTGGAACAAAAGTGAATGTCTGGAATATTCCATATAAGGTTTTGCAGAGCAAGTTGGAGAAGGAGAATTTAAAACAAATGCCCAGTGGCCCGAGGTGAGCCATTAGCTAGGGCAAACTAACATCTTGCAGAGATGACAGATGGGAAAGAGAGGGATACATTCCTCCCATCTGAGCTAGCTCCCGGCACAGGGAAGAATCCTCAAAACAATGGGCTGAAATCCTCTCCTAAGACAAGCCCTCTGGGTCCCCTGTCAGAAACCCCACTAATCGCTTCCCAAGCTCCCCACCCTGTAGATGAAGCCTGGTTCACAACATTTACAGCTAAGTACATTATTAAAAGTCAAACCAAACAACGTTTGCCAATCCCTGGGGGAATGTGGCGAGGAATGAATAATTCTGAAAAGATCCTGGCATCTGTGTGCATTAACCACAAATGGCCATTAAGTCAGCGCAGCGCAGGGAGCAGCCTGCAGGCTGCAGCGTTCACGCCCATGAGAAGAGCTGCTTCTCCCCGCTCAGCCTTTTGAGGAGGCCAAGGCCTGGCTCCCACCCACAGTCAGCCCGAGGGCCACCTTCTCTCCCTTTGATCCCTAGAATGAACAACCAAATTCCTTCCCAGCAGCTTCGCCAAAGACTGCAGTCACTGCCCTGAACGTCTGTGAGGCTCCTGTAGCTCCCCAGAACCCCAAGGCCAGGAGGAGCTTGCAGGCAGCACACAGCCTTGGAAGATGGGCGCTCGCAGTCATCTCCAGTGTGTGGTGGCCTGCGGTATACACCGCCTCTAACCAAAGATGGGAGCCTGGTCTCCATGGCAGCTGGCCCTCCCCTCTTCCGTCTCACACTTCGCATGCTCTGGGAATGACTAGGCTTCTGGATGCTGTGTTGTCAGGGAGATGGCCAGGCCGGCTTTGGTATCCTTATATAGTTATGACATTGGCTAATTACCTAGTCAGCCTGAAACCGGTTTTCTTATTTGTCAATATAGACCAAGCTTCTTCCGATTGCAAGATTAGAGCCTCAAAAAGAGGTCACGAGACCTTGGAAGTGAAGATGGCGAGGGAGGGCCTCCTTGAACATCGGATGGCTTTGCTCCACGTCAAATGGAGCAGGAGTTTGGCCAGTATCCTCAGGAAGTGTCTCCTCAGTGCCATGTGTCCCACCGAGTCTCTGTCTGTCTGTCTGTCTGACTGACTCTCTCTCTCTTTCTATGTGTGTGTGAGAGAGGGGAGGAAGGGGAGAGTTAGGGAAGGATGGAGAGAGGGAGGGAGGGAGGGAGGGAGAGAGGGAGGGGGATGGGTAGAGAGAGTGTCTTTCTGTAACTGCCACAGCTCCAGTTTGCAGTCTGGAGAAACCCATTCTGACTGGATATAAGAATCCCCGCCGCCGCTACCCCCTTGTCAGCTCTGGTGTGCCCCACCTGTAGTTGGTCTGGCCTTGAGCCATGTGTCTTGTCCTGCTCCGGTCAGGTAGTAAGAGTCAGGACCAGCCGGGCGGTGGTGGCGCACGCCTTTAATCCCAGCACTCGGGAGGCAGAGCCAGGCGGATCTCTGTGAGTTCGAGGCCAGCCTGGGCTACCAAGTGAGTCCCAGGAAAGGCGCAAAGCTACACAGAGAAACCCTGTCTCGAAAAACCAAAAAAAAAAAAAAGAGTCAGGACCATATACAAGGTAGAGTGCCGCACAGGCTAAGGAGTTTTGTGCAGAGAAGTAGGTCTGTGGGCAGGGCTTCCCGAAGATCCCCGGCCTGGAGAATTACTGGGCCTGTGGGACATAAATACCAAGCCTGCCCTGGGGACTCCTGTTAGGCTTGCTGCTGTCAGAAAAGCCTGAGTGTGTATCAATTACCGTTAGGAGAGTTTGATGATCCCACATGGGTTGACTTTCAGAGAGGTGTGGTGAGTGTGGTTTCCTGGCACCCTGGTTCAGAAGGTCTCCAGGCTTGGGGTGTCAGGCTCTGGGGTTGCTTAACCTTTTTGTTTGTTTGTTTTGTTTTGTTTTGTTAGAATGTGTTTTGTGCACACAGTCTGGAGAGAGAGACAATGGGCCTGGCCTTCTGCTCACTGTGGTCCTGGCGTTTCCCTGCCCAGCTGGGATGGATCCTTGACCCTTCACCTATTGCCCAGACCACTCCCCCCACCCTCAGATCATGTGTCCCTCTGCTTGGACAAGTATGACTTGTTTTAATGTGTGTGTGTGTGTGTGTGTGTGTGTGTGTGTGTGTGTGTGTGGTGGGGTGGTCTTTGTCTACTATCATCTTCCACTCCTAGAGGGGGCCTGGGCAGGCACATAGGTGAGGGGTTATATCATCTCCATTCTGAATGGAGGGCCGTATTGCAGAGGAAGGGCAAGGCCGCCTGACCGAGTCTTCAGAGCACCCAGCACTGAGGCTGCCCTATAGTACGGCCCCTGCCCCCCTAAGGACTTAGTCTTGCTGACTCCATGTGTTTCTGTCAGGTGACGGATGGACAGGAGAGTCAGTGACTGGTGTCCATCAAAAAAAGCACAGTGATTTCATAATAGACATGGGCAGCTCCCTCAAGGACTCCTGGGCTCAAGAGACAGTGACATTCAACAAGAAGCAAGAAGTATCATGGCAGGTAAGAGAGACGCAGGAGACAGAGACAGATGGCATACCTAATTCCTTTGTATCACTTCCTGTTAACAAGGAAGCGGCCTCATCTTCTATGCTGGGCCTACAAACAGTGCGGCCCATGTGGCCCTGAGCTCAAGAACTCCAAAGATTGCAGGTCGATGTCTCCTCTGTCACCCTAACGGAACCGTCGGGGTGTCTCCAAGCTCCTGGATGATTCAAACTCCAGAAGCTTAGAATTGATACCCTGGTGGGGCCAGGAGATGACTCAGTTGGTGTTGTGTTTACCGTGCAAGAAGGAAGACCTGAGTTAAACTTCCAGAACCCATTAAAAAACCCAAACTAGTTATGGTGGGAGTTTGTAATCCCAGCACTGGGGAGGCAGAGGCGGGCAGATCCCTGGTGCTGGCTGGTTAGCCGGCCTTGTCTACTTGGTGAGCATCAGGTTCAGTGGAAGACCCTGTCTTAAAAACAAAGAGGAATGGAACTAAGGATATCCTCTCTCTCTCTCTCTCTCTCTCTCTCTCTCTGTCTGTCTCTCTGTCTCTCCTTCCTCCCCATCTCTCTGTCTCTGTCTGTCTCTCTCTCTGTCTCTGTCTCTCGGTCTCTGTCTCTGTCTCTCTCTCACACACACACACTCTCTCATAAACACAAACATACTAAAAAATGTACATACCAGAGAGTCTCAAATTTTCCCACAGGAAGCATTTGCATATAGATTCTCATCCTCGGCACTTTGGGACAGCACTTATCTTTTAGGGGAGCTCTACACCACTCTAGTTTATAGATCAATGGACATTTTGGCTGCCCCTACCTTTTGGCAACTGCATGATGACTTCCTGAGCAAGGGTTTGCAGAAATTTCTTCAGGACCTGCCTTTCAGTTCATTTGCACATACATTTAGAGGCTGGACAGCCGGGTAGCATGAGCAGAGCTCTTGGAGGAACACCCACATTGTTTTACGGCATCTCACACTCCCACGGCCATTCACAAAGGGCTGAGTTTCTTCACGTTCTCACCAACACTCACTAGTCTCTGCTTTTGCTCTGCGTCCATCCTAATCCGTCAGGCTGGTAATTCCTGCTGGGGTGTTTCATCGAGGCTTTGACTTGAATTCTCCGCTGGCTACTGGTGGTCAGCATCTTTCCTGGGTTTACCTGCATTTGTTCTCTTTGGACAGACATGGTTTTTAAGTCCTGGGATGCCACATAACTGAAATGAAGCCTTGTCTTCCCAGGCAGATAATCGGCTGGGTGAAAATGAAACAGGACTCAAAGCACTCTGGGAAGCCGCACAGTGCCGGACGCTGTGGGAAAGAGCTGGGACAGGAGGTGGTTTTGTGCAGGAGGTAAGGGAAGATTCTTCTGAGGATAGGATGTGGGGAGGCCTGGAGGCTGCAGGAGAAAACACAAGGCCTAGGGAATGTGGGAAGAGCAGGGGTGAAGTGAGGTGCAAAGGCCCTGAAGGAAGGGTTGTCTGTGTCTGAGAACAAGGGGACCAGAGGCAGGAGAGGAGTGGGGAGGGGCGAGGACAAGGGGCATTGGTACAGGAACAATACTCCTAAGGAGTCACATAGGGGCAAATAGAATGTCGGTGGATGGAGGGCAATGCAGAATCTTACAGCTGGTCAAAGTGTAGGGACTAAGTGTCTGTGGAGTGCTCAGCCGCAAATGGGACATCTAAATCACACTCCTGTCCCCCAAGGCTCAGCGACCATCATGGAAGGTAGGCAGAAAGATTGAAAGAGGTCAGAGAGGACCAGGATGAAAGGGGGTCTTCTGGATATAACATGGTCAGGGCAACTCGTGAACTCACAGCAGCTGTGGTCGCCTGCATGAGACAAGATCGAGTTGGTCAATGTTCTACCATGGAAGGGGAGGAGCTACTCATAGTTGATGGCTTATAGGGGAGGGAGAGTCGGTTTTCTTTTAGGGTGTGTCTCTTGGTACGTTGATCATCACCCAGGGGATAGCCCCACCCCCATGAATATATGGACCGCACAAACTGGACTCTGTGGGGTAGACACAGATGTAGACGTAGACCGGATGTAGTCATCGACACAGACATAGATATAGACATGGATTTGGAAATGGGTGGAAGGTAGATCTGGGAGGAGAGAGGAGCAGGCAAGGGATGAATATGATCAAAATATATATTACATACATACACGAAATTCTCGGGGCTGGAGAAATGGCTCAGAGGTTAAAAACACTGGTTGTTTTTCCCGAGGTGCTGAGTTCAATTCCCAGCATCCACATGGTGGCTCAGAACCATCTGTAATGAGATCTGGCTCCTTCTTCTGGCCTACAGGGACACATGCAAACAGAACACTGTATACATAATAAATAAATAAATCTTTAAAAAAAAAAGAAATTCTCAAAGAATTAATAAAAATATTTTAAAAGTATTCTGCATGATGCCTAGTATAGAAAGTGGTTATTACTAAAGTCTGCCCATATTATTCTTCTAGGAGAAAAATGTCCCAGCTACTTTAGTTTCACAGGACGTGTAAGAAGAGAACCCCTCTTCAGTCTGGGAGCTGAGAGCCTGCAGAGAGTTCACTGGCCCTTCTGAGAATGCTGGGGTTTATGTTGCCTCTTAGGTGTGTGGCTTTGTCCTGGATTATTTATCCTCTTACGGAATTCTAGGAGCCTGGCAAGTCTTGCACAAGGAAACATTCCAAGGAGGTTGGAGAAGTGTGAGCATGGACTGTGAGATGCCTGGGATGCCCTGCTATTATTTATATCACAGGCCACTCTAGGAATCCCAGGCAGTCAGAGTCTTAAGGAGTGATCTTTGAGTGTTCTCCTACCTCCAAAATGATGTAGAAAGGCATCATTATTTATTTATTTTTTATTTTTATTTTACGGGAGATTACAATTAAGAGATTGCATAAATCTCAGAAGAGATTTTGCATTCTAGACTTTTAAGTAAGTTTGAGATTGTTATAGACTATGGGAACTTTTGAAGTTTGACTGAATGCATTTTTGCATTCTGATATGGCTATAAGCCTTAGGGGGCCAGGGAGTGGAATGTGGTGATTTGAAAGAAAATGGCCCCCATAGAGAGTGGCGCTATTACATGTGGCCCTGCTGGAGTAGGTGTCGTCTTGTTGGAGGAAGTGTGTCACTGTCAGTGAGACAGACCACTTCCTGTGGCCTGCAGATCAAGATGTAGGACTCTCAACTGTAATCAGATTTTCCTTTGTGGGACTGCCATCTCACAAATAACGACACAGAGACTTATTATTAATTATAAAAGCTTGGCCTTTAGCTTAGGCTTGTTCCCAACCAGCTCTTTCAACTTAATTAACTCATATTTTTAAATCTACATTCTGCTGTGTGACTCTGTTGTCTCTACTCTGTACCCTACGTCTGACTTCTTCAGTGTCTGGCTGGCGTCTCCCCATCTCTAGTCTTCCCAGTGTTCTCTCTCACCCCAGAAATTCTTCCTATTCTCTTCTTCCTAACTATTGGCCATTCAGCTCTTTATTAAACCAATCACAGTGACATATCTTTGCACAGTGTAAACAAATATTCTGTAACACTCAACTCCTTCTCCAGAATCATATCTGCTTGCATGCCGCCATGTCCTGCCATATTGATAATGGACTAAACCTCTGAAGCTGTAAGCCACTCCATTAAATGTTTTCCCTTGTAAGAGTTACATTGTCATGGTGTCTCTTCACAGCAATAGAAACCCTAACTAACACAGACTCTGCCATGGAAAGATCCTGTCTCTGCACCAGAAAGGCCATCTCTGAGGCTTTCTCTCCATCACTGCACTGCATTTCCTGGGACACCCCTGGCACATGTCTGGCCTCATAACCCCTTTCTTCTATCCTTAAAGCCAGAACCACATGGCCAAAGCTGCCAAGTCCTGCTGCTTCTCTGGTTTGGAACATGACCCCCTCATTCAATTACATCTTCACCAGCTTTCTGGTTTTGATTGTTACTTTCATTGCCTAAGCTTGGCTGTTCAGGAACTTGTTCTGTAGACCAGGCTGGCCTCAGACTCAGAGATCCTCCAGCCTCTCTGCCTTCCATGCCTTTGGTTGATATTTCCCGTGAACACAATGTAGCTCTAAGTGAAGTCTTTGAATACTCAAGTAGACCAGGAATTTAGGGACTAGATTAAGTCAAACGGCATCACTAAGCCCAGGTTGAGTGCTAAACACATGCGCAGGCACTTGACTATTGGTGCTTACAGGACCCGGATGTCAATGTTCATTCATACTCGACCGGGAAAAATACAAGGAGGCGAGAGAGTATGAGGCAAAGAGAGAAAGGCCCTATTTCTTCTGTCACCCTGGCTGCCGACTTCTGCCTCACAAACTGGGTTGATGAGAGGAAATTTCTTCACACATCGGAATGGAAGAATGAGCTGCACTTCTCACTCTTTCAAAAGGACAGATGCTATATGATTCTTCTCACATCTGGTCCCCAGAATGTCACAATCACAGAGATAGAGAGTGGAATGTGGGGAAGGTCTGGGGAAGTGTCCTGGCTGGTTTTGTGTGTCAGCTTGATATAAGCTACATCATCTGAGAGGAAGGAGCTTCAGTTGAGGAAATGCCTCTATGAGATCCAGTCGTAAGGCATTTTCTCAATTAGTCATCAATGAGGGAGGGCCCAGCCCATGGTGGGTGGTGCCATCCCTGGGTTATTGGTCCTGGGTTCTGTAAGAAAGCAGACTGCGTAAGCCATGGGGAGCAAGCCAGTAAGCAGCACCCCTCCATGTTCTCTGCATCAGCTCCTGCCTCCAGGTTCCTGGCCTGTCTGAGTTCCTGTCCTGACTTCCTTCAGTGATGAACAGCAATGAGAGAGTGTGAGCTGAATAAACCCTTTCCTCCCCAACTTGTCATGGTGTTTCATCACAGCAGTAGAAACCCTAACTAAGACAGAGTGCGTGACCAATGGGCACAGGGCGGAAGGGGACAGAGTGGGTGACCAATGGGCACAGGGCGGAAGGGACAGAGTGGGTGACCAATGGGCACAGGGCGGAAGGGGACAGAGTGGGTGACCAATGGGCACAGGGCGGAAGGGGACAGAGTGGGTGACCAATGGGCACAGGGCGGAAGGGGACAGAGTGGGTGACCAGTGGGCACAGGGTGGAAGAGGACAGAGTGGGTGACCAATGGGCACAGGGCGGAAGGGGACAGAGTGGGTGACCAGTGGGCACAGGGAGGAAGGGGACAGAGTGGGTGACCAGTGGGCACAGGGCGGAAGAGGACAGGTTCAACAAAGTGAAGTTCACATCCACGAACTGTGTACTTACAAATGGCAAAGTGACAAATTTTAGGGCATATATCTTTTCTTTCTGTTACACACACACACACACACACAGAGAGAGAGAGAGAGAGAGAGAGAGAGAGAGAGAGAGAGAGAGAGGGAGAGAGAGGGAGAGAGAGAGAGAGAGGTGGAGAGAGATACAGATGCTAAGGTCAAGGCATAGGAAAGAGTCTCATTTGCCTCTAAGGAGAACATTGTAGGTTTATTCCTCCCTGAAATCTGGGAACTGCTCCCTGGTGACATCTGGAGACAGCTGGGGAGGTCCAGGTTAACCTAGTTTTCAAGTAAGGATGGTCTTCCTAGAGAGGCCATTAGCAGGCCTGACGCGGGTAACAGTTACTTGGTAACGGCCCCTCTGGCTGGATGCTGGAAGCCTGCTGCCCCTTAGGTTAGGGACAGTGACTTAGTGAGGTGAGGAGCACATGGATGGTGACCTTTCCTTACCACCCTCCATTGTCCTGTTAGGCTGCTGGACCACAGGGCTTTAATGCTCATAGGGAGGACTGAACCCTGCTGTTAGGATATTTGGGTGATGAACGACACACCAAATCAGAAATCTTTGCTGGCCAATTCCCAATGACCACAGTGCTTTCAGATGTGAAGAAATGTCTCGGCTTCTCCAGGGCTGGAATAGATGGTTCAAACAACCTTTGGAGGCCCCCAAACCTGGAATGCAGTCATGACATCTCTTCCCACACTCCACCCTGACATAACAACAACAACAATATTAATAATAGCAAACTGATAAAAAAAACAGAAGAGATATTAGTAAATCTATCAGTACTTCTATTTTTTCTGTGATAACTGTTCTGATGAATTTTTCTTTTTAAAAAAAGTAATAGTCTTCATTTTTAGAACCATTTTGTGTTTATAAGGAAATGTAAGTGGAGAGAAGAATCTTCTGGGCCCCTCATCATCATCTGGCACACACACAGACACACATACAAATATGTACTGGATAGTTTTATGTCAACTTGACACAAGCTAAAGTCATTTGAGGGATTCTTGACTAAGAAAATTCCTCCATAAGATCAGGCTATATGCAAACCTGTAGAGCATTTTCTTAGTGGTTGATATGGACGGGCCCAGCCCATTGTGGGTGGTGCCATCCCTGGGCTGGTGGTCCTGGGTTCTACAGAAAGCAGACTGAGCAAGCCATGAGGAGCAAGCCAGTAAGCAGCACCACTCCCCCCCCCCACCCCCCCCACCCCCCCACCCCCCCCCACCCCACCCCGTCTCCCCGGCTTTTGCAGAGCTCCTGCTCCAGGATCCTACCCTGAGTGAGTTCCTTCCCGGCCCCTGCTTTTAATGATGAACTGTTATATGGAAGCGTGAGTGAAATCAACCCTTTCCTCCCCAAGCTGCTTTTCATCGTGGTGTTTCATTACAGCAACAGGAACCCTAAATAAGACACACACTCTTGCACACTCATGCACACACACAATCGCTTCGACTGTCAACATCTCTGATGGGTGTGCTAAAGCCATGACAGCTGATAGGACAGTATTGCTGGTCACCAGCGGAAACCAGTAGTTCCCAGCAGGACTCACACACCATGCCCTTACATTCTGCAGGTGTGGGCAGATGTACAAGGACAGGTGTCCTCCGGCACGGGCTCAGAACGGCCCTACTGAAAGCTCTGTGCTGAACTTCCTTTATCTCTCTCTTCTTAGCCAAGCCGTGTGGTGGCCGCTTGTCCTTTCATTGTCTTACAAGTTTTGCCTTTTCTAGAAGATTACATGGTTGGTTTTCAGCCTGCTTAGACGCCAGCAAACATACCAACCTCTAGCCCCAGAAAACCTAAAAGTTAAGATCTTTATGCTAAGACTTTTGGGGGAGGGTGGGATTAACAAAATGGTAGCTTCATCTGGTACAGTAATTTCATTAAAACGTGATCCTTATTCGCTCTTCTAAAAATTACTAAATATCCTTCCGGTCACTGCCAAGCAGCATGCAGACACCATCTGAATGTTTGGTTTCCCATCGCTGTAGGTTACACGGTCAGTTTTGTTCATCGAGGGCCAAAAGGCCTCAGCTGGCACATTGGAAAGGAAACCCCAGCATCTGCAGTAAGGTCTTTACAATACTGTCTGAGGACAGGAACCATGTCACCCTGAGCTGTGCATTGCCAGCACTTAGAGCCCAGATGTCCTGGGGTGCCTGGCTGTTGCCATCAATCCCCCATGGAAGACAGGGTTTGGACATTGCAGAACCACAAAGCTGTTGGAGAACCCAGTAGCTGCTCTTTCTGGAAAGACAAGGTAGTGTGTCTTGGGGGAGAGTTGCCTTTCCCTCTTCCAAAGCCCCCAGGGAGTGAGAGTCCACTCTCTCCATGATCACAAGTCATTTTTAACAGTCTTCATTATAGAGTATGGAGAGATGGCTCGGCGGTTAAGAGCACTGGCCGCTCTTACAGAAGATCTAGGTTCGGTTCCCAGTACCCGCATAGTAGCTCACAACCACCTCTAAAACTCCAGGGCCAGGGGATACAACTCCATCTTGACTTCCATGAATACCAGGTGAGCATATGGTGTACATAAATGAAAGCAAAACACATAGAATTGAGTACATCTAAAGAGGTTTTCTTTGTTACAAATGTCTTTGTGCCTCAGCTCACATGTGTTGCACAGATTCTAAATGGTCTTATAATAAAACAATCCTGGGGCCAGATAGTGGGGTGAATGCTGAAAGATCAGAGAGACAAAGGAACAAGCCGCTAGAGAGACTTCTCACCACTACCAAATCCTTAGGCCAAATCGAAGGCAAGATCCTATCTCCACGAATCCTCAGACTGAAAGCCTCTGAGTCCTCAGCCGAAAGGGCTCGTTCCTGTCTCCTCACACCTTATATGCATTTTTCTGCCCAGCTTTTTCACTTCCTTCCTGGTGCTAAGATTAAAGGTGTGCGACTCCCAAGTCCTGGAATTAAAGGTGTGTGCCACCACTGCCTGGCTCGGTTTCTCTCCTAGACTGAATCGTTTAATCTAGTAGCTGGCTCTGTCCTCTGATCCTCAGGCAGGCTTTATTTGATACACAATATATCACCACACATATAAGATGAGACCTTCCCCCACCCCCCAACTCCAACCCCACACAGACATGCTAGCAGGGCCTTGGGAGTCAGCTAGTACCTCAGGTTTGGAAAAGGAGCTACTAAGGCCTGAAGGGACTGAATGAAGTGACTAAAACCGTGCAGCCAGCCTGAGGTGGAACAGAGGGGCTGCTGGTGTTACCTCTGCCCAACTAGCAGTCTGTGTGGGTTCCTCAGGTCTTTTTGTTTTTGTTTTGTTTTGTTTTTCGAGACAGGGTTTCTCTGTGTAGTTTTGTTGCCTGTCCTGGATCTCTCTGGCCTCGGACTCACAGAGATCCACCTGTCTCTGCTTCCCGAGTACTGGGATTAAAGGCACATGCCACCACTGCCCGGCTCCCCTGGGTCTTGATGACATTATTTTCAGCCAATAAGTAGAGATGGGAGGGGAGCAGAAGGAAGCCCCATGTGCCCTGCCCCGACTCATGGGGCCACGAGAACACCTGGCATGGCTCGGATCCTCTGGGGCCTAGAACAGAGTTCGTGCTCTCTTGCATGTCCATCACTATGGATTTATGGGGGTCTGCATGGGCTCCTGTTCTGCCTTAAGGGGTAACTACTGCCTTACAAGTGTCCAGCTGAATCAGTCCACATGACAAGGGCCCAGATGACAACAGGGCCACCTCCCCTTGCTTCCAGGCCCATCCTTTTCCCAGGAGTTCCCAGCAGCTCTCTGCCTTCTGCTTCACGATATTCTGGTCCTGCCTGCAGCCTTTTAGAGCCAGCATTTCAAGACTGTGGGCTCTTCCCTGCGAGAGCTTCAGGTGCCCCAAGGAAGGGTGGCACCTCCTCTTCCCACCTCATGTATGGGTCATCAAGAAGGAGAGAGGCAGCTTCTGGGGCCCAGGGACCCGATGGCAGCATAACAGAACATCTTTTGGAAACTTGAGTGCCCCCCAGCTTTTGTTCCTTTCTGGGAGTTTCATGCTCCCAGCTAACCTGGGCAGCCCTTGGGCTAGATTCCGGATTCTCTCTCCCACAGCCCCAGTCAGGACAGTGAATAGCCCCTTGCTCTTCGCATTCGTTGCTAGAATTGTCTGGCATTTTGTTATGCACATAATCATAGTTAATTTGCTTGGGGCTTTCCACTTTTAAAACCTTTTCACAGTCTGTGTTCTATCTGTGTTTCCTAAGAGTCCAGTGAGAAGGACCAGCTGGGGTAGGAGCTGTCGTCCATCTTCACAGAGAAACAGAGCTAACAGGGTCCCTGGGTGACTGTAGTTGTGAGGAAGTGGCTGAACCAGACATTCACACCCAGACATTCACACATTCTCACGCCTATTCAAATCTCCCTTCCTGGAAGGCTGAGACCACCTTCTCCTCTCCTGATTTACCACACTCCGCTCCTAGTCTGCTACAATCCCTACTTGTCTTTTGAGATTTGTTTTTATAAGTTCTTCATCCATTCGGCCCCAAACTGGCTTAGAATTGAAAGCTAAAGGTGAGGATTGAACTTTGGGGAAGTCCAGAATATTTTTTTTCAAAGACTTGATTTCAGGTCAAATCCATCAGCTTCTGAGATGTGGACTAATATATACATGCACACGTGTGTACACATGCACTCACCTTGAGAGAGTGCCAAATCATAGTTGGTACCAACCTTGCACACCACGCTGATAACCAAGATGGTTGCTAAGAGACTGAGCAAAGGGGCCACCGTCACTCTGGATAGGACTGCAGGAGGGTGATGACATCACTTAGAACACCACGTACTTCAAAACTCATGAATAGTTTATTTCTGAAATTCCCCACTTAATGTTCTCAGAACATGGTTGATGACTGGTAACTGAAACCACAGGAGTGAGCCTGAGACAATGGACATGTATGTGTGTGTTCATGTGTGCATAGGTCTCTCTGTGTGTTTATGTGTGTACATCTCTGTGTGTGCCTGAGTGAATGTGTGTGTTTTTATGTGTGTGTGTGTCTGTGTGTGCCTATGTTTCTCTGTGTGTCTGTGTGTTTCTGTGTCTGTGTGTGTATATCTCTGTATGTGCTTGAGAGTCTGTGTGTGTGTGTGTGTGTGTGTGTGTGTGTGTGTGTGTGTGTGTATCTGGGTGTATATGTGCATACCTATGTCTCTTTCTGTGTATGTTTGTGTATGTGTGTGTGTGTTGTGTGTGTGTGTGTCTGTGCCTCTGTGTGAGTGTGTGTGTGTCTCTGTGTGTGTGTCTGGGTCTAAGTGTGT
The DNA here is from genome assembly GCF_004664715.2 of Peromyscus leucopus. Classification (NCBI taxonomy): domain Eukaryota; kingdom Metazoa; phylum Chordata; class Mammalia; order Rodentia; family Cricetidae; genus Peromyscus; species Peromyscus leucopus. The sequence goes on from NC_051074.1 coordinate 5,897,407, forward strand.
GTTAGCGTGTATGTGAGGAAGGGATAATCGGATGAATGTTGGCACTGTGACTAAACAGCTCTCAGTTTAGTGTTGAAGTTTCTTCCATCTTGTCAGGATGAGGTCAGCAGTAAGCATGTCCTTGTGTGGAGTGAGGCCTGACTCCTGTTTCTGCTCATATTCCTCTGGCCTGTCTCCTCCCTCTCCTTCCCTGAGGAGTTTGTCCTCTAGCCCAGCGGCTCTGCATCCAGTGTCCCCATCTCTGAGGAGCTAATGCAGGTGGCTGCATTGGTGGCGGCTGCCACAGTTCCTCCATGAAGCTCTCCTGTGCCCACCCCCCAAGCACGGTCTTTTTGCTGGGGTGCTGTGCACCCCAAAGATGGCTTCTTCCAGTCACAGGCCAAGCAGGACCACGCTCCTGCTCTTAGTCCCTGGACCCTTCATTAACTGGCCTCTTTCCTGCCCCTCCTCCACCTGCTCCCCTGCTCTGGACAGTGATCAAGCCCTGTCCCAGGTCCCTGGCACCTCAGGGCTCCCCGTGTCTTCCTAGGAGAACTGCTGTAGGTTCTATGTAGCCGGCTACCTTCTTGGTTGTGCAGAAATGGTTGCCTTTTCCAACCACGTTAACTTAGCCTCACACGGGGGAGTTGGTGTCCCAATGCACCCAAACCGTTGACTCCTGTGCTTTAAATGGGCACAGTATACGGAGTATAAATTGCATTTCAATGAAGCCATTTCCCCAAAAAAGAAAAAAAAGTAAGTCCTCTCTCATTCTCCCTAGGGTCATGTCAGCTCCATGAGAACGTCGCAATCCTGCCTTGTCACTTTGAAAGGAAAACAGAGAACAGAAGGGCTCCCTCACCCCTCTGCTGTCTGGGTGGCACAGCTCCACCCCGATCCAGGCAAAGCCTCCCTCAGATGGGATGCACCCACAGCCCCTCAGGGCGGGCCTGCCTCTCCATCCCACCCAGCCTCCTTGAGGGGCTGAGGCACCACTCAAGGGACACCGTGCTACAAAGCCAGCAGCCTGAGGGTGGGGCTGGCTAGAGGCAGGATTTCTTTTCCGTCTTAATCCTGAGGATTAGCCACAGCTGCTGTTCACTCTGCCCGCTCCTTTCCTCCTCTCCCTGGGCAGCTGCTCTGCACACGCTGATCTGCAGAGGGCCGGGCTGCTGAGGTGGAAGAGGCCGGAGTTAACATTTGCTGCTTGGTTGCAATTGGTTCCAGCTGTGTTCCCTTCAGGGTGCCACTTGGGCGTGTCCCCCCCCCCCCCCCGTCCCGTCCCGTCCCGTCCCCCCCACCCCCCCTGAATCTGTGATAAAGGGAATCCGTGGGCTCCAGGTACATGTGAATTCTAAGTATGTTGCACCTTTTTTTTTTTTTTTTGTCTCTTTCAAGGCAGTCAGCAGAAATTGACACAAGACCGAGGAATGTGCACCAAGACCAGAATAACTCACCGGGTGCCTGTGCTCGAGTCAAAGCCCGGGTGATGTTTCAGGAAACCACCGTCCAGTTGCTGTGTTTACTCATCTACTGGGCCTCTCTGAGCAGAACCGCCATTTTTAAAGGTATTGGTCCTCTCCCTAGGAAGGGCACAGAGGCCCATGAGCCTTTGGGGAAACTCTCTCATCTACATCCTAACAGAAGGAACACACATCTGATGGCTCTGTATCTATCTATAGGTACACGTTTCTCAGGCGTGCACTGAAATATGCACAAAACTGGTGACAGCTAAGCTTTTCTGTCAACATGACTACATTTGGATTACCTAAGGAGACACACATGCCTGTGAAGAAGTTTCCAGAAAGGTTTAACCAAGGAGGGAAGACTCCCCCTGAATGGAGGTGGTATCATCAGTGGGTGGGGGCCTTGTCCTGAGGAAGAAGGGGATGCCATCTGAGCAGCATGCGTTCACTGCCCTCTGCTTCCTGCCTGTGGACACAGTGTGACCAGGACACAGTGTGACCAGCTGCCTCACACTCCCACTGCCCTGCCCGCCCCATCGTGATGAGTTGTACATGCGAACTTTGACCCTTTTCCCCTTCAGTGACCTCTGTCAGACATTCTGTCACAGCGATAAGAAAATAACTCCTATCATTGGTGTATCCAACCCGTATCCTTTACCACACCACCACGAAGAGACCAAAGGAAAAAGAAAGGAAGTAAACAAATTCATTCACAAAGTCTATTTATAGGAAGAAAAACAAAACCCTAGATCATGGGTCAGCAAACCATGCTTAGGCTCTGGTTTCTTTTGTACTGATCATAAACTAAGATTTTTAAAAATTGTTTTTAAAGGAATATTTAAAAGAAATAGGAAACAGATGGTGAATAGATGATAGAGGCCACCTGTGGCACTTGGAACCTAAATCCAACCTTTGGACCTCTCTGGGCCACACTGGAAGAATTGTCTCGAGGCATAAATTAAGCCTGAGGTGTCCAACCCAGGCTCTTGGGCTACAAGAACATACACACTTCTGTTTTGTAGGACTCTTTGAAATAAAGAGCTATCCTGGGCTAGGTGTCACAGGTTGGACATCCCTGCTGGGCAGCCCTTTACAAAGCTTACTGATTAGAGGGGTTTGGGACCCTTGGGCAGCCAAAGGTCACCCATCAAATGCTTTCTCAGACCCAAGGGAAGGACCAGTGGTTTCAGTCAGAGGCCCCTGTAACTTCCTGAAAAACAACGCCGGAAACCATGAACATGGAATCCCCACATGTGAGGTGTTCATGGCAAATGGCAGTTCATGGGTCAGCTCTGCCACCTCTAAAACTAGGGGTAGGAGCAGTGGTCCAGAGCCAGCGAAGCTGGGGTTTATTGAGGTTTCTTTGGTTTCACCCTGCGGTGTGAAAAGCACCCACAACTTCTCTGGACCAGAGGCAGCCACTTCAGCCCAAGCGGCTGTCCCTCTCCCATCTGCTCATCCCGGCGCGGTACCCGGAGCCCATGTGCTCTGCAGACATCCGTAGCCGGCATTGCCACCGAAATCCCATGGTTCCCCTGTTTCTGTTTCTTTCCCTATCAGTGTGATAAAATGCCCGCACAAAAACAACTTAGGGGGAAAGGGTTCATTCTGGCCAACAGCTCGGTCATAGAGTCCATCGTGGGGACAGCGTGGAGGCTAGAGCGTGAGACGGCCGTCACGTCACGTCACGTCACATCCACAGCGGCAAAGCAGAGGGTGGTGAAGGCTGGTGCTCAGCTCTCCTTTTCATTCAGCCGGGGAACGCAGTCCGTGGACTGACTCCCACACTCAGCCTGGGTCTTCCCAACTCTGTTCACTTAGTCCAGTTAGTCCCCCTAGGAACGTCCAGAGATCTACCTCCTAGGTGACTTCAGATCCTGTTGACAGTCAATGTTAACCATCGCATCCTGGTAGCAAAGGACTCCTTTGTAAACCAGGACGTGTAACCCCACCGAGCCCTGACTAGCAGGGGAGACAACAGGGTCCCAGCTGAGTCCCTGGAAGGATGGCAGGCTGGCCAGGGTCTTCGGACAGGCAGGTTCCACAGCAGCATTGGACTTACCAGAAGAAATGCCTAGGAGGTTAAAGGGCAGTGCAGCAGCTGGAGGGGAGCCTGGAGAGCACATTGCTGATGCTAGAGAAGGAAGAAGAACGGGAAGGAGGGCCCAGCCTGCAGCACAGCTCTGAAGAGCCAACCAAGCCATAGAATTCTGGAGTCATTTTTCCCACGAGTAATTTCCTATGGATGCGGGATTGAGAAAGCCACCAGGAGGGACAGAGACCTATACAGGAAAAGAGGGTAAGTATGACAGTTCATCTCAGTTGTAAACTTGACACAGTCTATAGTCACTTGGGAAGGCTGTGTAGATTAACTGGTCTACACCATGTCTGTAGGGGATTATTTTCCTTATATTAATTGAAGTAGGAAGATCCTCTCACTGCAGGTGACACCATTCCCTAGGCAGGGAGTCCTGGAATGTACGAATGGAGAAAGAGAGCTAAGTGTTAGCTCACACGTGCTTATTCATGCTCTTGGCTGTGGGTGTGACTTTAATTTCCTGCCAGCTTGGTTTACACACAATAGTGAACAATAACCCGGAACTGTGAGCCAAATAAACCGTTTCTCCCTTAATTTTCTTTTGTCAGGGCATTTTATGACGGGAACAGGAAATGAGACTAAGATGGTGAGCAAATGGCACTGGGTAGGAAGGACTCTGGGGCCGCTCAGCCCTGACCAAGATGGGCCGCCCAGCAGGGTTCTCCCAGGCTCACCGTGCTGAAGTCACGCTGCTCTGCAGTGGATAGATAGGCCTGGGCCTGAGCACCTTGGCCTGCGAGCGGGAGTTGACCTTGAAGTTGTCCGGGGCTAGAGGCTGCCAGCATACTGTCCTGACGGTAAAAGGTGTGTTCTTTTTGGATGGTGAAGCGGCGTCTTTAGGAAGACCACACTAAGATTTAGAACACAAGTCTCCATTTTACTGCCAACATTAACTTAAACGACTGTTTATTTTCTTCAAGACTGATGAAAAGGGTGCCGGATCTTTGAGAGCCTATTTATAAGTATTTCTGTTGCTCAAGAACTGCCCTTGGTGCAACATCGGGGTCAAAATGCAATCATTCTTGAGATGCTTTCTCCACGGTGCCATTTTTTTCCCACACCATCTGAAGTATTTTGCTCCATACCCTGCAAAGTGTGAGACTGCTTAGCTCCTTGATCAAGACAAGCTTTGGGGGGATGCCACAGATCTTGCTTCGCGTTAGGTAGTGCAATTCGAACCGAGTCTTTGAACACCAGAAGGCTGGGCATGCTTTTCTCGATGCTCTGAAACCAGTGACCATTTTGCCCCTACTTTGTGAGTCCTCGTCTTCTCAGGGACAGAAGCCAAGCAGGACTGACCTGCAAGGCATTGTCGAGCACATCGAACACATCTTCAGCAAGGGCAGTAGGGAGGGGGCCTGAGGAGACTGGGAGGGCTGTGTGTGTCCCCCCCCCCCCGCGCCCCCCGGCTGTGAAGGCTGAGCCACTAGAATCGGGGAAGGGAGAGAGTTTCGTGGAGGGGCATCTACAGTGCAGTCTGGGTGGGTGTTCTGGGGCCAGCCCTGCCCAGCTGAGGACTGTCAGATCCCCCCACCCCCAGGAATAGCCTATTCCAATATTCCTGCCACCCTGGCACTGGCTAGACTACCGCAGATGTGACTTCACTGCCACTGCCGAGGGAGTGACAGATTTCAGAGCCATGCCCCCCAACACTCTCCTCTCTGGAGATCTGAGGGATGCGTTTCCATGGCAGCACAAGAATCCTCACTATCTGTTGGTCCATCAAACAGAGGCCTCTTAGTGCTGTGTGGCTTATTCACATGCGATTTTATGTAATTAGTGTTTACCCTAATTTATGGTTATCTCTTCAATTATTTATCAATTTTCAAAAATACTTTATTTTATTGTTAACTATGCATATGAGGAGGGTCTGGGACATGAGTGCAGGTACCCTCAGAGGCCAGAAGTGGTAGATCCCACCAGAGCTGGAGTTACTGGTCATTGTGAGCTGACTGATATGGGTGCTGGGAGCTGGACTTGGGTCCTCTGCAAGAGAAGTACCTGCTCTTACCCATGAAGCCATCTCCCCAGCCCTTATATATTTATTCATGTATTTATTTTTATTTTATGTACATTGGTGTATTGCCTGCATGTATGTCTGTGTGAGGGCGTCAGATCTTGGAGTTACAGACAGTTTTGAGCTGCTATGTGGGCACTGGGAATTGAACCTGGGACCTCTGGAAGAGCAGCCAGTGCTCTCAACCTCTGAGCCATCTCTCCAGCCCTATTCATTTATTTTTGAGACAGGATCTTAGTACATAGCTCTGGCCATCCTGAAACTCACTATGGAGAGCAAGTCGTGCTCAGACTCAGAGATCTTTCTGCCTCAGCATCCCAAGTGCTGAAGTTAAAGGTATGCCACCATGCCCGGTCCCTTTCGGTTTTTATACAGATTTTAATTTAGTCAAATTTCTCTCTTTTCCTTCCTTTTTGCTCTCTATCTATCACAGCATTGAGGGGTGAACTCATTTGGATTGAACTTTTATATTTAACTTTTGACTAGTGCTAGAATTTAGTGTAGAATTTAAAGTCAACTACAAATGGTTTTAAAATGTCTAGTTGCTACTTAATTTCTCCTCTGCAATTTAGAAAGTAAGTCCTGCCTTCTTGTTCAACTCAAAGTTAACTCTTAGCAAATATGATATTGTAATAATATATTATTTTGTGTCGGGGGAAGGTATATGTATGGTGGCAGTAGTGGCGGTGATGGTAGCAGTGGTGTGTGTGTGTGTGTGTGTGTGTGTGTGTGTGTGTGTCTGTATGTGTGTGTGTGATATGCATGCGTGCCTATAAAAGCCAGAGAAGGACAGTGTCCTTCTCCATCACTCTTTACCTTACACCCTGAGACAAGGTGTCCTATTGAATCTGGAGCTAAGCTGGCAGCCAGCAAGGCCCAGGGAACCTTCTGTCTCCACCACCCACAAAAGGGGTACATGGATGGGTGCTGGGGACTTGAATTCATGCACAGAAACCCCTCCTATCCGCTGAGCCCTGTCCCCAGGCTCTCTGATACATTCCTGTGTTAAGTTTCTGCAGTGTAAATTGTGTCTGCATGCACTGTTTTCCCAGCTCCACACTCGACACTCAGAACTGGTGGCACCTCAGCAGCCTTGGTGGCACCTCAGCAGCCTTGGTGGCACCTCAGCAGCCTTGGTGGCACCTCAGCAGCCTTGGTGGCACCTCAGCAGCCTTGGTGGCACCTCAGCAGCCTTGGTGGCACCTCAGCAGCCTTGGTGGCACCAACTGCTTGCCGCTTCTGCCTCACACACTGTCCTGAGCTGTGGGGAAGCACATCACTGGATTCACACAACCAGTTCACGGTCTCCTATCACCTCCATCCTGTGGAGGAGGGCTCTAGGAAAGAGAGGAGGGCTCTGGGAAAGAGAGGAGGGCTCTGGGAAAGAGGAGGGCTCTGGGAAGCAGGCCGCATAAACTCATGCAGGCAGCACCTGGCAGCAGAGAAAACTCTGTCTCCTTGTCTACCCTGGAATTGCAACGAATGTTCCACAGCCTCATACCTGCTCATACACAGGTGTGAGAATGTCCCAGCCTGTGTCACTGACTTGTCTGCCTCTCCTCGCACTCCATCTTACTTCTGGAGACGAGCTTTGGGGTCTTCTGAACATCTAAACAGGCCAGCCGCTTCTTTCTCCTCTCCCTTCATTTCCTCCTCCTCCTCCTCTGTCTATGCCAGCATCATCCTGAATGGGCCCTGACTAAACCCCAGTTGGACTGTTTAAACAACTTCCCCATTGAGGTACATGGCTTGTCTTGAAGGGCCGTTCTGAAAACCAGATGCAGCATTATCTAGTAAGACAGACATTGAGTCTCTCACAGATGAGGACCAGTAGTATGAAATCAAAGCATGGACCACATTAGGAGAGGGGACCTGTCCAACTCAGTAGAATGGAAAAAAGAAGGAGCAGGGGGGAACTCATGACCATCCTCTGGAGCATGCAGAGGTATCTGACCTCAGCATGAGGCCAGGAGGAGGCAGGAGCCTTTGTGGGAAGATCAGCTTTTTCATAGGGTCAGTATTTCCTCCTTGTGCTATGGGGTCTTCAGCAGCACCCCCACTTTCCTGTGCTCACCTCGATGAGCTCAGCCCAGTTTCATCTTCAAGGTCTTGGTGAACATCTGTGTAGCAGATGGAGACCATCTTGTAGTTGTCCAGTGCTTCTGGCAGAGGTCAGATGGTAGATGCAATGCCAGCTCAGGTTGCCTGACTCTAGCAGAGTGCCGATTTCTTCTGTCCACGTGTCTGAACCTTGCATCTGACTGCAGATGGTTTGGGATGTGGGCCTGAGATGAGCTGAACAGGGGCTGGAAGGTATGACCGTTTGCGAGCCAGACTGCCTAGGTGACGACAGGGACGCAGGTGGCCTCGATAGGGGAGTGACTTTAAGCCTTCCTGGTCTCTGATAGTTCAATCCTTCAGCCCAGGAGACATCAGGTCAACAGTGCTAGGGCTGGCCACTGAAAGGGCAGATTCCAGGGAGAATCCTGCCCAAGTAGAGCTCAGCTTAGGGGTTAGCTCAGTGGCGGATGAATGCTTCTGCTGTTTCCCTGGGTTTGTAGCCAGCGACTATGTTAGCCCCGAGAGGTGAGGCATTCCCTTTTCATTTAAGATCCCACACTGTGTTATGATCCTGGAGTCTGGGACTCAATGTCCAGCTTTACCATGTGTCACAGCTGGTGTTCATTGTCAGCATGACAGGCTTTGGCCACATCCATGAGGGACTGTCTTGATTAGGTTAACAGAAATGGAAAGATGTCCCCTGAATGTGGACAACTCCATGCCACATAAAACGAGGAAGCTAGCCAAGCGTCAGCATCCGATGCTTTTTTCTTCCTGACTAAGGAAGCAATGAATCGCACTGCTTCAAGTTCCTGCCACCAGGACTTCCTCCCTATGACAGGCTGTGCCTTCCAACTGGGAGGCAATATAAACTTTTGTCACAGTGTTTTATTGTGGCAATGAAGGAGGGGACACACATTCCATGAAGCACAGACGTTTATGACCAAAACAGAGCTGCACTGATGGTCCTATCGGAGAACGAACCAGAACGGGATCCATGAGAATCTGAAGCCAGGACTTATACCTTGTGGGAACAGAGGGAGTTATATGGAGCAAAGGGATGGCAGGACCGGGGACACAGGTGGAGAAGGCAGGAGCCTGTGGAGCCCGGAGGGAGCTGACTCCCATCCTGCCTGCCCCGGCCCTGGCTCCATGCTCTGCAGCACGGAACGGTGAGCAGCAGCCTGGCTTTCAGAAGAGCAGAAGGCAGGAAATCAGGTCCCATCAGGCCACCAGGGCACTTTAAACTCAGCAACAGCAGCTGCTACTCAGGGAACCCTCAGAGAGAGATTCTCCTGCCAAAATAAGCTGAGAGGGGGAGGCCAATCGCCCTGGAGCCCTTCCCCACTGGGCATGTCTACTGCAGAGAGCCAGGCCAGAGCAGTGTGGCTGGAGGTGCCCCTCACCAGCCTGCCCCCCATCCCCAGTGCAGCGCCCGGGTCACGTGTCGGGAGCGCAGGTTCAGAGAGGGGTGGAAGTTTCAGTCTGTATACTCAGAATGTGCAAAGCAGAGCCCAAATCAAAGACCTGGTGGCTGGGATGCTACTGGGACTTCCCAGATTTTATAAGGGAACAGAGAGATTTCAGAAGTCATTTCTCAGTGGATGAAACATTTGCATTTGACTTTTATTCTTTGTATCTATCAGACAGATTGTTTTATGATAATGCTGCTTAACAAACTAGTCCAGAACTTGTGTGTGTAGGGTTGTTGATTGTTTGTTTGTTTGTGACATGGACTCAGGTCAGGCTGACCTTGAACTCTGTGTAGCTAAGGATGACCTTGGACTTTTGATTCCACCACCACCACCCCTTTCCAGTCTCACACCCTGGGATTACAGGCACGCACCACCACACCCAGTTTATGCAGTGCTGTGGATGGAACCTAGGACTTCATGCATGCTAGGTAAGTACTCAACCACTCAACTACATCCTCAGCCCCAGAACTTGGTTTTCGTTCTTGTTCATAGGTTCATGAGGAGCTTGTGGCTGTGCTAGGTTCCTTGGGTCGGCCAGGCTGGGCTCTGGACTCCAGATGCAGCTCTCTATACTGAACTCTTGTTCTCCTTAGGACAGTGGTAAGAAAGGTGTGGGCCCTCTTATGGCTGCCCCTGTGAGTCCTCTGCTAGTACCTGGTTGACTATCGAAGTCATGTGACCTCATTCAAAATCAACTCCAGATTGAGTTACCCTCCAAAAAGTCCACCAGGAGGCACTGAGGAGTCGCACCGCACGGAAGAAAGCCAGGGTATGTCATCTACCGCAGAGGGGCGGAGACTGGGACCATAGTCCACTTTGCCCCTTGCCTTGTAGGAGAGTTTTTGTTTTGTTTTGTTTCTCAATGAGTTCAGGGCTGGGCTCTGGTTCTGGATGCCTGGCCCCGACTGTCAGCAACAGTAAAGCCAGGAAGGACTCTCTTCAGATCCCATCCGCCCTGCTGCCTTTCCGGGATACACAAGTCTCTGCTGTGACCTACAGAGGTGTGACTGGCGTTGCCTTCTAGGAGTGCCTTGACTCAGCCCTCGGACAGACTTCTTAACGCATGGCAGGGCCTGCCTGGCTGGCCATAATGTAGAACAGCTCCTGAGACAAAGTGTCTTTCTGGCCTGGGGCACAGTTTGTTATAGGGCAAATGTGGTTACTTAGTTGCTCTGCACTATTTCAAAGGCCTCTTGGGGAAGAGGTTTGATGGCCTACCACTGGTCCCCAGAGCAAGGCAAAGGAGCCATGGTTGACGTCAGAGCACCCCCAGAAAGTCAGTCTAATGAGTGTTCTTTCCTGAAGGGGCCAGGCACACAGCTTCGGAAGGTCATGGGCCTCACAACAAGCTAGTTATTCTTTGCTTCTCCCACTTTCAGAAGGGAGCCTAGTGGTTAGTGTGGGCTGGGCTATGCCACAGGAACAGGCACAAAGTCTCGAGAGCTTCATGGCCAGTGTTTGTGTCTTGCTGGTCCCATGTACCCACTCACTTAGGGTCCAGCATGGAGGGGACTCCATTGTTGAGATGTCCCCAGTCACATGGCCATTCAGACTCACTCATAACGCCCAGAATTCACACACAAACCTCTCACATCTCTTAGTCCCAAGCCTGGCCACACTAACCTCGAATATGGGGAGTATAACCTTACCCTGTGCCCCTGTGTTAGAAATACATCACTGAACACTAGGAAGAAATTGACAATTGTCTTCTCAAGAAGAGGACCTCCACTGAGACCCTTCGGGATCACTCAAATCTGCAAGGCCTTCTCTGCCGGTAAGGATTGGAGAGGGGCTGGCCAGGGGCTTGAACTTCTGCAGAGGTGAGTATGCTGGAATCAGGTGCAGGGTGATGTCCATCTCTCTGTGTCTCCAGGACAGAGGACACACAGGTGATGCCGGTGGGTGTCCGCCAATGGGAGGCAGATCCGCAAGAAGCCCAGGACGAGCTCTAAATCCAACTGACTATTCTAATATAAGTTTACCTCCCACACAACAAACAGATAAAGGAAATCCCCTTTCTTGGGGCTTATGAGTAATTAACACAGTAAATCCAACAAGCCTCTTTTCATTCTTTCGTTTTTAATAAAATTCTCATTAAAGCTTTACACTCTAACCTACATTCAGGAAGATGTGCTCATTTGAGCGGTTGGAAGAATAAACATTGTAAACACACAGACGCACGCGCACACACACACACACAAACACAAAGCCAACCTTCAGCTTGCCGCTGAACGGCACTTAAGTCAGCACCGGTGATTCCCCCCAGGTCTCCTCCCACCATTCAGCCTCTGAACACCGGAACCTGGCTTTGTCGGCTTCTGAACTTCCCACAGACAGGACTGTTTAGTTGAGGACTCTGGCGTCTGGCTCCATTCTTACACATCACACCTGTAAGCCTTATTTACATTGCCATGGCGACCCACTTTGATGGGTTCATCCCCGGTGCTGGGAGACTCCTCTGTGTGTATCTTTTCTCATCCTGAAAGGCTCTGGTGTGTATCTGGGTGTTATTCTCTTATGCGATTCTTCTGCTAAGCGTCCACACACAGTTCTCTTGGGGACCCAGAGGTTGCTGCGAAAGAGGTCATATCAAAATATGTGCATTCCATCTCCCAAAGGCCGTGGATGAGACGAAGGACATGGAAAATCCTCGCCAAGCTTCCCTCTCTCATGCTCATTCTCCCTCTCCTTTCTGGTGGACGTGTAAAAGAATCTTCTTGTAGTGACCCAGGAGGCAGACCATCTCCTCATGCACATCTGGGCCATATGGAGAATTTCCTTAATGGATATTTGGTCACTTTTTTTTTTTCTACTTTCTACTGAGTTTTCTCATTGAAGAGCAGTCTTTTGTGTTTTCTACATGCATCCCGTCCCATGTCACGGAGAAGTTCCTCCTCCCTGGGGGCTGGGGAGATGGCCCAGATGGTAAAGTACTCTCTGCACAAACATGGGGGCTTGAGTTTGGTCCCCGAGAACCCACGTAAAAGAACTTGTAATCCCAGGAATGGGGAGGCAGAGACAGGCACATCCCCGGGGCTCACTGGCCAGCCATTTGTGACTCAGCAAGTTTCAAGCCAATGAGAGATCCTGTCCCCCAAAACAAACGTGGACGGCGATGAAGGAGCTACATCTGAGGTTAATTAGGACTTTTACTACTGCATGCACATAGGCACCTATATGCACACACACATGCACACACACACACACACACACACACACACACATTCTGTTTCCCTATCTGTGTGTGTCTTTTCCTATTTCTCTAATCATATATAGCCAGAATTATGCCGTTCCTCACCGAGGATGCCCATCACATGTCTATGCATTGGCTAGAGTCTGATACGCTGGACATAGTTTTTCACAGATGGAGTAAGTTTTTTGTTTGTTTTGTTTGCTTTTGACCTAGGGTCTATAGCTCTAGACTAGAATGCTATTGACTGGTCTCCAGGTGGATCAGCCCAGACATTTCTCCTCACAAATTCATGTCCACAGTCCCCTAAAATGTGAGACTCCTTTAACAGGACTCAAATACACATTGGCTCTGAGATATCATTCATGATTTTTATCCACCTGCCAGATCCAGGTGTCTTCAGAGACACTCAATTAAAGTTTATCTATGTCCATCACCAGAGCTTCTCAGATGTCTAGTTCAGATCAAAGTGAAAAACAAAAACTATATTTTCTCAGGTTGGAATCTTTATAGAGTCCTGCTCACACACTGAACAACCCCAGCTGACATGGGATCCATGTTGGTTCTATTAGAAAGGAACAAAAGAAAAAATGATGTCCCTCTATCAAACAGCTTAAGTGGAGTCACAAGTTTTGAGCACACAGGGTGGACATTTGGATGTGGGACATTTTCACACCAATGAGAGGACATCAATCAGCTCTGGCCTGAGGTACTGCTGCCTCTACAGTGTGGGTCACTCCAGGGGGACATCAAGGAAAGGTGAAAACGGATCCACCTCTCACACATCTGATGGATCTGCAAGGAGAAGCAGATGGACAAGCTGCCCCTTGGCAGGCATAGCTGGATGGAGGGAATCTCCTCAGGGATGAGAAGATTTAGTAAAACACACCCTGGAGCCTCCAAGACAGCACAGTTTCCACCACCCAATCTCTCTTCCCAGAGTCCACAGCTTTTCACACCACTCTTCCAACAAAGGCCATGGCCATCCTGGGAATTCCCAAAGTATGCCCACCAGATGGGACACCTTGATCGTGGGAACTTTCCAAGCCCCTGTTCCTCTCCCAGGGAAGCCTCTGGTTCTCTGGCAGGATCCTGAGTGTACAGTATCCTTTTCAATTGGATGTGCCACCCTGCAGATCCAGAAGCAGCTGGATGCTGGCAGATGAGGCTGCTGCCGCCACCTCTCATTCTGCCCACCACTCCCTGCTGGGTAAAAACAACAAGCTGCCTGGCATCTCTAACACAGCAATGCTGAGCCCACATGTGGTTTTGAGGAAAGACATTTCCACCTCCCATACAGACCCAGAGTAAACAAATAACCTCATTAAGTTGCCAAGTGTGAGAACATCTCTTCTGAAGAATTCTCAAAGCAAGAGGATGATCCACGGTTAGACAATGGTGTCACTGGCTGCATAAATCTGGTGACATCTCCCAGTCCTGGCACATGTCCTATAGGGTAGCTGGAACCTTACACTGGGATGAAGACAAGAATTGTGGGAACCAGTCGGGGGTCCTGGTTGAGGCACCTAAGCGACTCTCACGAAGTGGAAACTGAAACCGGTCACTCTGGGCTCCTAGATCTGGGACTTCCAGAGAAGAGTGAGCCCCGGGGTACTTGACCAAGGCTGCTTCCATCACCTCTGCAGACCATGTGACCCAGGGACATTGCTGGCATTCTGCCCACTGACTTCTGGCTAGCTCCCCTGAGCCCCTGCTGGTGCTCTGCCCTCTTGTCCCACTGCAGTCCCCATGCTGGTCACCTTCAGAGGGCAGGGGACACCTCTACAGCCAGAAGCCTCTATGTTCCCACCTGCCAAAGATGGTGACAGACTGTCTTACCCAAAGCCCTTGCAGAATGATTGTTTTTAATCTAGAAGCAACCATAAATGGTAAGTGGATATAAGATTGGTTTTTATATAAGGATTTTCAGGTCTCCAATTAAGATCCTTTCAAAGGGTTGCAAGCTGACATTTGCTGGAGTAAGATTGCATGGAAACTAGATTGCTTCCTTTGGAGATACTGTGCTTGGTGAGAACTGAGCAATAGAGAAAAAACCTGCATTCTGATCCAATCTAATTCATGCCTCCAGCCAATAACCTAGACGGTCTGTTGGGATAGCTCGGTCTCTTTCATATCTCCCTCTCTTCAGACTGCCTCCCTTTTTCCTTTCTCCAAGGGCGTTTCTGAGTCTTAGAGGTTGTAGGTAACAGTGGAGGGTTAGGGTACAGGCAGCCCAGGGTATGTAGTAGCTGGTATCCCTGTAGTGCAGGTCACAGATGGCCGGGTCTGACTTGGTCTTTATCGTGGCTCACATCCCTGGCTGGCACAATGATGTTTTCAGTTGAGTGTCGGTCCAGGGGCTCTTCTGTCACCCCAGGACTGGTCCAGGGGCTCTTCTGTCACCCCAGGACTGATCCAGGGGCTCTTCTGTCACCCCAGGACTGATCCAGGGGCTCTTCTGTCACCCCAGGACTGGTCCAGGGGCTCTTCTGTCACCCCAGGACTGATCCAGGGGCTCTTCTGTCACCCCAGGACTGATCCAGGGGCTCTTCTGTCACCCCAGGACTGGTCCAGGGACTCTTTTGCCACCCCAGGGCTCCTCGTCCTCCCAGTGTGCGGCCTCTGAGTCTGATTCACTTTGTACCTTGGTTGTCAAGCCTGTCCCCTCCCAACACTGTCACTGCACTCTACCCTGGCCATTCCTTTGGGAAACTTTCCACCCAAACTCCAGAGAGCTTTGCAGGTCCTCCCCATGTGTGACCAAGAACCTCTAACTGCCCTCCCTGCCCGGTGGGAGCTGGGACACTGTGGGAGCAGTTTGTTTTGGTTGGTGGTCATTCTCCTCTCCAAGTCTCAACGGGAAGCGACAGAAACCATCCTGCTCTTTCTTTGACCTTAGTAACCAGCATCCGGGCGCCTGTCTGATTTAGTCTCAGTCAGGGCACATCAGTGATGATCTTCTCTTCCTCTCCTTTTGTCGTTCTGCGGAACTATCACAGAAAATGAAGAGGTTGGTTTACACTGCCTTGAAAGAGCCAATTGTCAGATTTGGGGGGAATTTTAAGCTGTTGTTTAACATTGCTGTTGTCTTTGAAGGTAAATTATATGAATTTATGATTAGATCAATTGATTAAAAGCAAATGCAATAAACACTCAAAACTCATACTTCCTTAATTATTTTATCTTGCCCACCGTTGGAACTCGGCCTGTTGTTATTTCTGTTGAGTCTCAGGGGTGGAGACACCATATGAGGGTGGCCACTGAGACTCATTCCTTGCCCTCCGCGAAGCCTGCAGAGCGCCTCTCTGTTCTCTGTTTACACCATGGACATGGGCAGATGCCGAGGATCAGGGCTTGGTTCATGACACAGGGGTTTGGAGATTGGCCTGGACCAGCAGGTTGCTCTTCACAGACAGGATCCTGAGTGGGAAAACCAAAGGAAAAGACGATAAAGAAGACAGAAATCGGGGGTCCAGAGGTCTTACACTAGTTGTGTCTTACACCAAGCAAGTTTATTAACAAGTACAGCATCTTATATACTGGGAGGGGGGGGGAGGCGCTACAGTCAGGAGAGAGCTGGAGAGAATACAGGATATCTCCGACACAGCCGCCTTTGGACTGACAGCCACAGCCCTTCAGAGGGGGAAAGCCAGCTTCCCAGGAATCGAAACCTTAATCCTTTGAGGCCCCAGACTGTACCTTGCCAAGTCTGCCCCTGGACAAGGACACAGAACTAGCTTCCCCTTTATCACCAGGGCCTCTGAGAAAGCACTGGATCAGTCTGGCTCCCAACAAAGCTGCCATAGCAAAACCCATTGTTCTGTATGACTAATGCACACTAATAAAATACTTTCTAGAGAACAGGTTGTCTTTTACACCTGAAAACTCAAACACAGAATGTCTGGAAAATAATTGGTTTTACGTTTTATTTATTAGTGTTATTATTGCATATGTGGACGTGTGGGTGTGGGCACGTGTGTACCATGGTGTGTATGTACAATCAGAGGAAAACCCTCAAGAATTTGTTCTCTCCTTCCATAAGAGGTTCTGGGATCGAACTCAGGTCTTCAGGCTTGGGCATCAAGTGCCTTTACCGGCTAAGCCATCTCACAATGCCTTAACGGGGCAAGCACTGGGATTTCCGGGTTTTCAGTTCTGATCCCATTGTACAAGACTGTGTTTCCGGCATCGGTGAACATGGCTGAGCAAATATCTTTGTAAACACATTGAATGTTTTGGGCAGATGCCAAGGAGTGGTATACCTGGGTCATATGGTAATTTTCACTCATCTCATTGCTAAGGATATTGAACATTTTTAAAAATACCTTATCTGTCATCACTTTTGTGTGTCCCGTGTGTACTTTGTACCTGACCTTCATAAAGACATTAACAATATATGTTGAATTAATAAAACCATGGCAAATCTCATGAAAAAAGATTGTTTCCAGACTCTAGTTTCCATACATCCATTTCCTTCACCCTTTTATAGCATCTTTAATAATAATAATAATAATAATAATAATAATAATAACTTAACAGAGTAACTAATGCCTTTTGTAAAAATTCAAACAAGAGCTGGCAGGATGGTTTATTAGGTAGAGGTGCTTAGGCATGGCCTTGATAACTTAAATCACCTATCATCCTCGGATGCCCCCATCATGTGGATGCATCATGGAAGGCAGGGAAACAAACCTTGAAGAGCTGAAAATGAAAACTCAATTTACCCAACATAGACTGGATCAAACTTCTAGAGAGTCCGATGTCAGGCAGTTTATTGCCAGCATTTTTACACACTGTGCAATTTGAGGAAAAGTTTCCCAGTGCAATATAATCCCCTGTGCACAAGGAGGCACAGTTACATCTAAACTCAACCTAAAGTGCATGTCATTTCCTCCAAGAAGATGGGTTCTAGAGACAGGGTACCTGAATTAGCTTAAGGGCCTAAAGAAGGATCTAGCATGGTCTCAGACAAACAGAATAATATGGAAGTCATTTGGGCTATTAGCCAACTCTGGTCCTGGTTGTGAGAGCTTTCAGGGGAGTCTCTGGCTATATAGATAACGTAAGGGTCATTTAGATTATTAGCCACCTCCAGACCTGGTTGTGGGAGCTTGATATGGCTTGGCTCAACGAATAACACAGACCACTGGGCTGGTAACCACCTCCTGTTCCCAGCCTTCTGGATGGAAAAACACGTTATACTTCCTTTCCTTTAAGAGGACAATGCTGTGTGCTTAACATTCCTAGTTTCCATGGTGATCTGTGGGCTCAAGGACGTTCATGCTCTCAACAGTTCTCTGACCTCCACAGGTGTGCCACAGCATGCATGCATGCACACACACATACACACACCTGCCACTCACAGGCATGCACAAAATAAACAAATAGGAGTCCAATGGATGAGAGAGAGGAGGGATTCCTTGAGCAAGGGATATGGAGACCATGACTGGAAAAAGTACAGAGACAACTAGCCAACTAGTGGAAACGCATGAACTGTGGACCAATAGCTGAAGGGCCCCCATGGTACTGGACTAGGCCCTCTGGATAAGCGAGGCAGTTGTTTAGCTTGAACTGTATAGGGGGCTCCCAGGGAGTGGGATCGGGACCTTTCCCTAGTGCATGAGCTGTGTTTTTTGGACCTAGTACCTATGGTGAGACACTTTGCACAGCCTTGGTGCAGGAAGGAGGGCCTTGGACCTGCCTCAACTGAATGTACCAGGCTCTACTAACACCCCATGGAAGACCTTGCCTTGGAGGAGGTGGGAACGGGGGGGTAGGCTGGGGGAGAAGGCTGGGGATTGGGAGGAGGGAGGACAAGGGAAGTTGTGGTTGGTATGTAAAATGAATAGAAAATCTCTTAATAAAAAATAAAATAAAATAAAGAGAAAAAAATAAACAAGTATATAATTTCAAAAGGGGTCTAGGAAGATGGCTCAGCAAGCAAGACACTTGTCACATAAGCATGAGGACAGGAGTTTGGGTCCCCAACACCTGTGTAAACGCCATGGGCATGACAGCCCACTTAAAAACCTGGGACTCAGGAGGAAGGGACAGGGCCTCTGCAGAGCAAGTTGACTAGCCAGACTAGCCGACTCAAAGAGAGCTGGAGGCAGGGAGAGATCCTGCCTTCACGCATAGTGTAGAGAATAATCTAAGACGTGTGTGTGTGTGTGTGTGTGTGTGTGTGTGTGTGTGTGTGTGTAGAAGTAACCATCTTATTAAATAAGAAACACAGAGCCAATGTAAAAATAAAAGCCCAAGAGGTCAGATCTAAGAGCCTTACCCTTCCTGCTTCAGCGATCCTCTTCAGCCAAGAGAGACCTACTTCCTGTGTGTTTGTCTTTATATAAACTTTCTGTTCTGCCTTCTCATTGGTTGTAAACCCAACCACGTGACCGCCTTGTCACTGCCTGTCTGTACTGACCTCCAGGTCTTCTATGGTTGGTATTGAGATTAAAGGTGTGTGTCTCCAATGCTGGCTGTATCCTTGACCACACAGAGATCTACCTAGCTCTGCCTACCAAGTTCTGGGATTAAAGGTGTGCACCATGAACGCCCAGCTCCGCTATGGCTTACTATTAGCTCTGACCCCCAGGCAACTTTATTTATTAACATTCAAATAAAATCACATTTCAGTACAAATAAAATATTACCGTGTGTGTGTGTGTGTGTGTGTGTGTGTGTGTGTGTGTGTGTGTGTGTACAATGAAGCACTTCCTTCTGGCTCCCCAGTGTGTTTATGACCACCTTTTCCACGACCCTAGTAGTTGTCAAATGGCAAACATTTTTTCCAACTTGTCCCAAAGGATGGCTGTTTCCATGAACACTAGTTTATGAACACTAGTTTATGAACACTAGTTTTCACACTGACAGAGTGCATATTCATTTCTGTGCATACATTCATGGCATTCATGAGAACATTTCACAGGAAATGTCCCAGAAAGTAAAACTTCCAGGTCAGAGGGCGTGCACATGTAAAATGCTAGCAGACATTGCTAAATGGCTCTTCAAAGACACTATGGGAACTATGAGCTTCAGTGAGGATGCTTGTTTTTTTATCCTCTGATGACCAACATTGGACAGTACCAAACCTGACAATTGAACAAAAAAAAAAAAAAAAAAGAAAGAAAGAAAGAAGAAAAAAGGAAAAAGAAAGGAAAAGAAAATGTTTGTACTCACATTTAATTTTTCCCCTTCAAGTTTATTTGAATATTTGAATTTTTCTCTATTTTAATCCTCTCCATTGCTAGCCTGACTTAAATTGCAATTTTCTAACAATGATGGCATTTGTTTTTTTAAATGCTTTGTTCTCTCTGTCACCATCTTATTTTTTGTTTGGAAAAAAAATAAAATTAAAAAAAAATACTCTCCTTAAATAGAAAGCCACCCCTAGAAGACGTGTATTTCTTCCGTGAAATCAATTTATTCGGGGGCGAAGACCTCCTTCACAGCTGTCCTGGCTTGACCACCGCCCTTCCCTGTATCAGATGTTCAGTCAGGCCTTGCACTCGGCCTGGCCTTCTGGTCTCTGCTTACCTGCTTTCTAGACATAGATATTTTCTTTTCTTGTTGTGCTAAGAGGTTGAAGTCTTGCATGTTCTTATTACAGAAACAATCAGCCCTCCAAAAGCACCTGGATGTTGACCCCAAATACCTACCATCCAGATTCAGATATTAAAAAAGAAAACTTCTGAAACGTATTTGTCTGTTTTCCTTTCCATCTCTCTTCCTGCTTTTCTTTTGTCCTGATGCGTCTTAACACTAATTCTAGATATGAAATCATTCTACTCCTGACCATTGCACTTTGCATATCTCTTTAAAATATGGGCATTTTTTTTCCTACTCATGATGCTGTACTAATGATTCTTTTATTTTGTTATGTCATTTATTGCATAGTGAAATGTCCTGTTAATATATATGTGTGTGTGTGTATATATATACATACATACATACATACATACATACACTTTTATACAGTTGTTTTGGAAGGACCTGCTTTCAAAATCTACTCTGAATTGCTGATTAGGGCATCCTGGGCTCTGTGCTTTGCTATCTAGGATTAAATATTAAATCTAGTGAGGGACTGTCCCTGCTCCATTTCCAGCTAACTCAGTGTCCCATCTTTTTTCAGGCTAAGTAAATTCAGACAGTGAAATCCTTAGAGGCAGCTCTTAGGATGGTTATCTGATTAGCCAGACCACGTGTAAGGTAACCCGGGTAACCTTGGTTACATCAGACCCAGCCCCCTGGGAAGTCCAGACACTTAGGGTGGCCTTGAGAAAGGAATTCTTTTAAAGTTTATATCACATTAAGATATTTCTGAAGCCAGAAAAACACTTTCACTGTGTGAAAGGTTAACCATAAAGAACTTAGCACTCAGGCAAGGCAGCGTTTTTCTCTAAGAAGATAATTCGGCAGATCAAAGGGCAGATTATGCAAATGTTTGTAATGGATTCGCTATTTTCCCCTGCAGTTACAGGAGCCTTCCTGCGAGGAAGGTGGCTGGGTCTGGAAATATCCTGGTTGGGAACTGCTACTGTCCCCTGGAGAGGAGGGAGTCCTTTCAGGTACCAACAGAAGTCACTCACAGCTGTCACCACATTCCTACCCGGGAGAGCAGCTCTGAGCCCAGAACCGTGCAAGACGTAGAACTTCCCGGAAACATTGGTCTTGGCCTTGACCTGGGCCGAAACCCATCACCAATAAAGTTACCTGCGGAGATAAAGACACAAGTTGAATGAAAAAAGAAATAAAAGGAGGACATGACTGCTCCTAAGGAGTTGGGGTTTTTTATTATAGATATAAGAGAGAGCACAGGCCGAGGCAGAGACATCTGGGAGAGTCCAGAGTGAACACAGTGGGCAGACTAAACCGGGCCATGTGAGGAGAGGGGAGGGGAGAGGAAGAGAGGAACCAGGGGACTAGGAGACCAAGAGACCCGAGTAGCCAAAATGTCTATGTTATGTAGGGAAGAGAAGCTGGGAAGGGGCCCTGCCCAGTTCCTGGGCTGGCGAGTTTAGGGTAGGGGCAGGCTCTGCCAGCCAGGATGTCTCCTAACAGGTCCTGGGAGAGGTTGGGAGACAGTGTCCGCTTCGACATGTTAATGGGCATCTCAGTTAACCCTCTGTCCCGGGTGTGAGACCTAACTAACATCAGTGAAGACCAAATTCCAAGCTGTGGGTGAGAACTCCAGGGACTTTCTCGGCTCCCCTCAGTCTCCACGCTGATCTCAGACATGTCACTCTGGACTCTTCCAATGCATCTTTATTCTTTGTGACCCGTGTCCTCCCTGTGTCCCTGCTTGTCATCAAGCAGGTATAATACCACGGTGTCTGTGGAAACGAGGGAACATTTGATCTCTGCAATTCTTTTCCTACAGGAAAACACCACTGAGTCTTGTCAAGCTGCCCTATCAAAACACCTCCTGTCAAGTCCTCCATCTTGGACTAAAGAGAGAAAGTCTCAGAATTTCTCCACTCCTCCTCACTCGTCTGACCCCCCGAGATGACAGCACCTGCCCTGCGGATTGTCCCGAAGTTTCCACAGAAGGATGCTGCACTCTGTAAGAATCCCTGGCCGCTGGCTTCACAGGCCACACTGCTCTTCCTCTTCTTCCAAGCGCCTCACAGACCACACGACTCCGTTGCATGCTGGAGCTGCCTAGCTCATCTCTGCGACCGACCGCGAGGCAGAGGCAGCTGCAAAAGTGAAGCGAAGCGAATTAAAAAGCAGGGCCCCTGAACTGAGTCCTCTCCTGAAATGTCAGCACTGTATGCTGTGACAACCGGATGAGAGAGAGGCCCTGGTGTGAGCTCCCTTAGCTCAGGCTCCATGAGAGGCGTGTGCCAGAGAGGCTGGGTCTTAGTGCCCAGGCAGCCAGCAGGTTGGTAACCTCCATGAAGTTTGGTTCTTCGAATCCCAAGCAAGGAGGACCCCGCAGCCTGCCCTGTGGGGATGTCCTGAAGCCGGTTTAGCGGGAGCCTGGGTCCGGCCTGGGCACAGCAGGGCTCCATTTGACACGGATCGCTTCTTCCTTATTTTCTGTGTATGAAGAAAAAGCTAGGGAGAAAGGGGTAGGCATTATGAACTCCCTCTCCCTCTCCCTCTCCCTCTCCCTCTCCCTCTCCCTCTCCCTCTCCCTCTCCCTCTGTCTCCCCCCACCTCAGGGGTTTGTGCATGCCAGACAAGGTCTTGGGGCTTGTATAGCTTTAGGAAAACATGCCCTAGAATTTCCCAAGGCATGCATAAAATGGAATTTAAAACATACATGTTCTAAATTTGTCTGTTTATTAACAGAACAATTATGATCTAAGTTTAAAGGGATAAGAACGGCAGTTTCCGAGTCCAAGCTGTGGTTAACATTTTCCAGTATCTAAGGAACCCGCCCTCTGGTGTTTGCCTTTCAAGGGGTAGCACTGAGTTTTCACATTTTCCACACAATTGTTTTTGTTCTGCTGAAAAAAGCCCATGGGACTTTGTAAATGGGGAAGTCATTCCCACATGGCTCTTTGTTGTTCTGAACATTTTCCCTATGAAATTAAAGATTATCTATGGGCTTGTCCTCCCCTGAAATCATAAACTATAAACCCACATCCCAGGGAGTTTCCAGTTGTCTGGGGGAGACTCCATCACCCACAGACAGACACACTGACACACATACATAGATACACACACATACACACACACACACACACACACACACACACACACACAAACTGATACAGAGACACAAACACACAGAGAGGAAGAGATAAGCAATTCCATGTTTTGAGGTTACTTGTCATGTAACTTGTTTAATTCAGGGGTGTAACTATTGCTACGAGCTATAAATCAGAAGCCAGTGAGTTGTGACCCCCGTCACCTTTGGCCATTATGATCAGAGCGTTAATATTAGGAAGAAAAGAAAAAACAAGCCAGATGTTTTTAAGAGGGAAGGGGTCGTGAGTTGGGAAAACGTGTGTCTTCATTTCCTCCGGGAACACAAAGCGAGAAAAACTATTCATATAAAAGAGAAATTCATTTGATTAAAACAGTTAATAACACTCATTTCATAATGTGTCATTTAAAGATGCACAACAACCGTTCTTATCTATTTTGGGAGATCCAAGGTACGATACCCATCCTGTTGGGAGAAAAAAGTGAACCCTCCAGTGCTGCTCAGGACTGGATGACGGCCCTGGAAGAGGCCTGCTGGGCTCCTTCTGGATGCGGTCACTGGGATCCTGCCGCACAGCAGCACTGGACCATCGGCCAGTCTCAGGCAGACTTCCCAGACCTCAGCGCGTGGGTCTCCTCATCTGTGAGGCCAGTGACAGCACTGGCTCCATAGGACAATTGGGGAAGCAAGGAGGACAGTGAGTGGAAGGGTCACTGTCAGCTGGGGACCATGGATGATGTGCTTGCTGGGTGAGGGTGAGGCCCAGAGCTCAGCTCCCCAGAACCCACAGAAAAGCCAGGCATGTGCAGTAACTACCTGCAGTCCTGTCACTAGTGAAGCAGAGCTAGGCGATCCCTGAGGCCAGCAGGCTAGCTAGACTAGCTGAGATTGGCAAGGCCTGGGATCAGCAAGAAGACCGTCTCGGTAAACGCAATGGAGTGGTCAAGGAAGATGCTTGATGTCAGCGTGGGGCCTGTACACACACACACACACACACACACACACACACACACACACACACGCATACACACAGGTACCAGGTGCACACCCACACATGTGCACTCACACACATGCAAACAGGAATACACACGCGCATGCACACTGAACAAACACTATCCCTACAAAGTACTCTACCCAGGTGAGGCCCATCTGTGTTCTCTGTGAATGTTATCACCGCAAGAGTAATGATGGAAGTTCAGGCTGGAAGCTTGGAGACTCGGTCCTAATATATTTCCGGAAAGAGGGAGGAAACTGTCCCCTCCTTGTGGTCTAGCCTAGGCTCCTGCAACCTTGGACCTTCTCACAGGGTGGGGATTAACATTTAGCCACTTCCCAAGCCCTGGGCATCTAGGGCCTTCCCTACGCCACTGTCTCCTTACTTCTGGTGACGCAGGATGAACGGAGGGATTGGTCTAGACAAGAGCTCAGAGCTCTGAGAGTCTTGAGGAGGCAGGGCCAGAGCAAAATGCCCCGTGTTGACACCAGTGTGCCTCTCCTCTGTCTGATTCTTCCTTGAGTTTGGCCTGTGTACGCAGAGGTTGACCAAAGTATCCATCATCCGCTATTCAACCTAGTCCACATTGATGGTGCGTCCTCTGTTGATCTGGTTCCCCCGGGACTTTCCTCACCCTCGTCTGTCATTCACACACTAGTAAGCCATGTGTCCTGTTAGTGCTCAGCTGTGTTAATCAGCCTGCCGATGACAGATGGGGCGTTGATTGCCATGGTTTGTATGTGAAATGGCTTCCCGAAAAGGTTTTTGTGTTGAAGATGTGGTCCCTAGCTGGTGATGCTTGCTGTTTGAGGAGGCGGGAAACTTCGGCAAGAGGGGATTGGCCGGAGGAAGTGGTCACTGAATTGGTACTTTGCTCATTGCTGTGAGAAGGTAGCCAACAAGAAGGAAGCTAAGGGAGGAAGGGACTATTTATGTTCTGGCTCAGGGGGTCGGTCCATACTGCCTGAGAAGTCATGGCAGCCAGAGCATGAGGGAGCTGGTTGCAGTCACAATCAGGAAGCAGAGAGAGATGAATGTTGGTGTGCAGGGGGCATTCTCCTACTTACATAGTTCAAGACTCCAGTCTACATTAAGGGCGGGCCTTCCCATCTCAGCCAACCCAAGCTAGATCACCTTTTGGAGAAACACCCAGGTACTTGTCTTCCAAGTGACTCTAGAGCCCATCCAGCTGGCAGTCGGTATAAACAGGGCCCGTGTCTTTGGACACTGTGCTGTGTCCCAGCTCCTCTCCAGCCTCTCACTGTCTGCTGCCTGTCCACTAGAATGTAAACAGCATCAGCCACACGCTCCCACCATCATGGCATCACCACAGGATCAATGGAGCTAACAGCCACGGACTTAAACTTGTAAAAAACAAATAGTAAACAAACAAACAAACAAATAAAAACAGCGCTCCCCATTTGAGTCAGCTCTGCCAGGGATGTCACAGAAATGGAAAGAGATGATGTCTCATGAAGACAGTCACCGAGATTTATTCAAAGGGATTTTGATTTATTCCAGATTTCTAGAAAATCGAAATATTGTGTAAGGGACAACACGTGCCTCCCAACAAAATGGGACCTTTAAAGAATTAGAGGCCTGAGTGCGTGTATTAGAGTCACATGGGGAAATGCATTCAGTCCTTCAAACCAAAGATTCCAGCCTGCTGAAAGAACAGGAGTCTTCAGGCGGATCCAGCAGCCCGGTGTACACCACTTTACGCCTCTTCTTGGATTAGTTCTCACCACTTCTACAGGGAAAATACCAGCCATGTCCAGATTTCCAAGGTGAATGACTGGGAGGATCGATTTTGCTCAAAATGTGGAAAAAGAAACATTCACAAGTTCCCAAGAGGAAAGTGCATAGGAGTGTGTACAGTGGACACTCTCCCTCTTCCATCCAACTAGGGGTACCGTGCTGTGTATTTAAGCACATACCCGTGTTGTTAGTTTCTGATTGTTGGATCTCTCTGAACCCAGACCTGTTTATTCAGCTAATGTAGCCAGTCAGCTTACCACAGGTATCCCCCGTCTCTGCCTCCCAAGTATTAGCATTCCACACAAGCCACCAGATCCATCCAGCTTTTTTTTCTTTTTTTTTTTTTTCCGAGACAGGGTTTCTCTTTGTAGCTTTGCACCTTTCCTGGAACTCGCTTTGGAGACCAGGCTGGCCTCGAATTCACAGAGATCCTCCTGCCTCTGCCTCCCGAGTGCTGGGATTAAAGGCATGCACCACCACCACCACCACCCGGCTCTCCATCCAGCTTTTATGTGAGTGTTGAGGATCTGAACTCCAGTCCTTTTTCAAAGCAACATACTGTATCATGAGCAGATACAATTGATCTTGATGGATGAATACTTACTTATTTTTACTAATAAGAATACCACTATAAAATATTCTTTGTCTTAAAAATTATGGTTTATCTTACATTTAAGAGAAAATCATCTTTTCAAAAAAAAGATTCATTTCATTATTTTTTAATTATGTGCACATGTGCAGGTCTGTGTACATGTGTGCTGGTGCCTGTGGAGGCTAGTGGTACGGGATTTCTTGGAGTTGGAGTTCTAGGTAGTTGGAAGCAGCCCCACATCACATGGGTGCTGGGAACTGAACTCTGGTCCTCTATAAAAGCAGTATGCACTCTTACCTGCTGAGCCATCCCTCCAGCCCTGGAAATCTACCTCTAATTTCAAATGGTACATTTCCATTTCTTTATTTTCTCCCTCATACTTCTCAAAACCTCTATCTTGTAAATCTATAGAAAGTATCAGATACCCACTTGATTGCCTCCCCTCCTCAGTTTTTCTTTCTAACCTTGCTTCTTTATGGTTAGTTATGATTAGTGCCTGCCTTTGCTTATTGCCACTTTTATATAATTTCTCAAGCTCACCATTTAGTCACTTCTTTAAAATACTTTTAACTTCCAACAGTGAAGGATTCTAAGACTTGGCCTCAACACCACCATATTTATAGTTTTGACTTGTGCTTAAGTTTGTGGATTCTCATTGTTCATTTCTAAATTTTCTTTGGCAATAGATTGTTTTACTTATTGACTCAAAATGGTCTGAGTGTTTTACGAATGTCTCAAAATACTTAAAATCTATTCTTATTTGTTGGCATCTATTTCTAGATACAGCACATTTTGGTAAAATAATGTAGCCCATGTAATTTCTACCCTGAGATTTAAAATGAAGGTTTCCCGGGCTTACATGCAAGCACTCTGTAAATATCCCATGTTTGTGTAGGGGAGGAAGGTCTTATCTTTCGGAGAATCCAAAACTCAGTGCACCTGTTGAAGCATGTTCACTGTGGCTCAGACCCTCCTGCTTTTGTTTCTTGTCTCTGTTGAGGAAACAGAGATGCTGGGCGGTGGTGGAGCACGCTTTTAATCCCAGCACTTGGGAGGCAGAGGCAGGCGGATCTCTGTGAGTTCAAGGCCAGCCTGGTCTACAGAGTGAGTTCCAGGAAAGGCGCAAAGCTACACAGAGAAACCCTGTCTCAAAAAAAACAAAAAAAACCCCAAAAAACAAAAAACAAAAACAAACAAAAAGAAAAAAGAAAAAGAAAAAGAAAGAAAGAAAGAAAGAAAGAAAGAAAGAAAGAAAGAAAGAAAGAAAGAAAGAAAGAAAGAAAAGAAAACAGAGACACACTAGCAACAATGACACTTATCGACTTTAATATTATTTCCTGGCAGTTCTGATGAGGCTTGCAGCCATGTATTAATTTCAGTGCTATGTTATTTTGCAGCAAAAGGTTTGTGACTTACTATACTACATAGCTTTTGTGTGGAATATGAAAAGAAGTACTTCGAGATTTTCTGTATTTCCAGGACAGGCTTTGGGACAAATTTCTCTGACTCTGGTGCATTCCCTGAAGCCACTAAGTGTGGCCAAACCACACATGGCCCAGATATCAATTTT
Source organism: Peromyscus leucopus (assembly GCF_004664715.2). Lineage (NCBI taxonomy): Eukaryota > Metazoa > Chordata > Mammalia > Rodentia > Cricetidae > Peromyscus > Peromyscus leucopus. The sequence goes on from NC_051074.1 coordinate 5,925,264, forward strand.
CTTAGTAATTTTGCTGATGTTCTCAGAGGCACACTGCTGACTTTTCTCTCATTGAAATCCAACTAATCCAATGCTAGGCCTTGTTAAGTCTTTCAAGGTATTAGTTGACATTTCTTAAATGATGGGGTTGCCATAACAACATGAGCAGGGTCTAATTTGTGTTTGAACATGAGCTTCTACTTTTGACAAGACCACCCCCTCCAGCTTCCACCAAAATTTGCTGGAAAGTTTAAAAACTGAAGCACAGTTGGTGTGGTTTCTGAGCTAGTGTTGCCACTGTGGTTTGCGTTACATGGTTCATATCTATCCTTATTTGGGGCTTGCTATGTCATGAAATTCAGAGGGATAGTTGGAAAAACTTGTGTTCTACTAATGACATCATCTGTCTGGTAATTTAAAAAAAATATGTGGCCTGGGGGTTAGAGAGATGGCTCAGCAGTTGAGAGCCCTGGTTTCTCTTGCAGAAGACCCAAATTCAGTTTCCAGCACCCACTTGGCAACTCACAACTGTCTGTAACTCCAGTTCCAGGGGCTCTGATGCCCTCTTCTGGCCTTTCTGGGCACTGCACACATATGGTGCACACACATACATGCAGGCAAACACTTATACACATAAAATATAAATAAATCTTTTAAAAACTCATACTCAGTGGATGAAGGCATCTACTGCTAAGACTGACAACCTCAGATCCATCCCTAGGACCCACACAGTGAAGGAGGAAACTAACCAGTTGCCCTCTGACTCCACATATGCATTGTGACAGACACACAGACACACGGACGGACAGACACAGACACACACCACACACACAGATAAATAAATAATTAAAACACATGCATGTATATATCTATGGATATATCTGCATGCATGCACACATAGGCATACACATACATATAAATCTATATGCACTACCTGCCCTTCCATAACCACAGATTATCCTACTGAAAGATGAGAAACCTAAATTTGTAGCTAGAGTTTTCCTGCCTTGCCCACAGTCAGGACAAATCTCTGTCACCCGCCAGTCCCACAGCTGCTCAGACCCAACCAAGTAAACACAGAGACTTATATTGCTTCAAACTGTATGGCCGTGGCAGGCTTCTTGCTAACTGTTCTTATAGCTTAAATTAATCCATTTCTATAAATCTATACCTTGCCACGTGGCTTGTGGCTTACCGGCGTCTTCATATGCTGCTTGTCCTGGTGGCGGCTGGCAGTGACTCCTTCTGCCTTCCTGTTCTTTCTTTTCTCCTCTCTGTTAGTCCCGCCTATACTTCCTGCCTACCCACTGGCCAATCAGTGTTTTATTTATTGACCAATCAGAGCAACACATTTGCCATATAGAACATCCCACAGCATAAATTTTTAATCTAATTTTGAAAGCCTATTGCTGTTATATATTCAATGTGTGGCGTGGTCTGTTTCCCTAAGCCCTTCCTTTACCAGAAGACACCATCAACTTCTCATGTTTCCAACATGGCAGAAAAAAAAAATCTCGTCATTTGAATTTGTATTTCTTCAATTGCTAGTAACATTACATATTTTCCCCAAACATTTTTTTTTGAGACAGCATCTCACTGTAGTCCAGGCTGGTCTTGAACTCCCACAGGCAGGGATCCCACGTGTATGCCACCACATCTAGCCATTTCCCTGAGTCCTGTAGCTATTTGTACATCTTCTGTCCACTCATGTGCATGATTTTCTGTTGTTGTTATTTTGTTACTTTTACTGGATTTTTAAAAAATGTAAGTACCATGGAGGAATGTTTATCTTTTACCACATAGAAGAGATTGTAAAGACATTCTGTACTCCATCTGTTTACATGCATAGCCTGGCTCGGGTTTCCTTTCCAATCCTTTCTCAGTATAAAAAGGCAATTCTGGGGGCTGCGTTGTTCCTCTCCGCTTACGGAGTAGAGTAGGACTCACCGAGTCTACACTGCTGTAAACCCACATCGAGTCTCTCCTGTTGCCCTCCACGCCAGGGCTTGCTATAGAGTTCCACAGAGAAGCTGCTGTTCCAAGGTCAGCAGCCCATTTTCATCTAACCCGGATTTCCCCAGCCCAGAAAGCTGTGGTAAGGGAGCCCTGATCTTAACCATGGAACTGCTTGACTTCATCTTCATCTTGCAGCCTAGATGTTTCTATTCTCAGAAAATCTTTGCTGAGTTTTGAGGAAAAAATGATGATTTTGTTTTTATTTGTGTTTGAAAACCTTAGCTCGGCTATGGTGACTGCCACGGAGATGTAAGCAAGGCTGCCTTCTGTGTGGCATTTGCTGTGAGCCCTGGAGATCTCAGGTCCTAATCATTCCATCACTACATGTTTCCCTTTAGAGCCTGGGGCTCAGTAGATGCTCCCACATCCAGTTATTAACCATGGCTAGCTGCTGCCAGCCTGCTGAGTCACCTCACTGAGGAACCAGGGAGCCCTGAGTACACATGTGACCGCTTCCAGCTGCAGCCCAGCCTACAACCCCTCTAAGAACCTCCACAGCTCTTGGATGAACAGAAGTTGTTGGGCTGAGGGAGGTCTCTGCTCCATCACCCAGTCTGCAGACATCCCTGAGCAGGTTACAGGCATAGGGGAATTGGACTTAGTCCCAGTGATTTCCAGGTCACTGAAGTTCTTGCTAGTTTTGCTGAGGCCAAGTCTGGGGAAGATGCATTTCTGATCAGTGAACACTGGGATGTAGACCAGAGCTGCTCCAAGAAAGGCCTGATGAGTTCACGTTGTGGTTTGAATGAGAAACGTCCCTCGGGGGCTCATATATTTGAAAACCTGGTCCAGTTAGTGATGCTGTTCATGGAGGTCGTGGAACCTTTAAGAGTTGGAGGAAGTGGGTCACTTGGGGGCGGGACTTGGGACTTGATAGCCAGCCCCACTTCCTGTTCGTTCTCTTTGCTTCTTGAGTGTGGCTGCAACGTGACCAGCCAGCTGTCTGCTCTTTCCACCAAGCCTTCCCTACCTGCTGCCGTCTCTCCCACCGTGATGGACCGTGTCCTCTGGAACTGTGAGTGAAAATAAATACTTTTTCTCCGAGGTAGCCTTTGTCAGGTATTTTGTGACAGCCACAGAAAAATAACTAGGATTAAGTTCAGTTGATGCTACATGAGGTTAGCTGAGCATTAGCCACATAAATTCATGAGTAAGGGGGGAGAATGGGGACAGGCCAGGAAGGGAGGAGGGATGCTGGCAAACTCCAGTGTAGAGCGAATTCTAATTGGTCTTAGTAATAAAAACCCAGAGCCAGATATAGGGGCAAATGCTGAAAGATCGGAGAAGTAAAGGAGCAGCCACTGGAGAGACTTCTCACCTCTGTCAATCCTCAGGAGTCTGCTCGCCTTCTATTACTGTCTCCACCTCCCTAGTGCTGGGATTAAAGGCATGAGCTTCACCACCTGGCTCTGTTTCTCTTTTAGACTGGATCAATCTCATGTAGCCCAGGGTGGCCTTGAACTCCTGATCTTCCTGCTTCTTATTCCCAAGTGCTGGGATTAAAGGTATATGCCAGCACAGCCTGGCCTCTGTGGTTACCTAGTGGCTAGCTCTGCCCTCTGATTTTCAGGCAAGCTTTATTTGTCAGAACACAAACAAACTATCACCACACTGTAGAGCAGTGCTAGCCTTGAGACACTGACAGAATGGTCGTGATCCTGGGCCCCACATGTCAGGTTTCCACTGCACCCGTGGCACCTGCTTCCTCATGGATGAATGTGAAATGGCCCCTACGGGCCCATGTCATAAACTCTAGGTCCCCTTCCTGTGGCATTATTTTGAAGGGGGTGGAGCCTAACTAAGAAGTAGGTCACCAGGGGTGGTCCCTTGAAAGTTACAGCCACACCTTGTTTCAGGTGTAACCTCTGCTTCCTGGTTCCCAGCCTGTTGAGAGCTCTCTCACAAGCTCCTCACTGTGAACTCAGCCAAGCGTTTGACAGATTTGACAATCTGCCATGACAGATTGAAACTCCTTGGAAACCCTGAGCCAAAACTCAAGCTTTTTTCACTTCTTGGGCATTTGGTCACATGGACACTGGAGTCACTAATACAGCCACGCCAGCTGAAGTGGACAGCAGCGTGGAGCGTGGCCTGTGCCCAGCACACATCCAACACTGCCATTGTCATCGTCACCGAAGTACCTGCCAACACCATGATGTGACCGCCCACAGCCACAGGTGCTCTGCCTACCCATGCTCCCTGTGGTCCTCCCTCGCTGGCCTGGTTCCCTTTAAGCCTAGTTTTGGGGGGCTTTCAGACTATTGTCATAGTTTGTCTACTACACAACAATAAAATTATTTGCGACTTTAAATGATGCAAACTTGAAACTACGTGCTATTTTGAAAATAATCAGACTTTAATAATAGTCATGTGGCTCCCGGCATGTTCTAACCATGTAGTCTGCCGTGGTGGGCAGCAAACCTGCTTCCCTTCGCTGGGTTTCTGTGGTGGTGCAAACATTTTAATCCTGGTGTCCTCTAGCTTTGGGGGTGCAATCTTTCCAGGTTGTCCTCGCTGCATGTGTTATCACAGCTACTCAGTGCTATGTCTGTTCCTAGGGAGACAACACAGTCCCCCAACTTTTTCTGGGCATTTATTTTGATTGAGGTGCTACACTACTTCCTGGAGCTGGAAGGAGAACTGGCCTACTTCCTTGAAAAACTAACGTACGGAAGGGCAAGAGCAACCCATAAATAGTTGTCCTGTCATGAGGGGAAGGTTGGCAGGAAGCCCACAGGTGGGTGGGCAGAGATGCCCAGCGGGACTTTAAAGCTCCAGGTCCACGTCACATGAGGTGCCTAGAGCAGCAGTGTCAACGGGAGAGTAAAACGAAGTCACCGCAAAGAAACTGGCACTGTGCAGAGGCCCAGGCCATGGACAGAATCTCCCCAAGGGCCCTTTCTGTGTCCACTCTACAGAAAGAGACCCAGAGGCATTTAGAACCAGAGAGAATGTCCAGAAAGGAGAAAGAGATGAGAAAAGAATTCAAGACAGTTCTGGAGTGGGGGGTGGAGGGACACCCCAAATTTCCTGTTCTTACATTCAATGCCAACTAGTTTACCTCCAGTATGATCTCCAAAATTTACATAGGGATCACCCACAGCCCAACTGTAGACACCAGCTGGGTCAGCTAAACTTTGACAATCCACCTGGAAGTAGCGTTGTGTCCATAAATGGATGGCTAACTCCCCAAAGCTGCCTCCCCTCCGCAGGAAGTATGTTGATACCTAGTCTTATAACCTGACTGTAACTCAGGGACTCTCAGAGGAGCTCCAGAACTCAATGATATGATTTCTTCTGTTTGTCCATCTGTTAGAAAGGACATTATACAGAAACAGCCAGATGGGAGAGATGCACAGTGCCAGGAATGTAGGACAGGCGCAAGGCTTTCATGCCCTACTCAGGGACGCCACACTCACAGCTATCTGAAAACATTTTGAACTTGGTCCTTTGAGATGTATGGAGAGTTCATCACATAGCCATGTTTGGTTAAATCCCAACCATCAGTGATTGACTCACACCCACCCCCTCCCCAGATATGAGGGGGAATGTCTAAAAGGCAGTTGTCCCCAGCAGCTGGTTCAAACCCAAGGCTAACAAGAAGCCCACTGAGTCCACTTCTATCCTCCAGGAAATTCCAAGAAATTGAAGGGCTTGGCCGAGAGCAAATATTAGACCCAGAGATTCTCCCAGCTTCCTATCTGCAAAGACACTAGGAAACTGTGTCAGAAGCCAGGGGGTGGCAGCTAGCAGATGCATTTCTTCTCACGTCTCTGGAGAAGCAGGGGTATGGTGCTGCCGAGAGTGACGTCTTGTTCAGAACTGCAAATTTCTCAGACCTCTGTGGCCCAACAGATGGCTCATCTGGCTTTGAGCCCTTCTCTGGCCTTGCTATGAGTTCACGATCAAGCGTGCTTTGTCCCGGATCCATCAAAGCTCCCCCAGGGTCCATTATTGGGCCTTTTGGTTCTTAAGTTTATGGTCCCAGACTGTCCTAAGTTATTGACCAACACCAGGCACTGTCCCCAGGCTCTAGCAGTCCTCTCCTGCTCGGCATTGTTCCTATCTGTCCCTGGGCTCTGGTGGACAATGGCCCAAGGATATACTGTACACAGCAAGCCCTTGGGCCACCACTGGAAAGACCCCAACCTTCCAAGCTAGTGGTTCCCTGTCCCTTGGCTTGGGGCAGAACCTACCCTTGGCTTTTCCCTGGGATTGTGAGGAGCCTGCCAGGAAGCACCGTTCATCTCTGTCACTGTAGGCTCCCGTCCCCACACTGGCAAAGACATCTGTCCAGGACATGCTGGGCCCTGCCGACCCTTCGACTTTCTTCCTGAACTCCTAGTGAATTCCAGACATTTGTAGCAACCATGCTGCCTTCCAAGGTCAGATATCTTTAAAGACATGTGCCCTCTCTTGCCTGTCACAGACAGGATTGCCTTAGAAAACACACTTAAAAGCACAAATTGCTCTGCCATTGGCCATTTTGACCCTGGACTGTGAGTCCCCAGACAGCGGTTGTGTCCTCTGCAACAGCAGGGACCACTGTGAGCCTCTGTGTGTGAGTTCTCAATGCCCACAACTCCTGGGAGGCTGATCAAGGACCAACTACTTCCCTCTCCTCTGGCTCCTCAGCTATAAAGCAAGGGTAACATTCACTGTGCTCTAGATGTGTGTAAAAGTTAAATGTGGGGCTGGCGAGCTGCCTCAGTCTGTGAGTTGTCTGCTTTGAAAGTGTGAGGACTTCAGTTCTGATCCTCATCTCTCATGTAACAAGTGACACACACAGGTGGATGACCCTAGTGCTGTGGGGATGGAGATAGAAGGATTACCAAAGCTCACTGGTCAGCTGATCTAACCAGCTGCTGAGCGAGTTCTGGGTTCAGTGAGATACTCTTTTAAAAAAATGTGGAAAGCAATTAAGGAAGACATCTGATGTATATGTCTGTCCTCCAAATACAGGGCCACACATGTGAATATATACCTGTAAGGCATGCATATACACAAACACACACACATATTCACACATGTACACACACTACACACACATACATACAGTATACATATACGAACATGCAATACACACACATTAAAAATAAAATGCAAAACAAGAAATGATCTTAAAACTAAAAAAATAAAATAGCTCGCTGGGCAGTGTTGGCACACACCTTTAATCCCAGCACTCAAGAGGCAGAGTCATCCAGATCTCCGAGTTCAAGGCCAGCCTGGTCTACAGAGTGAGTTCCAGGACAGCCAGGGCTACACAGAGAAACCCTGTCTTAAGAAACAAATAAATTAGGGGCTGGAGAGACAGTGCAGTGGTTAAGGGCACCGGCTGCTCTTACAGAAGACTGAAGTTTGGTTCACAGCACTGACGTGGTGGCTCACAACCCTTTGTACCTCCAGTCCCAGGGGATCCAATGCCATCTTCTGGCCTCCATGGATACTGCATGCATGTCATGTACATACATAATATTCAGACAAAACACAGATACATACAAAATTATAAATGAAATAAAAAAATCAATAAATAGTTAAAATATAACAGGCAAAACAAGCCACGTATTCTGTCCACTGACTTTTCCTGTTCTTGGCCTGTAGGATAAGTAGTAAGACCCTCAATGATTGTAAATAATATTCTTTCCTCATCTTCAAAAAACACTGTATGTTTACAGCCTCCCTGTTTGGCAGGTACAGAAAACTTTTGCTAGGTTTTGAAGAATTCATATACTGAGGTCTGCACAGAGCTCAGGTCTTTTCCCAGAGAAGCTGGATTCCATGAGCTCAAGGACACTGCTTGCCGGTGGCATTCTTGTGGTCATCCCAAGTAAAAACGTTGTCAGAGATCTTAGTGGGTGTTGCTAGGCAAAACCAGGCAAGTTGGTTCTGACCCAAGAGTTCTGTGAGCCACCAGCAGGTTCCAGTGGCTCCAGGTTATGTACACTACCTAGGTGACTTCACTCAGAGTCGGGTGTCCCTGCACGAAGCAGGAACTGCTGGGGCCAACTGTGCCCTGGAGGGAGCTGAGCCAACGCTTATCCAGACCAGCAGCACAAAACCACTTCCCATTGGGTTTAGACTTTTTACAGTTTCCTTCAAGTATTTATGAATTACTTTACTTGCTGCTGTGAGTTAAAAAAAAAAAAAAAAAAAAAAAACCCTCAAGTAGCCACTTAAGAGAAGGTCTGTCTTGGTTCATGGTTTCATGGTATGAGAGAATACAATCTATCCTGTTAGGAGGGAAAGCATGGCGGAGTTCTCCAGGCTCCAGGCCGTAGCAGTGAGAATACAAGGTCACTTGCTGACACTTGAGTGGATCAAGAAAACAGAGCTCAGGCAAAACTGTAGCTGGACTCTAAACCAAGACCTGATCCCAGTGACTTACCTCCAGGTCTCCCCTCCTAAAGGTTCCGAATCCCTGAACAGCACGCCCACCTGGAGACCAAGTGCTGGGAGACGAGCCTGTGAGGGACATTCAAACACTACCTCAAGTCTCTCTGACACAAAAATAGGACAGTGCCGTTTTCAGTAACACTGGTGGAGAAGACAAGAAAAGACAGGAGGGCATTGGCAGGGAAGGGACTTGGTGGAGGCCTGGCTGCCTTCCCCGGCTCTGTGTGGAATTTGGCCTGGCACTGGGGTGCCTGCAGGAGAAACTGGCCCCGTCACACCTTCCTGGCCAGGTCTAGGGGCTCAAGGTGACGCTTTGACTTGACAGGTGTGTTCTCCTTAGGTGACAAGCACACACAAAGGAGGGGCACACACAAAGACGTGCAGTGGAGAGCTGTGACGGGCTGCCAAGAAGAGGCAGGTGACCCTGAGCATGAGGAGGACCTCGGAGCACGTCCTTCCAGCCTTACGTCCCTGCTTCCACCTCCTTCTAGCTCTTCAGGACGCCCCACAGCATCCACACAATTTGACCCACCTTCTGCCTTATGTGCTGTCTTTCTCGATCCTTATGACTTAAGGACCTTCCGCTTCTGTCTTAGTCTACCTAAACTTTATTTCAGAAAAACTAGACCAATGGTCCCTAACAGATGATGATCACAAACACACACACACACACACACACACACACACGCACACGCACACATGCACGCGCACACACACATGCGCGCGCGCGTGTGCGCACGCGCGCAACCTTGTGTGTATGGGTGCTTTGCTGCCACGTATGTCCATGTACCATATGTGTGCCTGATACCTGTAGATCTCAGAAGAGGGACATTTGATCCCCTGGCATAGGAGTTCCAACAGTTGCAAGCCATCATGTGGGTGGTGCTGGGAATCAAATCCACGTCCTTTGGAAGAGCAGCCAGTACCCTTAACTGCTGAACCACCTCTTCAACCCCCTAAATGACATACTTTTTTTTTAAAATTTTATTATGGTGTGAGAATAACACACAGTAGAACCATGACTCTGTGTGTGTGCTCCCCGGAATATAGTTTTTTTCCCTTAAATGAAGTCTTTTACTGACTTTGCCGATTCAGTTAGGCCGACTGGCCAGTGAACCCCAGAGACCCACCTATACCTGCCTCCCCAGTGCTGGGACTGCAATCATGTACCAACCATGTCTACCTTTTGCATATGGATTATAGGCACAGAACTCAGGCAGCCAGCACTGTACCAACTGAGTGGTCTCCTCAGCCCCCATGCTTTGAATTTTTCCATCTGAGTCTTTTCCTGGGTTCAGACTGGGTAGTCTGTCTCCCCATCGCTGTGTCGGGTAGTGCCTACTTCCTGTCTTCTCTGTGATCAGAGGGGACAACCGATGACAGATGACCACTATCCATGCATTGTTGAACTAGGACACTAGGCACATCACTGTCAATGTATTTTCCACCTGTGATACTTGCAGTTTATAAGGGGCTTATCAGGACCTGGCTCCACCATAAGTCCAGGCATATCTCTATACACGTGATTGGTGTAAACCAGACACAACAATCTGTGCAGATTTTAAATGGCCCTTTGGTGAGAACTTTTGAGGTTACGACAACTAGGTCAGGCTTAGCTGATTCTATTACTACAAAGAATTTATCACAGTAAGGCATTCCAAAACAAGATTCCCTTCTCCCTGGAGCACTCAAATGCAGAGACCTAGCACTTAGGAAATGATAATTATAAAAGAAAACACACTTGTGGGCGATGCTATCCCTGCCACACACAAGAAAACAACAAAACCAGCTCCCCCTCTTACAAATGACTGTGTCAAAGCTTCGACTACACACAATGAACTACAGTGTGATGAGTTTTCTGCAAGGATCTGCTTTCAGTTTGTAGCCCAGACAGAGGCTGAGGCTGGCAGAGTGGTTCAACAGGGGAAGGGTGGTATCAGGGCGTGGGCCTGTGCAGAGATGGGATTGCCCAGTGGACTGGGAGTTCTAAGACCCCCCCCCCCAGGAACTCTTTATGATTGTTTATTCAAACTTCTGTGCATTCATATTTTAATTATACCAAACGAACAGGCAAGAATACAAGCACGCAAGCTGTGTTTTAATTTGTTGTTGGCCCAGGCACTAAGAAGAAACCCAGGAGCTCCCACCTGCTGGGGAGTGTTCTACCTTTGAGCTATAACTTTAGCCCTAATTACTATCTCTGCCATTGTTATTGCTGTTTAATCTCTTAGAATGGCCTGCTTTATTTTAAAACATCACCGGAAACAGAGTGTATAATTGCAGCTGCTGCCTTCCTTGCTGGGTCTTCCCAGGACCGGAACCTGGGGAGGGTGGCAGCAGAGACAGAGCTGTGGGTCCTTTTGGGGAGGCAGGAACAGCTTTCTGCTGAATTCCGGACAACACTGACCTATTGCAGACAGGCTTTGGACATCACAGACAAACGCCTTACAGTCCACACTGAGTCCCTGTCCCTGGGAGCAGCGTTTTAGGATAGGCTGGATACAGGTCTGGGAAACTCATGAGGAGCAGTCTTCTGTATTCAGCGGAACTTGCAGGTGCCCCCAAAACACACTCTCTGCAGGTAGGGGAAGCTCACTACCCCTTTCCTGTCCGTATTAACTGGAGGCAACAAAGGAAGATACATAAAGGAAGGACAAGGAAAGGCCAAGAACGGAAATCACAAAAAGAGACAAGGACTCGGGAAAATAATGAAACAGAGACAGTCCCCGAGTGTCCTCCTTAGAATCCCCAAAGCAGAGTCCTTTCCTACTACCCCTCCTCCCTCTGTCCCTCTGTCCCTCTCTCCTCCTCCACCCTTCTCTCCATCTCCAAAGCCTCAGGAAGAGCTGGCAATGTGTCTTCCTGAGGAATTATGATGCAGTTTTGAGCTCTGGGAACTATCGGTGTCTCAGAAGCTTTGAGAATTATCATCTATTTTCCAAACAGCAAAAAAAATTAGACCACTCCGGACAACTAATACCATGTTTTCAGAAGTCCCAAGTAGATGATAAGATACTGTTTGTACAGTGGACCCTAAAAGTGTGACAGCTCAGAAGCTCCTGGACACGAGCCCAGAAAGACCATGATTAAAGCTTTAGACGTGTTGTGTGTAGAGAGGAACTTTTAGAATCCTCTTAAAAATATGCTTTCCATTTTGTAAATCGCTATGCTGACCAACTCTGCCATTATTCTCTGACAGCATAATTATGCTTTAATTATATAGCAATTACATGTTCAATTATAATTAAGGATCAATCCAGGAGGCGATGTGCTACCACTCGCGTGAAATGCTAAGACTGCGGTTCCCACGGGGCCAACTTCTGTTTTTCGTCTGCCACTGGAACCCTCGAGCTGCACTCAAGTACCTCCAGAGATAGCGGGACTCCCTCCAAGACATTCAGATGTGCAAATGCCCTCAAAGAAACAGGCCTTGTCTGTCAAGAACCTAGCTAGAGGCTATTTCACAAAAATGTTCCAAGGACAATTTGAGGAAAAGATTCTGTTAGGAAATCAGCTCCCTTCAGACAATGCAGTCTTCAGAGGAAGAAGGAAGGAAGCCTTCTGTAGGGGGCTGGGCTGGGGGCTGGGTGCGTGAGACTTGTCCAAATTCTCCTTGGATGGCCCCATAGAGAAATGCTTCTTTTTCTTCCTGCTCCAAATGTTAAGTGATTCTGACGGGCACTAGTCCGGCACTAGCGGGTAATAAACGACTCTTCACCCCAGGAGGACCTTTTGTTGTCTCGCCATCTGACACTGTGTGTTCCCTTCACTTCCAAGGCTTCCAGGATAGAGCATGTTTGCACCCCTTACAGAAGCACGCGCTCACGAAAATACGCAAACATTTCATATCTATTATAATGTTTAACCCCCGTGGGGACACCCACCACGGCTAATACACTGCTGTGGCAAATGGACAAATTAGAAGTCAGAGAGCCTGAGTCTGTCTAGAAAATGGGCCTGGTTAGTCTTACAGGTTAGCTACATAGTATTCAACATTCTTTTTTTTTTTTTTTTTTAAAAAAAAAAAAAAAGATTTATTTATTCATTCATTTATTTATTTATTATGAACACAGAAGAGGGTGCCAGATCTCATTTCAGATGGTTGTGAGCCACCATGTGGGTGCTGGGAATTGAACTCAGGACCTCTGGAAGAGCAGTCGGTACTCTTAACCTCTGAGCCATCTCTCCAGCCCCCGTATTCAACATTCTTATGGGGGTGGGGGTAGTCAGCTATTTCTGCACTGAAGACAGGGCCAAACTCAACTCCAGGGTGATGCAAGAATGGGAAAGAACTAGCTGCATGGGGTGTGGGGGGCGGGTGAAGGTGACCTCTTTGGGGTGAGGTCAGCAGGCCCAGTGAGAACCCAGAGGAGGGACCGTCAATGTGGTGACAGAAAATGCTAACAAAGCAGGCGTCTAGGGAAGAGAATTGGCCAAGTCTGTGGTTTAGATGCTCCTACTGTGGCCGTCTGTAAACCACCGACGGTCAGGCTGAACACACAAGAGATAGTTTCTCTCCTGAGAAAGCTTTCCACGACACCCTTCAGTCACCCCGTCTGATGAGTTTTAAGGACAGAGGTGAAAATGTCCTTTAGCTCTCTCAGGAAGGTAGGTGTGTGTCGTTTGTTTGAGTGTTTCCAAGAACCTAAAATAATTCTTGCACTTTAGGAATCCTCCACCTCAGGCATCTTTTTTTTTTTTTTTTTTTTTTGGTTTTTTCGAGACAGGGTTTCTCTGTGTAGATTTGCGCCTTTCCTGGAGCTCACTTGGTAGCCCAGGCTGGCCTCGAACTCACAAAGATCCGCCTGCCTCTGCCTCCCAAGTGCTGGGATTAAAGGCGTGCGCCACCACGCCCGGCCTCACCTCAGGCATCTTAGGATGGGACAAAACCCAAGTTCCAGATTTCTCTTTCCCAGAATCCCTGGGAAAACACAGCCAGGTTCCACCAATCTGAGATGACTTCCCCTTTGGCCAGCGTAGGCAGCTCGTCGTGGGGAGGGGAGGTTGACTACCGCGGGGTGCTCGGCTCTCACTCTAGTAGCAGGTGCAGGTCAGGAGTTGGGCAGCTACTATCGTGGCAAAGTCTAGTCAGGAAGGGGCATGGTCTTCTTCCTCACTGCCACACCACTTGGCCTTGTGGTCCCTTGGGTCTCTGCCTCAGCTCCAGTCTCGGCTCCTTTAGGTCCTGGCTGGGTAGTCCTCCCAGTCCTGGCTACAGCTATTGAATTATCTAGAATGGCCTAAGTGCTCTGGTCCCTCAGGTGTAGCCCACAAGAGGCAAGCAGAGCTTTGCCAAGGCCGGGCAATTTGAATGCGGTTTGCGTGACATTTGCATTAGATTTGCATGCAAGGGCAAGTCAGAGAACTTCCCAGAGCCTGGGAAGTTCCTGAGGTGACAGGCTAGGGTTGAAGACAGCTTTCGCATGTTTAAGCCTATGTGTGAGGACATTCTCATCCTCACAAAATCTGCATTTCACAAAGGCTGTCGATAAGTTGTTTTTTTTTTTTCCTTATCAAGAAATAAGTATGTGCAAATGTTTACTTTTCAGCAGTCAGAAGATGCAAAGTTCACACTAACTCCTCAGAGACAGTACAACAGTCTGGCAGGTCACGGCCTGGGTTAGAGGTATGCTTCAGCACCCCCAGCAGCTGGGGCGTGTACAGGCAGCTCTTCCTGTGAAGTGACTGGACCTTCACAGTCTGCCTGGCTTCATCCGAGAACTCCCCTGCTCATCTGAGGTGGCTTCTGGGTTGTAGGCACTGGGCTGATGGAGTGGGGCATCACACAGTCTATCCAGTGTGTGAACGTGGGCCGGAGTGGGGCGTCACACAGTCTATCCAGTGTGTGAACGTGGGCCGGGTAGTATGAGTTGAGTGTGTCTCAAATGATCAATAGACAGCAGGAGGAAAAGACGATATCTAAGGGGTCTGCTGTGGAGGAAAGCCTGGAGGGAGTTGACCAAAGAGAAGCAGGTTCCAGAAGAGAGCGACAGACAGACTGCCCTTAGGATGAGTCTATCAGGAGAGAGCCTCCTGGCCAGGGGGCAGGGGCATGAACAGGCCTTTAGAGGGGAGGACATTGGAAGAGGTACATTAGCATACCACAGGCGGCATGTGAGGTGAAGGGGCAGAGAGCGCCCTCCCTTCGAATCCCCAGAGGAGCTACATCATGGGAGAGCTGTGTTAGGACGAGGGCCAAAGGAAAGCCATCAGATTCTTGGGACAAAGTGGGTTTCTGACTCACAGATTTCCAGAGGGGTGGTGGGGTATTCCACATGAAATGACTTACCCTGGTCTGTCCTACATGCCAAGGGCCATGAGGCAGGTATTAGGTAGGACCATAAACTTATCTTGAAGGGAGTTGGGAGATGGGCTTGTCTCCCAACTCTTAGGCCCACCAGCCTCAGCAGGGCTTTGTTCTAAGGAACAGACTTGGGGGTGGGGGTGGGGGTGGGGGTCTGATTCCTCTTGGTCTCTTAAAGTTACAGCAGAGGAAGGTTCTCGATCTATCAGGGTGTCTGGATGTAAGTTAAGAGCTCCTTGTTCTTGAGGGCCACAAGAATATATTGTAGAGATTCAGCTGGGTATTAAAGCTATACTCTGACCAGACAAGGGTCCGTAAAATGGGAAGCCATTTATCATGGAATATCACCAGCCTTAATATTTCAGCTGTCTTCTGCTATGAAATTCTTGCATGCCCAAATACCCCTAGACCATATTGGCAAATGGCTAAGGTTCTCAGACGCTGATCCACTAGATGGCTAACACCTCTACAAGGCCTAGGAGACCAGCAGGCGGCAGATGCATCGCTTTGTTTCTTGTGCAAATGAAGCTCAGACCACCCCTTGCCTTCAAGCCTAGTGGCATGGCAGAGGATTGACTGAGGACCTCAGGGCCTTTTGCATAACCAGGTGCAGTGAGGACTGGAGCGGAATTCCACAGGAGACCCAGAACTGCATGGCCAGACAGAGGAGAGGAAGACGGAGATTCTGCAGAGGGTAAGGCAGATTTCTTGCAGAGTTTATCAGGGCCAGGGGTAAGGAGCCAGGAAGGATAGATGGAAGATGGAAGATAGGTGGAAGATAGATGGATAGATAGAAGGATAGAAGGAACAGAGGACGAAGAAAGCATAGGCGCTTACTAAAACTATGAGGACAGGAAAACCGGGCACAGAGAGGAGCTGAATGTGAGGACGGGGCTGAAACTGTGTAGACAGAGTTTTGTCATAAAGGAATAAAGTTAACAGACAAAAGAGCGTAGTTACGTAGATTCCTTTCCCTCAGATACCCCATGCTGTACGTAGCGTCTTTCCCAGGACTCTGGGAGGAATTTTCTCAGGGCTGGAACTTGGGCAGATTCCATTATCCTTACCTTGGGCATGACCAGATCTGAGCAGCTAACTGCAATCAGAACGGCTGTTTGTCCCACAGTCCACCCTCGCCCTGGGAAGGGAGGTGTGTTCACTGAGCCCCATTGTAGGTGCAGATCACTCCAGTGGGCTAGGACTGAACCTTGAACCTCCTTAGCTAGCCAGATAAGCCAGTTAGTTAGCCGGTGCCAACAGACAAGAGCAGGGCTGGGCCGGCCTCTCTGGGTCTGGTCCTGTGGACTATCGTGGGAAAGAGAAATAAGTTTATAGCAGGGATTTTTTAAATTTCTTTTTATGAAATGCAATTAGGCTCCATGACCCATCACTGGGAATGTTCACAGCTTTGGTCTAATCCCACTTCCAGGAACTTACCAGGGGACCTCAATCAAAGCTACCATCAAAGCTTGAACTTCAAGGCTGTTTACTTCAGCTGTACTTACAAAACACTTTATAAAAGCGGAGATTGGAAATGAGTTATGTAATTTAAAGACTGGAGATGAGGGGCCAGCAAGAAGGGTCCGCAGGTAAGGAAGGCACTCACCATCAAGCGTGACGGTCAGTCTGAGTTCAGTCCTTGGGATTTATATAGTAGGAGGAGGGAACTGACTTCTGCAGGTTGTCCTCTGATGGCCATGTATAGCCACATGAATGAATAAACATAAGTAATTTTTTTAAGAACTGGAATGATTGAGAAACTACAGTTCAGGTTTTCTATGACATTAGAAACTACTCATGACACTCTGGTCAGGGAAGCAGTCCCCAACTCCAGCAGGTACTCCCTAGGGACCCACATGCCACTCTGACAAGGAAAGTAAGTAGGCTGACTAGATTTTCACCTACCCTGCCTCCAAATCCAATCTCCTCAACCCCACCGTCTCATCCCTCCACCGTCTCATCCCTCCATCATCTCATCCCGGCCTCCCCTCCATGCTGCCCCATCTCCAGGACATCACACAGATCTTCCCCTCCAAACTTCCTCCCCCACCCATTGCTTCCCCCAGTCCCCAGCACCAGTACACACTCCCTGGGAACCCACAGGCCACTCTGGCCAGGGAAGCAAGTAGACTGACTATAGATCTTCACTTCTCCCTCAAATTCCCCCAAGTTCAATCCCCCAGTCTCATCTCCAGCTGTGTAGCAGACCTTCGGCTGTGATCAGGAACGGAGCAGGTCCTAGTGGAACACCCTGCTGTCTTCCCTCCTGCGAACTCCTCAGAACCCCTCTCCTAGCCCATCTCCATTCCTAAGTGTCAGTTGCCTAAACCCAGAAACACATTTTATCTGGAACCCCCAATGGTTACACCTATCAAGATCCCAGAAAAATTTCCTACCAGGCAGCACACAGCCACAATACTCTCCTAAGAACCAGAGAAGTCAACAGACACCAAGGAACAAATCATCTACCCAACAAAGACAAGACCAGATATCAGCACCTAAAATTACAATCTTCCCAAATCCAGATGTGTTGGGGAATATTATTTTAAGATGTGTTATTTCTGTTCAGGTTTCATTTGTTTAACTCTGTGTATTACTGTGCCTGTCTAGAACATCTGATGTTTTAATAAAGAGCTGAATGACCAATAGCAAGGCAGGAGAAATGATAGGCAAGGTTGGCACGCAGAGAGAATAAATGGAAGGAGAAATTTGGAAGAGGGGAGATCTAGGAGCAAGAGAAGGAGAAGGACATCAGGGGCCAGCCACCCCAGCCACACAGCCAGCCACAGAGTAAGAGTGAAAGTAAGAATACAGAAGTAAGAAAAGGAAAAAGCTTAGAGGCAAAAGGTAGACAAGTTAATTTAAAGTTAAGAAAAGATGGCAAGAAACAAGCCAAGCTAAGGTCAATCATTTATAAGTAAGAATAATCCTCTGTGTGTGATTTATTTGGGAGCTGGGTGACAGGCTTTATTTTTTCAATAAAGAAAACCCAAATTCAAGGAAATCTGGAAATGAAAAATTCAAGAACTTGAACAGGAAACACAGAGGTAAGCTTTATCAACAGAATTCAAGAGGTGAAAGAGAGAATCTCAGGCACTGAAGATATGATCAAAAAAATGGATACCTCCATCTAAGAAAATGTTAAATCTAAAAATTTCCTAGACCCAAATATCCAAAAATCTGGGACACTATAAAAAGACCAAATCTAAGAATAACAAAAACAGAGGAAGGAGAAAAAACCTAGGTCAAAGGCCCAGAAAATATTTTCAACAAAATCATAAAAGAAAATTTCCTTAACCTAAAGAAGGAAATACAGAACCCCAAATAGACTGGACCAGAAAAGAAAGTTCTCTTGGTACATAATAATTAAAACACTAAACATTCAGAACAAAAAAAAAAAAAAGACTATTAAGAGCTACCAAAGAAAAAAGACCAAGAAATGTATAAAGGCAGACCTATTAAAATAATGCCTGACTTCTTAATGGAGACTCTAAAAGCCAGAAGAGCCTGGAAAAATGCACCACAGGCACTAAGAGACCACAGATGACAGCCTAGACTTCTATACCCAGGAAAACTTTCAATAATAATAGATGGAAAGAATAAGACCTTCCATAATAAAAACCAAATTTAAATAATGTCTATTTATAAACGTGCTAGAAGGAAAACTCCAAACTGAAGATGTTAACTACACCCAAGAAAATACAATAAATAATCTCAGCTCAGCAAATTAGAAGAGAAGAAACACACACACACACACACACACACACACCACTACCGCCACCACCACCAACAACAACAATAAAATAACAGGAGCAATAAACACTGCTCATTGATATCTCTCAATTCCATGATAAAAAGATACACTAATAGCATGGATGTGAAAACAGGATCCATCCTTCTGCTACATCCAAGAAACACACCTTAACATCAAGGATAGCCATCACCTCAGAGTGAAAGGATGGAAAAGCTATGACAAGCAAATGGTCTAAGAAGCAAGCTTGTGTAACTACTTTAATTTCTGACAAAATATACTTCAAACCCAAACTAAGCAGAAGAGATAGGGAAGGACACTACATACTCATTAAAAGAAAAATCCACCAAGAGAATATTACAATTCTTAAAATCTATGTTCCAAATACAAGGGCACCCACATTCATAAAAGAGACACTACTACTACTTAAATCACATGCACACTACTTAAATGACCCTTACACACTGACAGTGGTAGATTTAATACTCCACTGTCATCAATAGGCAGGTCATCCAGACAAAAACTAAGCACAGAAATACTGGAGCTAACAGAGATTATATACCAAATGGACCTAACAAGATATTTATAGAACATTTCATCCCAAAACAAAAGAATATAACCTCTTCTCTGTATCTCATGGAACTTTCTCCAAAATTGACCACATACTCAAGTCTCAATAGAAACAAGAAAACTGAAATAACACCTTCCATCCCAAATGACTACCATGGATATCAGCAACACCAGAAATAACAGAAAGCTTACATACTCATGGAAACTTAGCAACTCACTACTGAATGAAAAGTGGGTCAAGACAGAAATTAAGAAATTAAAGATTTTCTAGAGTTGAATAAAAATGAATACATAACATAGCAAAATTTATGGGACATAATGTAGGAGGTTCTAAGAGGCAAGTTCATATGTACTAGTAGCTTAATAGCACACCTAAAAGCTTTAGAACAAAAAGGAGAAATCACATCCAAAAAGATTAGATGGCAAGAAATAATCAAATTCAGGGCTGAAATCAATAAAATAGAAGCAAAACAAAACAAACCAATACAAATACTCAGTGAAACAAAGAGTTAGTTCTTTAAGAAAATGAGTAAGATTGACAAACCTTTATTCAAATTAACTAAAAGGCAGAGAGAGAATATCCAAATTAACAAATTTAGAAATGAAAGGGAATATAACAACAGACACTGAGGAAATCTAAGAATTATAAGGACATACTTTAAAAACCTGTACTCCACCAAATTGGAAAATCTAAAAAAAAAAAATGAATAATTTTCTGAATATATACCACTTATAAAAAGTTAAATCAAGATCAGATAAGCAATTTAAACAGATCTACAACCCCTAGTGAAATAGAAGCAGTAATTAAAACTCTCCCAAACAAAAAACTTCAGGGCCAGATGTTTTTAGCATGGAATTCTATCAGACTTTCAAAGAAGAGTTAGTGCTAATTCTCCTCAAATTATTCCCCCAAATAGAGACAGAAGAAAAATTGTCTAATTTGTTTTACAAGGCCACAGTTAGCTGATATCGAAACCAAACAAAGACCCAACAAAGAGAGATTCACAGAGCAATTTTTCTTATGAACATAGATGCAAAAACTCTCAATAAAATACTTGCAAACTAAATCCAAGAACACATCAAAAAGATCATCCACCATGATCAAGTAGGCTTCATCCCAGAGATGCAGAGATGGTTCAATGTATGTAAATCAATAATGTAATCTACCAAATAAACAAAGTGACAGACAAGAAACACATGATCTGGATGCAGAAAAGGCCTTTGACAAAATCCAATACCCCTTCACAATAAAAGTTCTGGAGAGATTATGGACATACCTCAACATAATAAAGGCAGCTTACAGCAAGCACACAGCCAAGACCAACTTAAATGAGAGAAACTCAAAGCAATACTATCAAAATTAGGAACAAGACAGGGTTGTCCATACTGTCAATATCTATTCAACATAGTACTTGGCATCTCAGCTGGAGTAATAAAACAACTGAAGGAGAACACGGGGATACAAATTGTAAAGGAAGAGGTCAAAGTATCCTTATGTGCAGATGATATGTGATAGCATAATAAGTGATCCTAAAAGTTCCACCAAGAAACTTCTATAGATGATGAATACTTTCAGCAAATTAGCTGGATACAATTTAACTAAAAAGTGAGTAGCCCTCCTACATACAATGACAAAGGGACTGAGAAAGAAATCAGGGGAACAATACCTTTCACAATAGCCTCAAATAATATAAAGTATCTTGGGGTAACTCTAGCCAGACAAGTGAAAGACTTGTAAGTTAAAAACTTCAAGACATTGAAGAAGATATCAGAAGATGGTAAGATGAATGAATCAATAGGATTAATACAATAAAAATGACCATCTTACCAAAAGCAATCTACAGATTCAATGCAACCCCCACATAAATCCCAACACAATTCTTTAGAGATCTTGAAAAGACAATTTTCAGCTTCATATGAAAACACACACAAGAAAAACAGGATAGCTAAAACAGTCCTGAATAATAAAAGAACTGCAGGAGGTATCACTGTCCCTGATTTCATGTTGTACCACAGAGCTATAGTAATAAAATCAGCATGTATTGGCACAAAAACAGACACATTAATTAATTAAATAGAATTGAAGACCCAGACATAAATCCACACACCTAAGGACACCTGATATTTTTTTTAATAAAGAAGTCAAAAACACACAATGGAAAAAAAGACAGCATCTTCAACAAATGATGCTGGTCAAACTGGATGGCTGCATGTAGAAGAATACAGATAAATCCGTACCTATCACCCTGCACAAAAGTCAACTCCAAATGGATCAAAGACCTCAACATGAAACCAGATACACTGAACCTGATAGAAGAGAAAGTGGGGAATAGCCTTGAACACATTGGCACAGGAAAAGACTTCCTAAACACAACATTGATAGCGGAGACACCAAAATCAACAATCAATAAATGGGACTTCAAAAAACTGAGAAGTTTCTGCTCAGCAAAGGACACTGTCAATAGGATAAAATGACAGCTTACAGAATGGGAAAAGATTTTTACCAACTCCTCATCTGATAGAAGGTTAATATCCAAAATATGTAAAGAACTAAAAAAAAATTAGATATCAAAAAAAAAGATAATCTAATTAAAGAATGGGTTACAGAGCTAAACAGAGAACTCTCAAAGATCAGATAATCTAATTAAAGAATGGGGTACAGAACTAAACAGAGAACTCTCGAAGAGGGAACTCAAATGACTGAGAAACACTTAAAGAAATGTTCAACATCCTTAGTATTGGGGAAATGCAAATCAAAACTGAGATTTCATCTTCTACCTGACAGAATGGCTAAGGTCAATAACACAAGTGACATCTCATGCTGATAAGGATGTGGAGTAAGGGGAACACTCCTCCATTTCTGGTTGGAGTGAAAACTTGTACAGCCTCTATGGAAATCATTGTGATAGTTCCTCAGGAAGACAGGAATCAATCTACCTCAAAATTCAGCTATACGGGACTAGAGAGATGGCTCAGAGGTTAAGAGCCCTGGCTGCTCTTCCAAAGGTCCCGAGTTCAATTCCCAGCAGCTACATGGTGGCTCACAACCATCTGTAATATGATCTGGTGCCCTCTTCTGGCCTGCAGGCAGAACACTGTGTACATAATAAAGAAATAAACCCTTAAAAAAAAGAAATTCAGCTATACTACTCTTGGACATATGCCCAAAGGACATTTCATCTTACTACAGAGACATTTGCTCAACCATGTTCATTGCTGCTTTATTTATAATAGCCAGAATTGAAAATAATCTTGACTTTCCTCAACAGATGAATAGATAAAAAAAAATGTGGTACATTTGGAGTATTACCTGGCTGTTAAAAAATTACATCATAAAATTTGCAGGAAAATGGATAGAACTAGAAAAAAAATCATCCTGAGTGAGGTATCCCAGACCCAGAAAGACAGAAATTGTATGTATTCGCTAATATGTGGATGTTGGCTATTAAGTCAAGGATAACCAGTGGCAATCCATAGGACCACCGAGGTTAGGTATAGAGTAAGAAACTAGAGGGAACAGATAGATCTAGTTAGGAAAAAGGGAAATAGGATAGATACAGATGGATGGGAGCAGCTGAAATGGGATGGTTAAATGGTGAGGAGGAGGGAAGAGGGGTTGTGGGAAGGAATATGAGGGAGAGACAGCTAAAATTAAGAGCCATTTGAGGAGCAGTATGGAAGTCTAATACAGTAGAAACTTCATGTCTATATGTATAATACACACACACACACACACACACACACACACACACACACACACATATACACGATCTAAATGAAGTCACCATATAATGAGCAGCAGTGTCCCAGCTAGTCATCTTTTGCTACCAAACGAAGCTTCCGGTACTTGGATTGGACTACATATAATTGAGTTGTTAGCCTAAGTGGCTCCATGGGAAACACTCCCAAACAACCTAGAATGTTGCCAAGACTGTAGGTTGCTCTCCACAAACTGATGGCAAGTCCCCATTGCTGAAGACAACACCTACACAACTCATTGAACATGGAGATGTTGAGCTGGTGCCTACACAGAGCCTTCACCCCCTAGATTACATCATCTTTGGTACAGGAAGGCACTCTTCATGCTATCAAAAGAGAAACACAAACACCAAGCCAGCCACAGACCCTTTATCTACAATGGTGTACTACCTGCAAGATACGCTAGGGCAATAATGACCCAAAGCTTGTGGGAATAACCAACCAAGATGTGATTTGTCTTAAGGCTCACTTCACAAAATGGAACCCATACCAGACATTGCTTGAGTGACCAAGAACCTGAGACTAGATAGCCTAGGGACTCAAGATGGCAAACTAGCTACTACTGTTCTAAAAAAAAGAAAGAGAGAGAGAGAGAGAGAGAGAGAGAGAGAGAGAGAGAGAGAGAGAGAGAGAGAAAGAAACAAAAACAGTTGTAGCAATAAAATGACTCTAGTGGCATTCTGCTATAGTCATAAATCAGTACCATGGTCAGTTATCATCAGCAGAGCTTCCTTTTGTAACAGATGAGAACAAATATATACATTATATACAGAATGAGAGACCTTGGGACATTCAGCACTAAATGGGATGTCCCCATCAAATTCTTCCCTAACCTCAGAGGCCAGGGAACCCCAAGGAATAGGAGGTGGAAAGAGTGTAAGAGCCAGAGGGGATGGAGGACACCAAGAAAACAAGGACCTCTTAACTAACATGAGCAAAGCTCACATGAACTCATGGAGACTGAAGCAGCATGCACAGGGCCTGTAGGAGTCTGTACCAGGTCCTCTTTACCACTTTAGTGATTTTACAGAATTCTGAATGTGCAAAAATGTGGGTCTCTGACTCTTGTGCCTTCTCTTGGGTTCTTGGGATCTTTTCCTTCTCTTTGTTTTATCCAATTTGGATGTGTTAGGGTTTTTTTTAATCTTATTATTTTTTATTTTATTATTATTCCTTAGAAACCTGATTGTTTTCTAATGAGAGACAGAAAGGAAGTGAATCTAGATGGGAGAGGAGGTGGATGGAAACTGGGAGGAGTAGAGAGAGGAGAAACCACAATCAAGCTATACTAAGAGGGGAAAAATCTATTTCCAATAAAAAAATAAACACACAAACAAAAACAGCAGGCCAGGAGGCCAGGCCTGGTGGCGCATGGCTGCTGTCCCAGTTATTTAGGAGACTGAGATGGGGGATCACTTAGGCCTAAGAGTTCAAGACCAGCCCAAGGAACATAGTGAGACCCCCACTCAAGGTACAGGCCATGAAAACTTCCCATGAGCCACTCCTTCACATGATCCAGTGTTTCTCAACTTTGTATTATCATTTTCCTAAGTAGCTCTTTTAGACACCTTCCCCATTGCATCTTCCCCTAAAATTTTAATAACACAAAATGTATGTATATGTGTATATTATGTAAGAGAATATGTATGGCTTAATTTTCTTATTCAAAAATGGGCTCAGAATGACTAAATAAAAACTGTAAATGTTAAATTTAAAGCCATTAATATTAACATTTAACTTTAAAAAAGAGAAATATCTCATTAATTAATTATGAGGCCAAATGGACATGAAACCTTCAACATTCAAATTTTGTGTGAAACAAAAAAAAATACATTAAAATTATTTTATCAGGCTAGAGGGACCATTAGCAGTTTATACTACTTTATAAAACCTCTTTGACAAGATTTTGTAGAGAAATGATAAAATTTTCTTCAGGACCCTAAGGTTTCAGAATTAAAAAGAACATGCACAGAGATTAAGCTAAATAGTTTGGACGCTGGTATTAGAAAGAGAATTCAGGCTGGCAAGATTGCTCAGCAGATGAGAGTGTATTGCTGCACAAACCTCACAGCCTGATTCTACCCCCAGAACTGTATTAAAAAAGCCAGATTTGGTGGCATACATCTCTAATTCCAGCACTTTCATGGTGAGTCAGGAGACAGACACAGCAAATCTCCCAGGAGGCTACTAGCCTAGAGCACACAGATTGACAGCAAACAAAGAGAGAAACCTGCCTCAACAAGAATTAGCAGTAGCAGGAATTAACTCCTCAAACTGTCCTCTAACTGCCACATATGCACTGTGGCATGCATGTGCCCACACTCACAAT
Source organism: Peromyscus leucopus (assembly GCF_004664715.2). Lineage (NCBI taxonomy): Eukaryota > Metazoa > Chordata > Mammalia > Rodentia > Cricetidae > Peromyscus > Peromyscus leucopus. The sequence continues at coordinate 5,950,365 of NC_051074.1, forward strand.
AAAATAATAATAATAATAATAATAATAATAATAATAATTGTTGTTGTTGTGGAATATTAGTTGAAGATGTGTTACATTTGTTTGTGCTATGGAGCATTTGTTTGATCATGCAAAGATGTGTTGCATTCTTTTGTGTTGCATTTGTTTAACTCTGTGAAGCTGTGTTACTTTGTCTGCCTAAAACACCTGATAGGTCTAATAAAGAGCTGAACAGCCAATAGCAAGGCAGGATAAAGGATAGGTGGGACTGCTAGGCAGAGAGAATAAATAGGAGGAGAAATCTGGGAAGAGAAACAGAGGAGCAAGAGAGAAGGAGGAGGACACCAGACACCAGGCACCAGCCAGATATGGAGTAAGAAGTGAAAAAAAGATACACAGAAACAGAAAAAGGTAAAAGCCCAGAGACAAAAGGTAGATGGATAATTTAAGTTAAGAAAAGCTGGCTAGAAACAAGCCAAGCTAAGGCCGGGCATTCATAAGAAAGAATAAGCCTCTGTGTATTTATTTGGGAGTTGGGTGGTGGGCCCCCAAAGAACAAAGAGGAAAAAAAAAAAACCAAGTACAAACAATAATAGTAAAATAATTCTTAAAGGCAGTGCTCTGATGAGGTTGGTTTAAAATTTGTACAAAGGAAAAGAACTATGACAAGGCCATAACAAGAAGGCCCGTGAGCTGGACAAAAGCAACAGGACCAGAAGGCACACAGACAGCACATCAGAAGATGTAGGGAGACATGGCTTCCTGCTTAAGAGCATTGGCTGCTCTTGCAGAGGACCTAAGTTCAGGTCCCAGCACTCACATGGGGGCCTACAACCATCTGTAACTCCAGTTCCAGGAGATCCGACACCCTCTTCTGATCTCTAAGCACACACATGGAGCAGACTTACATGCAGGCAAAATATCCATATACATGAAATTAATTAATTGGTCAATTAATTAATTAAAGCTTTAAAAGAAAGTAAGACGTGGGAGAAACTCACCATCTTAAAAGAATGAACCATACCAGTGAGGGGTGAAGGGTGTCAGACTAACGTCCGAATCACACCAGCCTGTGTCAGCGTGAACCCCAGCTGGGCTGATGTTGGCCAAAGGACTGTGACACCAGCCCCTGTGGGGCTGTGGTCTCCCTGGCCCCAACAACAGGAAGTGCCACTAGAGACCCCTCCAGTGCTGTGGGGTTCCTAGTCCTGCACAGTGATGAGTGCAGACACAGGAACAGAAGAAGAGCTGCTGTAGGACATCATTCACTGCTGTCCCAACGCAGATCGTCCCCGGCACTCACGTGGCTGGCTGGGGATCACAGGAGCTGGACAGGCTCTTTGTAAACTGTGAGGCCCTCTTCAGTATGCAAAATAGAATTTATGGGCAGTGATCATATTTTTCACAAATTCATAAAGAATTTCTCAATACATTTTAAGGCAGAAATGTGTCAATCTGTATTTATGGCTCCAATATAACAAATTCTCATGTCAGCCATCTATTGTGAAGTTACAGAAAGGCCAGCATTTCAAACTCTTTTCTGATTAATATTTATAAAATGAAGAAACTAAATAATCCAATAGTGGAAGGATTTGTAAAATGTGGAAAATAAAACACTACATGTTAAAGTACAGTTATAATAATGAATCAGATCAAGTCTTAAAAACAGAATTCAGTATTAGAATTTGGATGTAGGGTTAATTTAGGAACTTTAAAATAATAGGGGGGAAAACCTTGAAATAAATACTCAAAAGATTTGGTAATAAAAAATGTTTAAAATATATGTCCAAATGAACTGAGATTAAATATCCTCAGAAAATATCAGTAGTCCACATAAAACTCACAGAGATGGATTAGAAAAGAGCTGACCACTAAAGCATACAAGTTGAACGAACAGTAAGCATACAAGTGCCCAGGGTTTCAACCCACAGGACCCGTCTTATGAATGAACTCATGCACAGGGGTGGCAGATCAAATCCCCCTGTGTTCTCTGCATGCCCACGTGGTGCCCTCCGCACTGGCATGCTGAGACCTGACCTGCACAGCCCCCTTCTGAGCCATTGTTGTTTCTGTTTTACTGTTGGGGAACAAGTCCCGGGGAGGTGAAGTAACTCCTCGTAGTGGTGCTGCCGGGAAGGGGCAGAGCCAGGGCTCAAGGTCAAGGTCTGTTTTCTCTTGCTCCTTGTATGCCATGATGGAAGTCAGCGAAGGGAGACGATGTCTCCGTGACAGTGAGGATGAGCAAGCTTTGCAGCAGAAGCAGCGGGAGCAGCTGAGGAATGCTGGAATAAATCAGTGGCTCCGACCTCAGAGCTTCCCTGTGCAGAGAGTAAACAGGCCTGTGCTGTGTTTACAGACATGTTCATGGATGCAGACAGCTAAGAATGGGAGGATGCCTGACCTCTTCCTCCTTCTCTCCTTGCTGTGACCCGAGCATCTGACAGTAACCACCGGAGGGAGGAAAGGTTTCTTTGGGCTCATGGTTCCCAGGGGGAGCTTCATCGTGGTAGGGAAAGTATGCCAGCTAGAGAGTGTGGCAGACCTGACACTGTGGCCGGGTCAGGAAGCAGAGAACACAGATCAAAACCAGAGGCAAACACGACCTCCAAGATCTGCCCCTCCTGACTGGGCTCCTCCAGGGTGGCCCTGGGCTCCCAAGGCTGTGTTCCCTAAACAGCATCACCCCCTGGGGACAAGTGGGCAAGCACAGGAGTCTGTGGGGCACTTTAAACACAATCTGTGAAAAGTGAAGCTGGTTGTCATGGTGACTGGGTGTCAAATAAAGGGGAAAGGTTAAGCAGGGTCAGGGCTGCCTGTTCCTGGTACACAGCACAGGCTTGCTCACTGCAGAAGCTTCCAGGGGCTAGGAGGCTGCCTGTTCCTGTGCCACCTTCTTTGGGCATCTTTCCTAGTTCCCTGCCCACGTGGCAGGCAAGCCCCAGGGTTTGAAGCCTTGTTCCCATCATTTTGAAGACTCGGCTCCTGCCACAGACAGAGCCCGAGGTGTGCTGTGGGAGAAAACCCATCAGTAAAGCTTGAAGATGTCATCACATTCATCCAAAAACACACAATTCCCCTCCCGGCTCAAATCTGAGTCCAGAATTTCATATTGTAGACCGAGTGGTGCAGAGCAGCCTGACCAGGACGTTTCCTGGGCAATCTCTTCCTGTGGACGGAGTATACAAGAACACACATGCTTCTGAAACCCAGACATCGCATCACCCAGTTCTGCCTCTTAACTGCGACAGTTCCTTGGTAACCCGTGCTTTCAAAACCTGCATGTTTTCGTATGCAGCACACTTCAGTTTGAAATCTTTTCAGGAGGCCATGTCTGCCATTGACAATGGCCCTGGCAGGGACATTTTCTGTTTACTTCATTTTAGCTGCACAGATCCTGAGGCCCCGGGAGCTATTGAAGATGTATGATTTAAAATAAAACCCAGAACAGCCCCTCTTAATATAGAATGACTTCTAGGAATGGCATGGAAGAGGCTGGGACCGAGCACTTTATCCCAGCCTTTTGTGTGTGGCAGTAACAGATTAGCTCATGCATGCATGGTAACCTATCATTTTCCGCTCTCAAGTCTTCAAGGCTGACCCTGCCCTAAGTATTTAGCCCCAATGAAGCCAAGGTTTTGAGGCAACCGAGTCTCATTTCCCTGTGTCCTCATCTTTCTGCAGTGTTCTCTGAGGAATAGGCTTTGGGTACCAATTTTATAGATGAGGGCACTGAAGCAACATTTCCCTATTCTCCCAGACGACGAACGGGAAGCCAGCATTTCAGCTGGCAGCTCTTAGCATGAATCTACGAACACTAAGCGGAAGTTCTCAACATGGAGTCTCTGGACCCGCAAGGTCAGCATCACCTGGGATCTCACCGGATGCTCAGCTCACCTTCGATTGCTGCATCCACACTCCTGAAGATGAGACTCGCCTGTGCAAGCCCGGGGGACACTGATGTTCTCCCCTCTGTATCGACACCTGCACCAGCGTCTGCAGAGACTGTGTCCCTCCCTACTCTGCTACTGTGTGAGTCCACACAGCTGTGTCTCTACACTGTCTGTGTCTCTACACCGTCTGTGTCTCCACACCGTCTGTGTCTCCACACCGTCTGTGTCTCTACACCGTCTGTGTCTTCAAAAACACTGGCCACTGTCTGGTTGGACAGGATCTTTTTTTTTAATGCTCAGCTATCTTTATCATTTATTAAATTTTTTTATTCATTTTACAACCACAGATCCCTCACTCATCCCTCCTCCCGCTCCTCCCCCACCTAACCGCCACCCCTTGCCCCGACTCATCCCTCATTCCCTGCTCAAAGGGTAAGTTCTCCCATGGGGGGACAGCAAAGGCTGGTACATTCAGTTGAGGCAGGACCCAGCCCCTCTCCCCTGACTCAAGAGTGAGCAAGAAAGCCAGCACAAGCACTGGGGGCAGATCTTGACCACACTGCCAGGAACCCCTCAAACAGGCCCAACTGCACAACTGTCTCCCGTATGCACAGGGCCTAGTCTGGTCCCATGCAGGTTCCACAGCTGTTGGTCTAAAGTTTGTGAGTTCCTACGAGCTTGGTTCAGCTGTCTCTGCAGATTTCCCCATCATGATCTTGACCCCTGCCCCTTGTTCATGTAATCCCTCTTCCCACTCTTTGACTGGACTCCTGGAGCTCGGCCTGGTGTTTGGTGGTGGATCTCTGCATCTGTCCCATCGGTTACTGGTTGAAGGCTCTATGATGACAGTTAGGGTAGTCACCGATCTGATTACCACAGTAGGCCAGTTCAGGCACCATCACCACTGTTGCTAGTAGTCTAACCTGGGGTCATCCTTGTGGATTCCTGGGAATTTCCCTAGCACCCAGTTTCTCCCCATCCCCATGATGTCTCCCTCTACCAAGACATCTCTTTCATTGCTCTCCCAGTTGGTCCCTCCCCCAGCTCGACCATCTTGTTCCCTCATGTTCTCATCCCCCATCCCCTCCCTTCTATTGCCCGCCCCCATCCTTAGTTTACTCACAGAGATCTCCTGTTTCCCCTTCCCAAGGTGATCGTATGGATGGGACAAGATCTTAACCAAGGTGTGAGTCAACCCAACACTCTTCTAACCAGTTATGTTGGAGAACTTAAATACAACACACCAATTACAAAAAACAATAACAAACAAACACATTGTCCAGACTCTACCCAGGCCAGTTAGGCCAGAAGCTTAGGAATGGTGCCAGGCTCTGCCCAGGGGATGGCATGAGTATACTATGAATTGGCTTCACGGTCTGTGGAGCTTGCCCACACCCAGTCTCTTTCGTCAATTCGAAAGCTTCATGGTTTGAATGTGAACTGTCCCCACAGGCTCCCATGTTTAAATTCTTGGTCCCCTAATAGTGGCACTGCTCTGGAAGGGTGTGGAGCCTCTAGGAGGTAGAGCTTCACTAGAGGAAGTAGGTCCATGAGACTTTGGGCTTGGCCCCACATCCTTCCTACATGCTCCCTAACTCCAGACACAATGTAACTTGGGCACTCCCCCTCTAACCCCACTCCCCACCCCCACCCCCCCACCCCCCACCCCTCCACCCCCCACCCCTCACCCCTTCACCCGCTCACCCCCGCTGCCCTCCCTTTCTTGCCATGACGGACTGTATCCCTTCAAACTGTGAGCCAGAATAAGCCCTTCTGCCTTAAATCGCTTCTTTGTATGAACAGTGAAAACACTGCAGTTCATACCATTCGATGGTCTTGAGTCTGAGCTGAGATGTTTCAGACAGAGTTCGTCAACGCTGCCTGGTGGGATGGGCCATGAAGTGCAGAGTGAGCAGGCTGCATGCTCAAAACCAAGACTGTAGCAAAGGCACACGATGCGACGTGAGTGAGCACTGCCAGAAATAGCCCAGGTTCACTGCACATTTGGTTTGGAATCTCTTTTTGGTCACCGAATACGCAGAACCCTTTTACTGTTAACAAATTCCCCCCATCTCACATTCAGTTACCCACCATATGGGGGTGTGACTCACTGTGACCCACTGTTTGGTGACACTGCTCTAGTTCAAGGGCTCATACAAGGTGTCAGTGTGGTACTTAGCAAAGAAGGGAAGATCCTGAGATGTCCTGGAAACAGGACATCACACATACACACACACACACACCACACACCACACACACCACACACACACACACCACACACACATACACACACACACTACACTCACCACACACACACCACACCTCCCACCACACCCCCCACATACACACACATACCACACACACACACACACACACACACACATACACACACCACACATACACACACATACCACGCATACACACACACACACCACACATACACACACAGACTCTGCAGTTGTGGTATCAGGGTGTTTGTGGTTCCTGCCAGTGGCAGCCATCTACAGTCTCTGTCGGGCCACTCCAGTCCGGCAGTATGCTTCATCAAAGTGTGCAGGACAGCCGGTCGGCACAACAGATGGCTGACCATGGATGTCACAGCGTTAGGCAATGGAATCCCTTCATCTTTGCTGCATCCTATTGTCCAGGTAAAGGGCTAAGTCCAGGCCATGGTCATGTGGAGGCAGGAGGAAAGTGTCTCTCTCTCCTATTAGGGGTGGAGACACGTAGGTAGATCAGGTCTTCGTGGTGACCACCTTAGGAAGAGGTCATGCATGAGGGCTATTCATTTTCTGGGCGCTATCCTAACAAACTACAGTCACAGATGCCTCTGGGACCTCCCATCCTTCTGCGTCCCACCATCTCTATCCACCTTCCAACCCCACTATTCTCTCTGGCCTGTTCTGCAGTGTTCCTTCCAGGCTGCTGGTGGCTGGGAATCTTCAGTCAATCCCTCAGTGTCTCCTGCTGGGGGTGGGTTCTGCCCATCCTGGCAGTGCCCCTCACAGGTCCTGTATTTCCCCTCAGTGGCTGCCATCGTGGACATCTTCCTTGCCTCACTTTACTGCCCCCACACACTCTCCTCCCTCCACAGCACCAGCCCCACGTCTTCACTTACACGCACACCTTCATGGCTCTTGCTGAAACAGACGGGTTCTAACATTTGAAAAAGCCTTTGGAGTGATCACTGGGCAGGGCACCTTTTCAGGTATGGAAGAAAAACAAAGAACACTTTTATTTCCTAAAGGTGACAGTACTGGGGTCAAGCACAGGGGGCAGGCAGCACCATGACCTGGGTGAGGTCCTCAAAGTCATCTGTGTCTCCTCCACACCTGCCATACTGTCCCAGGCCCATGGACTCAGGACAGACGACAGGTGACCTTCAGGGGTCCGTCCAGGGCCTCTGCTGACAGAGCTTAACTCTTCTCCATTGTTTTACAGTTGTGTCTCTCTAACCAACCTTCTCTCTACCTTCCTCCAGAGTTCCTGCCACGCTTCTCACACCTGACCTCAATTTCTCCTGGTCGGCAATGACTTGGGAAATAAGTATCAAGAAGTGTGTTCTCGGATGAGGCCCACTCAGAGGCTTGGCCCACCCCATGGCTCACGTAGACAGAACTAAAGAATCCCCCGGGATGGAAAAATCACAGATTCTATCACAAAAGGTTCCTGTGACACTGGAGAGTGATCCCAGGGGCCTTTTCTGGGTCTTATCATCATATGGCTGAGAGAAGGCTTTGAATGAGCCCCACTGCTCTGACTCACACTCCACTTCCCAAAGCTCGGATGTCTCACTTGAGAGATGACAGGAGATGAGGACTTACCACATGGGCTCTGTAGAAGGAATACACGTCCTCTGAGGATGGACACCCTACCACAGATAAAGCTAATGGAGAGTCAAAGGAATCCTTGGAGGTGATCCTGCTAAGAAAGGAGTCGAGATATGGCAACGAGACCCGTTATCCCAGACGGTCAGCAGTCACAGCTGACCGCTGTCCTCAGGCCTGCCTCGCTGTGGGCCTGGTCCACAGCCCCCGCACCCTCAGCCTCAGGGAAAAGCTTCCTCGGAGATCAGTCACATTGTCTACGCCCACCAGTGAGAGGTTGGCAGCCAAAATGATGCCCACAGAGCAAACAGCAACATTTCAGGGTGCCTGACAGTGTAGGATGCAGGGGAGTGCTTCCAGACACACTCACAAGCATTTCTCAACCCAGAAACAGTTTTCAAAGGAAAATGCCAGGGAGATAATAGCAGGTTTGTAGAAAAAGAGGAAACCAGCATGGCTGAGCATTTCTGCTCTCTTTGAAAAACCACAGAAACCACGTCAGGAACAAATAAGACAGAAGAGGGCTCCCTGCCAGGGAGGGACGGGGGACGAGACTCCTGAAGTCACTGAGACAGAGATCGGAAGAGGAAGCCGCCTCTCTGAGCACAGGCTGTTCCCACGGTCCTCAAACGCGTGCATCTTCCATGAGACACGCAGGGTGACCCTTCAGCGTTCGGCTGACTCCTGCGGCCATGCAGCCCAGTGCCCAGAAGGAGCCTCAGAAAAGCTTAGTGAGAAATGGGGGCCTTGACGAGAGTCCGACAACAAGAAGAAATAGCATCGTGCTTTCAATTACATTTAGTCTCGCGGGAGAGTCGAGCTGTCTCAGGATTGACTACTGGCTCTGATGGAGTCACCCTCAGAATCTCCATCATGGTCTTAAGCTGCTCAGAGAGGAATGCCTGGTTTCAGAGTTCAGGGCTAAGTAGCAGCAAATGTCTCCCATCCCTCCAACTGATGAGCCCAGTTTTATGAGCTGATGGTGGTAGCCAAAGGGGACCCAGAGGACGCTCTGAGAAATGGCTCGTTAAGCTCATTCAGAGGGTTCCAGAAGCCATGCTTTGGGAACACGCTGACAAAGGGCAGCTGTGCTGACATTTTGTACGGACACTCCTGATCACATTACACATCGTTTCTCCTCTCCACTTTTTGAAGTCATGCCAACTGCAAATATAATTGCTGAGTGTTCTCGGAGCGATAATGGCCCAGCTTTGGTAAGCAGCCCTGGTTATTACCAGAATTTCGGCAGCACTTTATCCTGGTTGCAGAGCATACTTCTAAGTCTAAGACCAATGCTGCCAACCCAGGAAAGAAAGCTAAAAGATTGGGGACACTTGACAAAATTGTATGTGCCCCCCTTTAATTGTCATTTTAGATGTGTGGGTATTTTTCCTGCAAGGGTGTCTGTGTAGGGTGAATGCCCCCCTATTAATTTTGAAGATTTTTCATTTATGTGCATATCTATATGTCTCTCTGTACATATGCCACTTGTGTACAGGTTCCCAAGATCCTGAGTGACAGACAATTGTGAGCCACTCAATGTATGTGCTAGGAACTAAACTTGGGTCCTCCGTAAGAGTAGCAAGCACTCTTAACCACTGGCCATCTCTCCAGGGCCCACTAAAACAAAACACTTTTTTAAAGGTAGGGTCTCACTATGTACCCCAAGCTATCCTTGAACTTAAGATCCTCCAACCTGCTGAGTGCTGGTATTATAAGAGTGTGGTTCCACAGCCATGCATGTCTGAAATCTTATGAAAGAAAGAATTCTCCCCGACTCAGGCACACAGTTATAGTCACAGAATTAGCTTCAGACAGTAACAGAGAAAAATAGCAGAGGTAAGAAGAAAAAAATTGATGTCTCAACAGATGGAGGAAAAGGACTTAATATTGCTTAGGATGCTGCTTAGCAAAGTAAGAGAAGGGAAATCCTCTTATTTGAATAACAAACATCTGTAGCCAGTCCTACAGCACAGACAGAAAACCTGTAAACCTATTCCGAGTAGAGGGCACAAAACAGAATGCCCATTTCTCTGGTACTGGGCATTAGCAGAGGTCCTGGTCCACAGCACAAAGAAACAGATTCAAGAATGTGAGGGCAAGAGAGAAGACTGTGAGATGGTCTACCTGGGGTGCATGATGGATTCCATAGTGTGTTGGAGCAAAAAACACTGCTCATTCAAGTTGTATTATGAGACCAGTTTTCAAAGTGAATAGTTCAAAACAGCAACCGACTCTTGCAATTGGAACCCAGGCTGGCCTGGAATTCTCCATCCTCCTGCCTCAGCTTTTAAAGTGCTGAGAAGACAATCACACACTACTGCCCTGCTCATCCCATCCATGCCAGGTCCTGTAACAATGAGAAGCATGAGTGAAGCAAGCCCATTCACAAGGCTAGCCCATTCACAAGGCTAGCCCATTCTTGGGTGTTTACAAATCAGATGGACCAGTACACTGCAAGGCTTCTGGGGAAAAGCAGAGTAGAAGCTGTGTCGGAATAATTGGAGAGGTGACCTGGACTCGGTGGGGAGGTGGTTTCCTGCTATGAAGACGCCAGTTATCACCTAACCAATCAATAAGTCCACCAAGAGCTCAGTCGACTCCAGTCTGATTTTTGTTTTTAGAAATTGAGTAACTTGTTTGAAAACTTCACGGTGGATGGAAGTCCACTAACACTTCAGTTGATCTCACAAACAAGGAACAGATGGTTTGACTTAACAGCTACTAAGTCAGTCTTCAAGGTCATGGGAATGTGGCACTGAGTCTCGAATAGACAAATAGTCGAGATGGGCAGAACAGGGAGTTCCTGAAGAGGGCACCAGGGGCACTCAACACACGCTAGTGACACTGTGACACATGCCAGTGGAAGAACACATTCAGCCAATGATCTTGGGAAAATTGACTGTTACATGGAAAATATTAAGTGAGATGCCTGTGCCCAGCACCAGGGAGAGGGGCATCTATTCATATGAAAAACTGAACTAGCAGGCAGCGGTGGCGCACCCCTTAATCCAGCACTTGGAAGGCAAAGCCAGGCAGATCTCTGTGAGTTCGAGGCCAGCCTGGGCTACAGAGCGAGATCCAGGACAGGCTCCAAATCTACACAGAAGAAACTCGAAAAACAAACAAACAACAAACAAACAAAAAAACTGAACTAGACAGGAAGTCAATAGAAAGAAAAGAAAGGTAGCATAGTATGATGAATCAGGTTGGGAAAATCCTTCTGAAATAAAACTCCAAGAGCACAAATTACATGGAAAAAAATGATAAAGCGATTAAATACATCAAAATGAAGGATTTTTATTAGGGAAGGACATAGTGGACCAGGTTGGTGGAGGACAGTCACAACAGCTAGCTCTGACAGATGCCCACACCGAGCATGCTGGAACCCTTCAATCTGCTGGGGGAAGCCCTGCTGAAGAACCAGGTAGCAAAGGGATACGAATGAGTGAATTACAGAGAAGAAAACAAGTCCCAAGCTTAAGGGGCGGGGGGGGGCAATGCTACACAAAATCATTAGTTTAAACCAGAGAAATACAAATTGAAATAACTCTAAGAAATCATACTGAAGCTATGGGGAAGGGCAAACTAACACCTGAGAAAGTGGGGACCCTGGAGAGAATGTGGAGGGGACCAGACCCCTCAGGTGGTTTAGCACTGCTCATCAAAGTAGAGAATAGCACCCTTGTGAGGCAGGAATTCTGGAGGTGAAGTGCTGGGCTGACATGCCACCTTCCAGAAGCAAACAATTGGAAATCAATTTCTCTATTAAGATACAGCCCGGAAAAGAAGTCAAAACCACCGTTTGCCTTTCTCTCCATTCAGGTCCACCTACCACCTCTTCTTCTGGACTCTGGTAGGCTGAAACTGCTTTCCTTTGTCTTGGCTGCTGGGGAATATTCATTTTATTGACAGCTCACGTGACCTTCAGCCACATCTCCCCTCTGTCTGTCGGACACTGGTGTGGGTCATGTCTGATCCTTTCTTATCTGGATGCTTATTCTGAATATTTTCTTCTCCTGGGTCTTCCACTATGCTGATTCTCTACTTACAGTATTTAATCTGCTTTTCAGCCGTGTGCATCAAATCCCAGCCTGGAAGCTATTGATACAACTTGGCAGTCTTCTTGATTTCCCCCAACCCCACCCCACCCCACCCCCCCCAACCCTGCCACCCTGTGTTCCGAAGGTTAAAAAGTGAAGGATTCATGGGTGTCTTAGTTTTCTATTGTTATGATAAAACACCTTGACCAAAGCAACTTATAGAAGAAAGAATTTATTGGGGGCTTACAGTTTTAGAGAGTGAGTCCTTTGACCATCACGGCAGGGTGCAGGGCTGCAGGGAGGCAGGTGTGGCTCTGGAGCAGTAGCTGAGAACTCTCATCTTGAGACTGCAAGCAGGAGTCAGGGAAAGAGAGAAGGAGGAGGTGGGAGGAAAGAAGACAAAGGGGGAGGGGGAGGGAAGCAGGAGGAGTAGGAGAGGGAGAGCAAAAGAGAGAGAGAGAGAGAGAGAGAGAGAGAGAGAGAGAGAGAGAACAAAGAGAGAACTGAGAGTGGAGTTGGCCTTTGAAAGCTCAAAGCCCATCCCCAGTGACACACCTCCTCCAACAAGACCACACCTCTGAATCCTTCCCAAGCAGTTCCACCAAGTAGGAACCAAGCATTTAAATATGTGAGCCTATGGAGGCTACTCTCATTCAAACCACTGCAACTGGAAACTTGAAAGTTGAAGGGGGATGTAGAACAATGGATGATGATGTAAGCGGGTAGGGAAATATCAGGGAATACTGACTGGATAAGAAAAAACAATTTCTTATAGATGTTTAAAATTGACAGAGAATAAAGTACAAGGCAAGAGTACCACACAGTGGAGAGAAGGGTAAGAAAACATGGAGAGTTCCATGGTCCTGGAGCCACGAGGAGCATTGAAAGTGTGGATTTACATCAAACACTAAGAAGTCAAGAATGTAGGCCAGGTCTTTCACTTCACAGTGCAAGAGCCTATAAATAGCAAACTCACGGAGAAGAGAAGGAAAGAAATTAGGATTAATTAGTAGAAAGGTCAGCCAGAGGGGTGTGGATTCATAGGAGTCAGTGCCCAGTGACAGCAGGACAGGGAAGTGTGACATGAGGCGCCCCGGAGACAGGACACCTCCCCAGGGATGCTGCTCAAGCCCTGGCTTCTGTTTAGACAAACCAACTCCACCTTCACTGAAGCTTGTTGGAGCATCATCCCAGCCAGCCCCACGCAATCTCTTCTCTAGATGAGCTGGAGGCCTGGAAAAGAAATCAGCTGTAGCTGTAGGAACCACAAGAGAAGATGTGCAAGACAGGGAGGTACCCACGCCAATAGTGTGTGTGTGCTGTGCTGTGTGTGAGCAGCCTGCCCACAGTCCCCTTGGGGCCACGTCTTAGCCTTGGAGGAGCGGCTCTTGGCTGCCCCTAAGGACTGCAGCAGCACTGTGCTCTCTGAGCATCTATGGGTCTCCTCGGGGCCAAGAAGTGTGTTGGCATTTAAGTAAGTCTTGAAGAGTCCCACAAATCCACACCACACCCTATAACCGCTTCAGGGACTGGAAGTTCCATCCAGAGGCTGACAAGTCAGAGCGGCAGCAAAAAACTAAGCTGGATGCCACCCTGCCGTTTAAAAATGGCATGGACACTGGAAACACGACTGAGTAGATACATATTCAAATGAGAGGAGAAATGACTGTCTGGCAAGGTGGCGTAGTGGGAAACCAGGCTTCCTGCCAAGCCTGATGCAGCCTGAGTTTGATTCCTGGTCCCTACACGGTGGAAGGAGAGACCCAAACCCCACAAGCTGCTTTCTGACATGCACATGCAAGTCACGGCATGTGAACGCATGCACATGCACATACATAAATGTAGCAAAATTAAAAAGTAAAGAAAGGGCGAGATTTAAGCTTGTTAAAGAACAAGAGAAGGAAAATGCTAGAAAAAAGATAATACTGCAAGAGGGAGAACCCACTGGAAACCCCACAGTGAGGGGTAGAATTAAATGCATTAGTGAGTTACATGAAATTAGACTGAACACCCCAATTAAAAAGTGGTGGTATTGTAGCAGGGGAGGAGGGCCAGACGAACACGTGAGACATCCAGAGATTCCAGCGCAGCAGAGTTGAGGAGGAGATACGGTACACATTGGTGAGAACCCAGATTATACAACGCTAGAAGGATCCATAGTTGTAGCCTACGGGTTTCAGTTAATGATAATGTGGAATTACAGGCTCATTTGTTTTCAGATTTATTCCACACTAACGCAAGACATTAGTAATGGTGGGAGGAGGGAGCAGCATCCAGGAACTCTGTGCATTCACCATTTCTTTATAAACCCAAACTTCCCTCAAGAATAAAGTCCATTAATTTTTTTTAATGATAAAGCTGTCAACTGGATACAGTAGCAAATCACAACTATGTGTTTCACACAAGAGACAGATTTAAGACAAAATGCAGAGAGATTGATGAGAAAAGCCTGGGAATATCAACCCAAAGCAGGCTGGGCTTGCTGCTCTAATTAAGTGAAATAATTAATAAAACAGGAAACTGTTCGTTGTGGGCTCTCTCGGAAATAGGACAGCTCAGGCAGCTGGAGAGGCTGCTCCAGATTTGAATACACCGCACAGCTTAGACTCAAGGCGTCAAGAGCAAAATTCAGAAGATTGAAAGGAGGAAGTACCAGGATCAGAGGAAGCTGGTGGCAAATGCTGAGACATGTCATGAGATGCCGGTGCCCAGCATTGTGGGTCTGTGGGCATCCTGAGTGGATCCAGGAACGGAGCTTCTCTCCAGCAGCTGCTTCAAAGCTGACCAGGTGGTGCACCCTGAACTTGCCTCAGACGGCGGGGAGACAGTCAGAGGTCCTCCCTCAGAGAGTCTGGAGTAAAGAGGAAAAGCCAGGGACCTGACAGGATGCTGCCACCAGCAAAACAACATGAACATGGAGCAAGTCTGGCAGGCAGTACTATGTTCTTGTCCATATCTGTGAGTAGAAGACTCAGGTTGGAAGGAGATACGAGCCGATGGATATAATCAAAATTAATTATGTAAGTGTATGAAAATCAGAAAGATTAGATGAAAAGTATTATTTAAAACTCAAAAAAGGAAATGCCTGGGGCAAATTATTGTTTATTTGTTTGTTTGTAATCAATTAAATTAAGAATAGGGCCAGAACGTCGGGGCTACCTCCTCAGGAAGCTGTCTGACTTTGCCCAGGAAGTCTAAGCTAGCATCTCATGCTGTACTTACTCACTAGGGCACAGGCCTGAAAAGTAGTGATGCAGGAAGGCTGTGGTCAGGGCTCCAAGGGTTCCACTGTGTTCGGAGGAAACACCACCCTGGCAGAGTGGTCCAGGTCAATGACCAGGTGGCCATAGCAGGCAGCTGGAAAGAGCACAGCAAGGCTCAAAATGCATGGCAAGCTGCAGTGGCCCACAAGCTGCTGTGGCCCGCAAGCTGCTGTGGCCCGCAAGCGGCCATGGCCCGCCACTGTGAGCCTCTGCGAACAAGGTCCAATGATGATGGTGGCTGGACCCAAGCTGAGGGTCTCCCCGGAGCCTAGGCTAGGGCAGGAGGACCAAAAGCCATAGCAAGGGCAGCTGATATTCTGAATATCTATTCTCTGTGTTTAAAGGGACAGTTGTGCATCTTACAAGTGTTTGGCAGTATAGGAAACAAAAAAAAACGAGAGAGGATATCACAAAGAAGCAGGCACACCGGGGACCAACAGTCTTGAGCGGGTGTGTGCAAGCCCAGGGGAGTGCTGCAGGCAAATGTCTATGTTTTAAACTCACAGAGCACCACCCTGGGCATTTCCTCAAAGGCTTGTCATTCTAAGACCAATATAATAGGAAAACTGTGATTTGCTTTGGAAAAAGAACTTTGATGAATTGAACTAGATAGCTCCAGAAATGCAACCCAGCATCATCTTCACCTGAGGCAAAAGTGAAATCCCACCACACAAAGCCAGTGAGGATGAAGGTGGAAGCCATCTGACAGCCAAGGATGTCAGTGTGGACTGCCAACATGTCCACAGCACTGACACATCCAGCCAAGGCCTCATGATGCCCTTCAAAGTCCTGACATTTCTATGCACATGTATTAAAATCTGCCATGACTCCTTGAGGACATCAAGCAGGTATTTTATTTTAAAAGCAAAATCTGAAGTCTGAAGCAACAGCCAACAGTTTCATTAGGAGACCGTCTAAGACACTGAAGTGCAAACTGGGAACCATATTTTCCAAGAGCAAGAAAATCAAATGAAATATGCACAAAGGCAAAAATGTCTTGGGATGTAAATTATATTTCGATATCAATCTGTTAGCATTGCTCACTTGTTTATGTGTCAAATAGCTTCCCAAAGAGGATGGCTTCACCCGTGATTCTGACTTATTAGGATGCTCAGGCTTGATGTATCTGTGGGTTCAATGTGTTGGTATCCATGAAGGCAGAATCAATATTTTAATCATGCCGAGGCTGGGTGAGTAAATCCACTCTCTGGTGCCATGTGGAATTTACAGCTTAAAAATGATAAATGCAACTCTTCCATATTGAGGGCCAACCCAAATAGCTCAGTTTTATTAATGTTCCTCATCAGCCTCAAGAACCAGTCACCAGTTTGGCTTTGAAGATAAGCACGAATATTAATCTCGAAATACTGATGGAGAAGTCTCGCCCCTGTCCACCCCACTCCCCTTTTTGTGAGACAAGGTCTTACTAGGTAGCCCTAGCTGGCCTGAGACTTGCTATATAGACACATTGGCCTCCAAATCACAGAGATCTGCTTGCCTCTGACTCCTGAACTCTGGGATTAAAGGCGTGTGCCACCACCACCCAGCTGATAAACTTTTGGATGGTAAGTAGAACAAATCTGCATTGTTAAGTTTTGTGATCTCTGCCTATCCGTGTTCTCCAGCCTTCATCCTTCCTAAGTCAGCCTGCACTGGTTTCACACCCTGCAGAGCACCTTTTCAAACCAGTTGCTGCTTCTCCCAGATTTCAGCTGAAGTGCCTGGCTTGAGGCTATGCATCTTTGGAGCTGTGGCTAGGGTACAGTGTGCGAGGAGGTTAAGGGTGTCACCCCACCATGTGAATCCCGGGTGACGGCCAATGTCTCCAGTGTGACAGACCTAAGGTGTCTAGGAGCCCTCCGCTCTAAAGCTTTGCCCCCTAGACTATTCGGTTCTCTGCCTCTTCCACTTCCCTCTGTTTCTTCTCCTCTGCCCCCCGCGGCCCCCCCCCCGCCCCGCCCCGTTTCTCTCATGGGTAGCGGAGTTTCTTCTCCTGCGGCAGGAGGAGGATGTAATGGACTCCGGAGATCAAGTTCTGGTGCATCAGATCCTCTCCGTTTGCAGTGATCCTGCGAAATCACTGAGAAGACTGAGCGAATGATGAACCTGTGACCTGAGTAAGAGCGGTCTGAGCTCGGAGGACCTGATTAAGATGGAGCTCGGAGGGATTCAGGGAAGCCATCAACGCATGTCAACTCAACATGTCTTTAATATAAGTTTCTATTGAGTATCCTCTGGTTAATGGACACTATTTGTGCAGGTGCATGTGTGTATACATATGTATGTAGTGCATGGGGGTGTGTGTGCACATGTGTATGTGTGTTTGCAGGTGTACATGTGGGTTGTGTACACATATGTATGTAGAGGTCAGAGGTCAGCTTCAACTGTCATTCCTCAGCGCCATCTTCTTGTTTATTTGTTTATTTTTTTGAAACAGGGTTGCTCAGTGGCTTGGAATCTGCCAAGTAGGCTAGGTAGGCTAGGCTGGCCGGGCAGCCCACCCCAGTCTCCAGCTCCCTAGCTCTGGGATCTCACGTGTTCACCTCCACACTGGCTTACTTCATATGGGTTCTGAGGATCAAACCCAGGTCCTTGTGCTGAACAAGAGTGTGCTGATTGAGCCAGCTCCCAGCTCCAATGTCTATTCTTCATTCATGAACACGAATGGCTGACCGCAGTGTGTGAAATGCCTGCAGGAGGTGTGTGTTTGACACACATATTTCCTCCATAATCCTTCCTGTGCTAGAAACACCAAATAGCTCATTAGCCCTTTCTGGAAGACAGTTTTAAACGGCGAAATCAGTAACAACAATGTAACAAAACAAAACAAAAAATAACCAGAGCACTAATAGACTGGAAACATTGTGCCGCCTGACAGAAAGGCAGGACCTGGCCTTTGGCCTCAGCTGAGAAAATGCAAGGACGCTTTTCACTTCCTGGCCGATGTCTGCTAATAACGACCTCAGAAGCGCAAGAGGTATCAATTTGGGTTGCAGATAACTGTTAACAAGTAGACAAATTCAAAAGTGCAGAATCCATAACTAATGAGCCCAGGGACTGTATGTTATGTCTCCTCTTTGGTCCCCGTCTGTGTGCACTGCATCTCGGGGGAGGAAGAGTGGGATGCAGTTGCATGGTTTTCAACTGTTCTGGGGATCCTAGGGATGAGAAGCAAGGCCCTCAAGATCTGTGAAGCAAGAGTTGCAACCACTGCTCCTTACCCTTTCCTGGCAGTGTCCCTCCTTCAGGAAGAGCCACTCTCCTGCCCTCCCACTTTAAAGGCTGTGGTTGAATACAAGTACCCAGAGCTCGGGCAGGTGGCCCGGTGTGAGCCCGCCTGAGCCGCACGGCCTCGCTTCCCTAGTCAGTAGTCCAGGGAGAGAAACAGTGTGGGCAGAGCAAAGTCCTGAGCATGGAGTTTCTGGTGGATCCCTTTAAGGATGTGTGTCTTTGGTTATTGGAGTTGGAGTTCTGCCACCTGAGAAAAAGCAAAATAACCAATATGAGTACATTGTGTGGATAGGTTGGACCCACTTCACGAACCTTTAAAATTTTCTCCCTGAATTTTAAAGCCCTTTTTCTTTCCCTCACAATCTCCTCTCCTTCTCTGAGCCACTTATAGCATGAGGCTGCTGCTAACTTCTTTTCTGGATGTAGAATCCAAGGCCTTCTGCAAGCTAAACAGTATTCTACCACTGAGCCATTAACATATCCCAGCCCTTGGAGCTGAAGATCTTAGTTCGTGTGTGTGTGTGTGTGTGTGTGTGTTGTTGTTGTTGTTGTTGTTGTTGTTGAAGACTGAACCCAGGACCTCTTGATTGCAAGGAAGACATTTTACCACCGAGCTACATCCTCATCCCTGTTTCCAGTTTTCATTCGTTTGTTCAGAGACTAAATCCCACTACGTTCCCCCAGGGTGCCCTGGAACTTGCTTTGTGACCCAGAAAGCTCTGGAACTTGCAATCCTCCTGCCTCAGCTTCCTGAGTAGCAGGGATATCAGGTCTCACCCCAGGGCCCAGCCACATGTCATCTTTTTGAATCCAGCTTTCCGGTCTGTTTCTCTCATTTCAAGAAGTCTTGGGAAAGTGATCTCTCTCCCAGCGTGGGTGGTCATCCTTCAGTTTGGAGACCGTCAGTGTCCTCTTTCTAGTTGATGGTTAAAAGGACAGTTCGTGGCTCCAGGTGCAATTGGGTGGCCGCCCGGAGCAACAAGACTCTAATGCCCGCTAAAGCAGCTTCCTGCAACTTCTGACTCACATTTCCACGGGGCGCCCTCAGGGCTCTTTCTGTACAGAAGCTGCCAGATCTGCACACAGAGCTTGGCAGCTGCCGCTTCCCCTTGCTCCCGGGAGCTGTTGGAGAGGAGACTCGTGATATGTCAGAGTGGAGAGGCAGCCTTTTTGGCAGCTCCATCACTCAGAACACAGACCTCTCATCACATCATCTTACCGCCCTTCTGGGCCTGGAGGGTCAGCACGGATGCACGTTGCCTTTCTTTATTCTCTGACCTGCTTCTCACCAGGTGTGCGACAGTAGCTGCCACCTGCTAGGCTTCTGCTCTGTACAGCCTGGTAGAGACATTCATTCAAGTAATGATCACATAAAGAGCAGTTGGGGGGCCAGGAGGTGGTGGCGCACGCCTTTAATCCCAGCACTCGGGAGACAGAGCCAGGCGGATCTCTGTGAGTTCGAGGCCAGCCTGGTCTACAGAGTGAGATCCAGGACAGGCACCAAAACTACACAGAGAAACGCTGTCTCTAAAAAACAAATTAAAAAAAAAAAAAAAAAAAGAGTAGCTGGGTTGTTTGGACAGAGGACTACTGGTTCTCAACCCATGGGTCCCAACCCCTTTGTCAACCCTCTATCTCCAAAAAGTATTTACATTCCGATTCATAGCAGAGGCAGAAATAACTTAATGGTTGGGGTTGAGGGGTCACCACAGCATGAGGAATTGTATTAAAAAGGGTTGCAGAGTTAGGAAGGTATAGGACCACTGCTGTAGACTAAGGTAATGAACGACAGAGATGTGAAGTCCCTTGCCCAGGCTTACACCACTCAGAGATGACAGAGGTAGGACCAGTGGCCTGTCTGACCCCAAAGCATCTGAAGTATGACTCCTCAGCAGTGGCTCCGCTGTGGGGCGTGGGGAGGGAGGTGATCCACCTTTGCCCGGACAGAAGGACGGAGGTGACCAGTCTTTGGCAGACAGAAGGATGCGGGGGCCTCCCAGAGAGATGCTGGGAGCTCCTCTCTTACTTGCAATCTTCTCAAAGAGAAAGGTTTCTTCTTTCTCTCCTACTGAAGCAAGAATGTTTTCTTTTGTGACAATGTTTCACGACATAGTCCTAGCTGGCCTGAAACTCTCTACCTAGACCAGACTGGCCTCTAGCTCACCGAATTCCAGCTGCCTCTGCCTCTGAGTATTGGTATTAAAGATATACACCATCATGTCCAGCCCCTGGAGCAAGAACTAATATTTTAGTGAAAAAAGGAAAAGAAATATAAGGAAGAGTTAATTTTCAGTAAGATGGAAACCAAAGATTTTTTTTAATATATTGGAACACAGTTTCTATATATTCAAAACTTCTTAGCAAACTGACACATTCTGAATTTTTAAAAATTATTTATGTGTTGAAAGCTCACATTTTATGAAAATATCCTTAAGAACTTCATGCATCAACCAAAATCCTTTAACTACTTTCCTATCTTTTTATCAACATCAAGTTTTATCATTTTTATGTTTTATTTTGTTTTCCCTTTGCTTATAGTAGAGGGGTTTATATTCTCATTTTTAGTATTACTATAGTGTTGCTCTGAGATCAGTTTCATTAACAGCCAGAAACACAGTGAGCTAGCAACACATATAAGTCATTTAAAAGGGATTTTTTTTCTTTTTTTGTGAATTTTTAAAATTTATTCTTTGACAATTTCATGGATGTATACATTGTATCTTCATATCTCCTTAAATCTACCCAGGAACCCCCCCCCATTTCTTCTGCATCCCACCTTCGTGTCTTTTTTATAACTCATGAAGTCCAATTAGTGTGGCTTGTATGTGCATGAGCGTGGGCCCACCTTTTCCCTGGGAATATGGGCAACCTACCAGCAGCCTAAAAATGGAGATTTCTTAACCCAAGTATTGTTCATTTGTACCCTCATTCAGCATCTTGGGCCAGTCAGTGCTCCAGAGAAGCCGAGGATACTGGTTCAGGTCCTCTACTAAGCTTGTTTTGTTTTAGTCTTGCCCAGCACGTAGGAAAATGGTTTGGCAAAGAACCCAGCTGTGACAGTGGTCTGAGTGGAGAGATCAAGGAGAGACGAGTGTGCTTGGAACTGGATGGAGCCGGCTCAGAACCTTAACACCACAGCTACTAGCCCCATGGGCTGCTGGACCTCGGACAGGGCACCTCCAAGCTGAGCTGTGCGGTCAAGATAATGAGCCAGCAGGTTTCAAAGAAAAGGGTGTAAAGTATCTCAGCAATTATCTGTTTATTTATATAATGTGTTGAAATGAAATGTCAGGCCTACTGGGCTAAATACCATACATAATTAACATTAACTGACTCTCTTCTCAAGTTTATTGTGGCCCCCAGATCATCAGTTATATACCTGACCCACATTTGAGGTTCATAATTATGCTTTTGTTATAGAACATTGAGCTAGATAAACAAAATACTGAAGCAAGTTAACATCATTTCCTTCAGAACCTTCTGGGGTAGGATGGTTAATCTCCAGTATCAACTTGAGTGGATTTTTAGAAACACCCAATAGGCACATCTCCAGCTGTGCGAGTTTCCAGAGAGGTTTATTGGGAAGGAAAGACCCACCCTGCATGTGGGTGACACCATCCCCTAGGTGGGGTTTCAGACTGAATAAAAAGAAGAAAAAAAAAACATCATTCCTCTCCCTTGACTTCCTGACTGTGGGTGTGATGTGATGTGACCAGCTGCCTCATGCTGCTACCACCAAAGAGTTCCTGTCTCTGCCCTGTCTTCCCCGCCATGATGGCCTGTACCTCAAACTCTGAGCCAAAACCAACCCTCCCATTTGTAAGATTCCTTGGTCAAGTACCTTGTCTGAGGGTTTATTTGGCTTATAGGTTATGGTCCGTCAGTGAGGGAAACTAAGGCAGGAACTCAGGGCAGGAACCTAGAGGTAGAAACTGAAGAGGAGACCACTGAGGAGTGCTGCTTGCTTGCCCTAGGTTCATATTCTGCTACTTTTCATAGATAGCTATGGCTCATCTGCCTAGGGATGACACCACTCAGACTAGGCTGGGCCCTCCCACATCAACTACAAATCACCCACAGGCCAATCTGACGGAGGCAGAGATCCATCTGGATCTCTGTGAATTCAAAGCCACCCTGGACTACATGAGGTTGACTCAGTCTAGGAGAGAAACAGAGCCAGGCAGTGGTAGCACACATCTTTAATCCCAATACTTGGGAGTCACACACCTTTAATCCCGACACTAGGAAAGTTGAGACAGGAAATGATATGGATGTGTGGAGAAAGATATATAAGGCGTTGGGGAGACAGGAACTAAAGCCTTTTCAGCTGAGGAAGCTCATTTGGCTAGAGGCCTGTTGGCTGAGGCTTTTCAGGCTGAGAAGTCCTAGAGGTAAGAGGTAGCTTGTTCCTTTGTCTCTCTGGTCTTTCAGCATTTACACCAATATCTGGCACCAGGAATTTTTTTTATTGTAATACCATTTAGCAACTCATGTTACACCTGACATTCTCTGCTTTCCACCACTCACCACCTCTGTTCCCCAAGATGCCAACCACACATGGCTTAGTGGTGCTATATACAAACAAGAAAACCTTTAAATCAGGTACCAAACCCCAACATGTGGTATTGTATTCCCCCAAATATTGTGCATGCTAATAAACTTATCTGGGGTCAGAGACAGAGCAGCCACAATATTAAACATAAAGGACAGGCAGTGGTAGCACGCGCCTTTAATCCTAGCATTCCAGAGGCAGAAATCCATGTGTTCAAGGATACAGACAAGCATGGTGACACATGCCTTTAATCCCAGAAAGCAAGCCTTTAATCCCAGGGAGTGGTGGTAGAAAGCAGAAAGGTATATAAGCAGCATTTGGCTGGTTAAGCATTCAAGGCTTTTGAGCAGCAATTCAGCTGAGACCCATTCTGGATGAGGACTCAGAGGCCTCCAGTCTGAGGAGACAAGACCAGCTGAGGATCCGACGAGGTGAGGTAGCTGTGGCTTGTTCTGTCACTCTGCATTGACCCCAATAACTGGCCTCGGGTTTGATTTTATTAATAAGAACTTTTAAGATTCATGCTACACCAACATCTCAAACACCTCTTTTTTTCTTCTTCACTAAAACAGAAGGAATGTCACATAACTAAGAGCCACTCCTTCTGTATGGATCCAGCCCTCCCAAATACACACTGTTTTCACTTGTCTACTATTTCCCCACGAGGGGAAGTCCAGGGAATCTCACCGCATGCCTGGATCTCTGTCCAAACGATGCTGTTCCTTCTCAGCTTCCTAACCTGGCATTCACAAAGCCTGGCTGAAAGCATCCTTCCACACCTTGTGGACACTGTGTGGACTGCCGAAGCCCCACAAGGATGAGTCCCACATCAGATAATCAGTTCACACTGCTTAGCAAGTGAATGGATGCTTCTGAAAGGCTTGCATAACCCGCCTTAGTTATTAGGACGAAGACCACAAGGGCAGGCCTTTGAGGTGACAGGTGACCAATCCCATCCCCTCCTGCAGGGACACACAAAGCAAGCAGGGGGACGGCTGAGTCTCACTCCCATCCATCATTGTCACAGGCTCACACTTCCTGGGAAGAGTCAGAGGCTCCAAGAGTCCCACATCATCTCATCTTAAAGCAGAGCACAGAGTTATTTAGCTGAGACCTAAAGTTGATAAAATATCTAACTTGGTAACCTGGCGTCTGCATGTCACGCTTTCAACCAAACCTGACCTGGAGACTCACTGGACAAGAATGCTGGCAGTCCATTCCATAAGCCCACTGGCTCTCCAAGCGTTGCCCTCTCTGCCACTGACAGGGTGCAGGACTGTCTGGCAGCTTTCCCTGCTTCTCCTGCCCTGGGTCTTCCTATGCAGCAAAGCACAAATGAGGCCCTGACTGGTGTAGATGTAACCAACCATCTTATTAAATAAGAAACACAGAACCAATGCAAAGAAGAAAGCCAAGAGATCAGAGCTAAGAGCCTTACCGCCTGCTGCAGCTAACCTCTTAAGCCAAGAGACCTCTCCGAAAGGGACCTACTTCCTGTGTGTTTGTCTTTATATAGTCTTTCTGTTCTGCCTTCTCATTGGTTGTAAACACAAACATGTGACTGCCTCATCACTGCCTGTAAGTACAGCCCTCCAGGTCTTAAAGGCGTGTGTCTCCAATGCTGGCTGTGTCCCTAAACACACAGAGACTTACCTAGCTCTGCCTACCAAGTGCTGGGATTATAAGTGTACGCCACCACTGCCCTGTTTTCCTATGGCTTGCTAATAGCTCTGACCCCCGGGCAACTTTATTTATTAACATACAATTAAAATCACATTTCAGTACAAATAAAATACCACCATAGACCGGTGCTCATCCTGTTATCAGTAGAGCCAAGCATCCTTGCCAGGCTTGCCTACTTGTCATTCATTAAATTGGGTATGGACACCAAGAACTCAGGAGAGAATGCCTGCTGCATCCCCAGGTCCACCCAGCTCCCCGTCTCAGGATCTCAGCAGTCCTGGAAATGTCTTTGGTTCCCACCTCTTTCCCTCTGACAATTAAACCTTGGGGGTCTCTTCCTCCTGGCCACGTCTGTGTCCAAACCTGATCAAGATGAAGATGAGTGTGCTAATCAAGGTGGATTAGTCTGGATCAAAATAACCGACCCAGGTGGCTTACTGGTCTCTCTCCTGGTTAAGTCGGGAAGCTGCTAGTGCAGCTGGGAGGGGGGTAGAGTGAGATAACCCCGTCACATGCTCGGCCACTCTCCAACCCCAGTGTGTGCAGATCATCTGGGAACTTTACGGCCATGCAGCCCCAAACCTGCCTCACCATCTGTTTTTCCATCACCAGAAGCCGAGCACTGGAACAACACCGGATGGTGTTTCTTCACATTAGCTATTGTATTCGTTTTCTTGCCTGTGTTATTTTTGACAGTTCATGTGTTTAAGGCTTGCTTCCCAGCTGATGGGCTTTAGAGAAATAATCAAACCCTGGCAGTTCTGCCCTAATCAATGGCTGAATCCCTTGATGGATCCATAACATGATGGCATTATTAGGAGGTGGAGGAAAATAGAAAGGGGTCCCCAATGGAGGAAGTACATCATGGGGCATACCCTGGAAAGATAGACCTTGTCCAGAAACGTTTGTGAATTCTCTCTGCTTCCTGGCTGCCATGTGGTGGCCATCTCTGTTCTGCCACACCCCCTCTGCCATGATGCTCGGCCTAGAACCCCTTCCTCCCGTAAGTTGTTTAAATCATATCACAGCAATGAACCACTGGCTAACATGGATGCTGGAACAAAATGTCAGAGACCAAGTAGCTTAAATGAAAAAAAAAGATGCATTTTCATACCGGGAATCCAAAATCAAAGTATTATCAAATTTGAGTCCTTCTGAATCTCCCTGGATTTTAGGTAGCCTCTCTCTGGTGAATTCTGTGGTCTTTCCTCCATGTGGGATACTGGTCGTCTCTCTGGTTGTCCAGATTCCTACTTCCTGTGTGCTGGGAGAGGGGAGCCTTACATGTGCATGCGTGCGTGCATGCGTGTGTGGGTCACTTGCTCACGGGCCAGCGCAGAAAATAAGGCGTCTTTCTCTATTGCTTCCACTAGTGAGACAGTCTCTCAGGAAACTGGATGCTCACACTTCCACTAGACTGGCTGGCCAGGGAGCTCTGGGAATCCACCTGTCTGCCCCTCACAATGCTGGGGTGACAGACACGCGCAGTCACGCCTCCTGACGTTTTTCTTTGTCTTACCTCAGTCTGGGGATTTGAACTCAGGCCCTCACACTTTCAGAGCAAGCACTGTTCGCCTCTGCGATCTTATAGCTGTATCTCCTGTCTCTGAGCTATCCCCAGCCTCCAAATTCCCATTTTTTAAAATAAGAATTCCAGGCAAGTTACATGAGGGTCCTAAATTGGTAGCCATATTTTAACACGGGCACCTTCGTTAGGACCTGGTCTTCTCATCTGGTCGACTGTTAGGGTACTGCAGGGCTTTAGGAATTGAATTCTGGGGGGAACATAAACTAGCCCGAAATGGACAAGGTTTGTTCTCAGAGAGTGTTGCAGGATACAGGGGGGCTTGTCTAGCCCGGCTGGAACATGCTCCCTCTCCTCTCTGCTCCCTTTCTCACCAGCTCTATCCCTGCAGACTTGCCTGCCTGGAGCACGCAGGACACTCACTTGTGACCACAACCCAGAGCTCTACCCTCAGAACCGCCCAGAAGCCTCCAGGAAGTCTTGGTCCAGGGCTGTGGGAAGCTGCTGTACTTTATTTTGGCAGGAATCCTATGTTTACATTCTGGACCTAAAGAGGAAAACACAGGCATTATTCTAACTTCCTGTAACGAAAGGCTTGATACCAAAACTGTTGCCTTCTCTGAGGCCACCGAAGGGTTATGGGGCGATGGCCCAGTTGCTTTCCTGACTTTCCATTTTCAGCTGCTATTTTTAAAGAAACTTTTCTGTATTTCAAGTTGTTTTCTTTTTCTTTTTTTTTTCTTCCGTTTCTCTTGGCTAAATATAAATCCATAATAATTAACATATTGTCACTTTGTAAATTGATAGAGTTATTTACACCCAACTCTCTTCTGATTTTATAATCTAAGGAATAAGATGGTTTCCAACTTTTAAAAAATTCTTCTAAAACGTCATCAACCAAAATTCTGTTTTGAAGATCTTTTAAAAAGAATGTTGTACATGTGTTTGCTTGCATGTATGTATGTGTACCACATGTGTGCAGTACCCACAGAGATCAGAAGATGGCATTGGATCCCCTGGAACTGGAGTTACAGAGCATCATGAAATACCATGTGGGTGCTGGGAATTGAACTCGGGTCCTCTGCAAGAGCAACTAGTGCTCTTAACCACTGAGCCATCTCTCCAGGCCCTAAAATTCTATATTTTTTAATTTTTACTCTACTTTTCCAAGTTCTCCGACTTTTTTTTTTAAGAAAAAAAAAAAGCTGTCTTTCAATGGACCCAAGACTATGAGAAAATAATAAATCATTTTCCCAATAATACATATCTCCTCTGCTCACAGCCAGTGGATGGAATGACATACAGTGGCCTGCTTCTCAGATCCTAATTACCCAGTCTGATCTATTTCATCTTCTCCCTACCTTTCTACACCACCATGTGTCTGAAACCCATCTAACATTCTCAGCTCCACATGTTTGTTTGTTTGTTTTTTATATCCACATGCAAATGCTTCAACAGGTACAAACCTGTGTTTCTTGCTTTGGTGGGTCCAATTTTGGCCCTCGATAACTGGATGCACCTGCTGAGTGACCGCCTGCTCTTTCTGAAGTTTTCTCACAGGCTCACCATGAAGGGCCGTAAGTGGCAATGTCTACCAGTGGAATTTTGTGCTAAAGGACACAGAATCTTCTCAGTCCTGGGGTCTAGTAGCTTGCAAAAACAGTCACCTTTTAAAGGAATATAGTCCTTTTCTTATCCTCAAGGAAGCATTAAACTAAATATGAAAAAAACAAACAAACCCACATGTGGAAATGGAGGAAAATCTCTCCCTCAGACTGGATTAATTCATAAAGTAATGAGAACATAGGAATAGAAGCCACTGGGAGTCTGGGCCTGAGAAATTCTCTGTGCAGTGTGGAGTTTGTGGTACTAAGTTCACAGGTATGATATCTCACACCTCTGGGCTCAACTCCACTGCTTGCCTTCACAGGATCCAACGTGATGGGCCTCCACATCACTTGTCCAATGCTTGTCCAACGGCATTGTGTGCAGTTTTGAAAGTCAAAAAGCATTAAGTTGGGGCTAGAGAGATGGCTGAGTGGCTAGGAGCACCTGCTGAATAATCATGAGGATGGGGCTCAGATCCTAGCACCCACATAACATGCCATGTGTCCCTGGAATTCCTGTAACCAGTCTAGGAGGATCACTAGGACTTGGTGGCTCCCAGAATAGCCAAGATAAATAAGCCATGGGTTCAGGGAAAGACTGCCTCACAGGAATAGATGGAAAGTGAGAAAGGAAAACATGTATTCTTCTGGACTCTACACATGTGCATAGATACATGCACCTGCACATCCATGTGTACATACACTCAAACACAATGACATGTGCACATAGAGATAAATAAATCTTTTAAAATGTATTGAGTAACTATATGAATGAACAAGTTAATGAATTGTGTGGAGAGATGGATGAATTAGTAGATGGGCAGTGTAATAAGAATTACATCTTTCTATATATGTGGGCCTCAATCTCCACTTGAAAAATTCTGGAATCCATGCATTTCTTTTTGGAGGCTCCGTTCCCTCTATTCTGGAGGGAATGCAGAGCAAAACATATAGATCCGCATCCCTCCCAGCTTGCTCATTAAATAGTGTCCAAGGCAGAGCCTCTTGTAACTGTTCAGTCTTCATCTGAGCAATGGCACAGAAAGCCTGCTGGGCGTCCCACCTCACAATGGGGGTGGGGGTCATAAAAGAACTGAGAAGCCACAATCTACCAGTACCAGCAAACAAGGAGACATTGCTATGGAACCTACAGCTGTTTAAAGAGTAACAATGTAACATTAAACAAGTCTGTGCCGTAGTCTTGACAACTTAAATGAACAAAGTCCCTAAAGATAGGCTGTCAAACTCATTCAAGAGGAAATAATATAAACAGCCCAATATTGATCCAAGACATTGAATTTGTGTTTTAAAATCTCCCCCTCACAGGAAATCTGTAGGTCCAATGACTTTACTGGTGAGATACAGCAAATATTTAAGGAAGAAATTCTAATTCCACACCAACTTACCCAGGGAATTGGAAAAGAAAGAATATTTGAATTCATTCTACAATGCAAGAAGCTGAAAACATTAAAGAGACTAGGCAAAAACTATACAGAATAACTTCCCTAAACACAAATGTAAAATCTTAACATTTCAGCAAATGGAATTCATATACAGAAGGAAACAAGCCAGTACTAGAAAGAGACTGACTTAGTCACCGAGTCAATAAAAACCCACAGCTCAAGCCATGTCAAATGTTAAAAGACTGGATGTTTTCTCCCTAAGAACAAAGATAAGGTCTGAGTTGTGTATTCTTAGTACTTCTATTTCTGGAGGTCCTAAACCAGTTCAATAAGATGAGAGAGACAGAGACAGAGAGACAGAGATGGAGGGAGGGAGGGAGGGGGGGAGGGAGGGAGGGAGGGAGGGCTAGGAATGTGGTTCCGTTGATAATGCCTGTCTAGCATGCATGAAGCCTTCTTTGAATGGCTGCCAGGGTTAGTGGCTCACACCTGTAATCCCAGCACTTGGGAGGTGGGGGCATAAGATATGGAGTTCAAGGTCATCTTCTACCACAAAGGGCATTTAGGGCTGTCTTGGAGAGAGGTGGGGATAGAAAGAGTGAAGGAAGAGATTAAAGTGTTTGGAAAGAGAGGATTAATATTGTCTTTATTGTATAGTGACCCAGCAGCAAGCTTGCACCAAGATCTAAACATTACTTACAATCCCATTAAATATGCAAAATACTTAAGGGATAAATTAGCTGAAAGATGTTCGAGAGCTATATACAGAAACTATATGTTGTTCAGAGGAATCAAAGGAGCAGAAATACATGTGTGGGATTTGTGGCTTGCTTATGGGTTTGAAGGATTGATATTATCAGGCCACAATTTCCTCCCAACTCTCTCCCAGAATCATCGGAGCCCCAGTTAACATCCCTGAGAGTTTATGGTACAGTGTGTTCTGGCTGATTCTCAAGTCCAATGTTAGTCAAAAAGGAATGATCTGCAGTATCAGAAATAATGTTGAGAAAGAGTAAAGTTCCCGAAGTTAACTTTCTGAACTCAAGACATTCTAAATCCACAGAAGCTGACACACTCTAGTATTAGCATAAGGCTTCAAAAATAGACCCAAGTAGAGCATTCAGAATTAGATCCTAACGTCCATGTGAGCCTCCAATTTCAAGAAAAAAAAATGTGCAAAGACAATTCAATGGAGAAAATAGTCTTGTTGCCAATGAAGCTGGTTCATTTAGTTAGATTCCTGTATATTAAAAAAATGAATATTGATCCACATCTCATATCTTATATAAAACTTAATTCAAAATGGATCACAGACCCAGATATAAAGCCTAAACTTGTAGAAGCCTACAAGCTAACATTAGCAGACTATCTGAGACCCGAGTGCAGATCAGATCATTTAGATACAATATGAAAAGCATGACCTACAGGGGGGAAGACTAGGCTGGACTTTATATAATTCATTTAGATGTGTTTATCAGAGAGGGACTGGGGGAGGGGGGATGGGAGGCCTCTTCCCGTTAAAAAAGGCTGGATTATAGAATCATGCTGTAATCACAATAAAAACCAACTCAGACAAGAGCTAACAATACAAAAACCAGAGCAAAACTGTGGATTAGCTTATGGACATCAGCAAACTGATTCCAAAATTCAAATGTAAAGACCAAAGTTCTAGAAGAGCCAACACAATGAAGGAGGAGGAAGAGGAGGAAGAGGAGCTCAGGGCTTTCTCTAGGCAAACCTGCATAACCAATCAGAACAGAAAAGAGGGAAGGAGAGAAGGGAGGGAAGGAAGGAGATCCCATTCATAGGAAAGTCTAGAAGCCGATCTCCTGGGATTTCCCCGACTAGCCTCACCCAGGCTCTTCTGTGTTCATCCTACCTCGGAGATGCTCTACACAACAGCCTCATTGGCTGGAGACTCCTGTCTCTAGGTGTCAATGGGTCGTTATGGTGAAGCCAAGGGCCCCAAAGTGCTACCTTAGGGAGTTGTCGTGAACCCGGGACAAGACTTTTCCCAAATTGGTGGTTTCTGACCTGGATCCACAGATCCTGAAGATCCTAAACACTAGGAAAGTCACTCTGAAGTGCTCATCCCGGGAGAGTGCCTCTGTCTGGGCAGAGTGACGAGCTCCTTTCGTGGGTTCACCTCCTCACACCCTTCTCCTACACAACTAGCCAAGCTCTTCTAGTCCACTTCACAATGGCAGTGAGGCAGGAGGCCTGTGTTTGGTGAACAAGCGCATTCAGCAGAAGCATGGGGAAGGACCATAGGTTAGTTTTATGTCTTTTTCTGTATGTGAAAAAGATTTCACGTCACTTACTGTCTTGTCTAGTGCTGTGCCAACTTGACACAAGCTGGAGTCATCTGAGAGGAGGAAGCCTCAACTGAGGAAATGCCTCCATCAGATTGACCTGTAAGCGTGTCTAGAAGGGAATTGTCTTAATTAGTGATTGATTGGGAGACCCAGCCCATTGTGGGTGGTGCTACCCCTGGGCTGATGGTCCTGAGTTCTATAAGAAAGCAGGCTGAGAAAGCCATGAGGAGCAAGCCAGTAAGCAGCACTACTCCGTGGCCTCTGCATCAGCTCCTGCCTCCAGGTTCCTGCCTTTGCTTCCTTTGATGATGAATAAAAATGTAGAAGTGTGAGCAAAATAAACCCTTTCCTCCCCAAGTTGCTGTTGGTCATAGTGTTTCATCACAGCAACAGTAATCCTAACCAAGACACTTACCTAATACTTTAGTAATGATCTGTGAAAGTCAATACTAAGAAATGTCACCACACAGTCAATACTCAGCTTTTACTACTCACCTCTCTGACCTGGAGCTCTGTCCTGCTTTGCTTTCTATTGTTGTGATGAACACCACGACTGACCAAAAGCAACCTGGGGAGAAGAGCATTCATTTTACCTTTCAGGTTAGAGTTCACCATGAAGGGAAGTCAGGGCAGGAACTTAAGGAAGGAACCTGGAGACAGGAACTGACGCAGACGCCATGGAGGAACACTGCTTACTGGATTGCTCCTCGTGGCTTCCTCAGTCTGCTTTCTTGTACAACCTAGAACTACCAGTCCAAGGGTGGCTCCACCCACAAAATGGACTGGTCCCTTCCCCATCAATCACTAATTAAGAAAATTCCCTTCCAGATATGCCTACAGGCCACTCTGATGGAAGCATTTTCTTAATTGAGGTTTCTCTTCACTGATGACCCCAGTTTGTGTCAAGTTGAAAACAAAACAAAATAAAACAAAAACACCACCACCACCAAAAACAACAACAACAACAACAAACTGAAACAAAAACCTAACCAGCACAGGCACTGTGATGCCTATTCTTGGTTGTCAATGTGACTACATCTGTAATTAACTAAAACCCATATGGCTGGGCACACCTGTAAGAATTCTTTTCCTTTTCTTTTCTTTTTTTAAAGATTTATTTATTTGATATGTATACAGTGTTCTGTTTGCATGTATCCCTGCAGGCCAGAAGAGCCAGATCTCATTACAGATGGTTGTGAGCTACCATATGGGTGCTGGGAATTGAACTCAGGACCTTTGGAAGAAAGCCAGTGTTCTTAACCTCTGAGCCATCTCTCCAGCCCACAAGAATTTTTTCTTAATTGAATCATTTGAGTTGGGAAGACCCACCTGTAGATGTAACCAACCGTCTTATTAAAATAAGAAACACAGAACCAATGTAAAAGAGAAAGCCAAGAGGTCAGAGCTCAGAGCTAAAATCTAACCTCCTGCAGTGCTCCTAGCTTCCCCGAAAGAGAGAGCTGCTTCCTGTGTGTCTGTCTTTAAATAGTCTTTCTGTTCTGCCTTCTCATTGGTTGTAAACCCAAACACATGACTGTCTCGTCACTGCCTGTAAGTACCACCCTCCAGGTCTTAAAGGCATATGTCTCCAATGCTGGCTGTATCCCTGAACACACAGAGATCTAACTAGTTCTTCTACCAAGTTCTGGGATTAAAGGCATGCGCCACCACTGCCGCTGCCGCCGCCACCACCACACTCTTGCTATGGCTCTAATAGCTCTGACCCCCGGGCAACTTTATTACAGTGCTTCTCTGGCCCCTCAGTACTAAGGGTATAGCTGTGTACCGCCACATGGCTTTTATGTGGGTGCTAGTGGTCGGAGATCAGGCCTCCATGCTATACAGCAGGTATTTGGATGACTGACCTGTCCCCAACCCACTATATTTCATGGATATTTTGTTTTTGTTTTTGTTTGAGACAGGGTTTCTCTGTGTAGTTTTGGACCCTGTCCTGGTCTCGCTCTGTAGACCAGGCTGGCCTGGAACTCACAGAGATCCATCTGCCTCTGCCTCACGAGTGCTGGGATTAAAGGCGTGCGCCACCACTGCCTGGCCGTATTTCATGTTTTATGACAAGTTTTCCATTCATTTCTTTGCTATTGTTGAGTGGGATGACTGGTTTTAATAATCAACTTGACACAATCTAGGCAAGAAGTCACATTGAGGAATTGTCTTGGTTAGGGTGCCTATGGGCCTGCCTGTAGGGATTTTCTTAAAAGGGTTAACTGGGGTAGGAAACCGCACTCTGAATGGATGGCACCATTTCATGGGCCCCGACTGAGTTAAAAGGAGAATGAGCTGAGCACCGGCATGCTTTAAATCACTGGCTTTTGCTCTTGACTGTGGATGTATCGTGACTAGCTGCTTCAAGTTCCTGCTGTCTTTGCTTCTCTGCAGCGATGGACTATAACCTGGAATTGCAAGCCAAATAAACCACTTTTGTCAGGGTATTTTTTAATCACAAAAGCAGAAATGAAACTAAGTCATTAAGACAGAGTCTTCTGCAGCCTAAAATGACTTTGAACTCATGATCTAGCCAAAGATTACACTGAACTTCTGATCCTTCTGCCTCTGCCTTCCAATTGCTGAGGTCACAGACATGCACCATTGTGGTGGTTTGAAAGAAAATGGCCCCCATAGGGAGTGGCACTATTAGGAGGTGTGGCTTTGTTGGAGTAGGTGTGGCCTTGTTGGAGGGAGTGTGTCACTGCGCGGGGCAGGCTTTGAAGTCTCCTATGCTCAGGCTATGCCCAGTCTCCATCTGTTGCCTTCAGATCAAGATGTGGAACTCTCAGCTCCTTCTCCAGCACCATGTCTGCCTGCACGATGCCATGTACCACCATGATGATAATGGACTGAACCTCTGAACCTATAAGCCAACCCCAATTAAATGTTTTCCTTTTTAAGAGTTGCTGTGGTCATAGTGTCTCTTCACAGCAATAGAAACCCTAACTAAGATAACCATCCTGCCCGGCTTTCGAAAATCACTGGCTTTGTTTTTGACCACCCTCACCTGAATCTCTCCATAGAGACAGCCTACCTGCAGGTACCACTTCACTAGAGCGTTGGAATTGTGCTACCCACAAGCTTGGGCCCAACACTCACCTCTTCTTTCTTATCTTCACCAGTAGGAGATTGAATTCATCGCTTATGAGGCACCTTGGACTTCATCTCCAAGTCTACAGGTCAATGTGCCATCTCACTAGAATATCTAACACTGACCTCACTCACTATGTCACTGGACTAAAATCCAGGTCACTGGTCTGCATTTTTCTCTGATGACTCTAGGGGAAATTCCTAGCAGATTCTGACTCTGGGCAGGACCTAGTTCCATGTTGTGTGAGACTAAAATACTTCAATTCTTTTTTCTTTTGCTATCAGTGGGGACTGCCTTAAGGAACTAGACTCGTCTCTCAGTCCTGGCTCATAACTTCTATATCTCAGCCCCAGGATGTTGAAATGTGTTCATCATCCTGGCCGAATTTGTATCCTCTCCCGCTTTTAAAGATTCATGTGATTAGTCTGGGCTCCCTGGATAATCCAGGATAATCCCTCCATTTAAAACCCTTGTTTAATCAAATCCGCAAAGTCCTTTAGCTGTGTCGGTTCTTACAGCCACAAGTTCTGAAGGACTGGTGGGAATTTCTGAGCAGCATCGCCCTGCCTGTCACAGACCAAAGCCGGCCCCTTTCCCTCTCCAGGAGGTCAGTGCACACGGATGATGCTGAGCTGAAAATGTAATCTGCTGGGCATCTCGGGACTGCATAAATGGAGATGCTGGACTAATCGGTACCCTCCACTCACTGTGGTTCTTCCTGGAGCAAACTATAAGAAGACTGACATCCTGTGAGAGAAGACGGTCATTAGAGGGCCCTGGTGGCCAACTGCAGTGTCATTCAGGGTGACATCTGAGCCTCCTTGATTGTTACTGCCCCAGCTGAGAAGATCTAGTTTCCACAATGCCAGCTGCAGCTGCTGAGAATACTGGCATCACTTGACTTCAAGTTATGGCTCTGAGGCCATAACTACTTGCCATTAAAATAACCAGCTGGCTTCAAAAACATGACAAGCAAAACATGATGAGCCAGACAGATGTGTGCACAACCGTGCTCTCTATCCACTAACTTATCCTGTCTCCTAGCAAATAAAGGATGCTGGTTACATGATGGATTTGGGGTATCGGGAAGGATTTTGTTGGTAGGGTGAGTGACACCTCTGTGATCTTGGTTGGACAAGGTTGTAATTAAGAAGACAGCTGATACGGGTTGGCACACCCTGCGCCCCACTTTGGAATATTGATGCACGAAATTCATTTTATTCTTCCTGCGGCCATCGGCTTCCAAGTCAGTCATCCCTTCACTTTGTCTCTGTATGATGTCAGTGCTCTCCTTGCAGTTCCAGACCTCCATTCTTGCATGCTATCATCAAACCCTCAAGGGGCTTTTTTTTTCTGGCATGATTCATAGCCATTATTAATCTGTGAAGAGATTTGTGTCTTTAACTGATATATCATCAAGCAAAACAGCCTGCTTTGGGGTTTAAAGAATCAAAAGCTTCCACAAGAGTGATAATGAAAGCCACAAATTCCCGAGCCCTTCCTTTCTCTGCCCTCTTGCTACAGCGGCAATTCTGCTCACTTTCTGTGGTTTTTCACTAATGCTATCCTTTCTGTCTCCATACACAAAGCCCTTGATTCTCGCTTGCCAAGCTGTTATTTGTTGGTGGCGTTATATTCTGATGAATCTCATTACATCATCACCCTCCTGTACCCCCCATCTCCATCTCTAAATTTTAATCACTTCCACAAGCCTAGCTCCTTGTCAATCTTTCTCATCCATAAACCTGCTCTTCATCTCTGCTTCCAAAAGACCCATCCAACACAGTGAGTAGCCCAGGAATGTATGATGCAGCAGGCAATAAGACCCATCCAACTCGGTGGTCCCGGAGTGTCTGAGGCAACAGGCAATAAGAAGAGTTTGGGATAGAATGGTTTAATCCAAGTCAATTTGCAAATTCAATAAGTTCTAATAAAATATCAACAAGTAATTTTGTGAAACTACAAAAGTTGACACCAGAATCTGGAGAGGTGACTCAGTGGTTTAGAGTGGTTTTTTTTTTTTTATTAAATTACACTCATGATATTCATTAATTACACTCATGATATTAATCACATTTGTGGTATTCATAGATTATATTCACAGTATTCATTCAAATATATATATTAAATGTTGAATGTCATTTATTGAAGGAGGGAGAAGGTCTTAAATACAGGCTTATAGCACAATGGGAGAACCCCAGAGGGCAGAAGTTCGCTACTGATGTTTTACGATCTTGCATCTAAGCTGTAAACGCCCATTATTCAGGATACACAGACAAGGAACTTCCCTTAAGCATTCAGGAGGGTGGAACTTGGCAGGGAATTAGCATAGGGAGGATATCAAGGTCAAGGTCCACAAGCAAGGCAACAGTTACCCAAAACAGGGGCCAGGGACCTACAGGTCCCCCTTTTATTAAAAAATGAACTTCTGACTTGGGTTGCGTGGGACGTCAGCAGGTCACCTTACCCGTCATGGAGACGCCTGCCCAGGCCACACAGGCACTCTGTCCTAGGTTGGTGAGTGCCCCCCAGGTATTACCCATCTCTGAATACTCATTATCATACAGGCTCAATCGTGTGTGAGCTGCAGAGTTAACTGCTGCCAAAGATCTCAAAGTGGCACTGGGCTTGCAATCTGTGTGTTCAATACAGAAAAGACCAACAGAGGTCCTATCTCACCCATAGCCAGTAGGCTAAAGGCAACTGAGCCATTCCCTTCCTTAACGAGCCGTACTGT